>NC_142466.1:119067342-119396269 GCF_049115385.1 Moschus berezovskii | reverse complement strand
AGCTCTTATGGACAGAAACAAAGGTTGCTTCTAACACGTCAGGAGTGCAAACTGCCCCGTCCACCAGGTCAGACACGTGGCCACGTACATCAGATCCAGAAACTCACTCACCCTCTGTGCAGAAATCACTCTGCCAGGACTCTACCTCACAGGTACTTTAATAGGCTTATAGAAAAATACATGTTTTTAAAAAAGGACTTATTACTGTGCTGTTTCTTTGGGCTGACATCCTTATCCACAATTTTCCAACCCAAAAAGCTCCAAAAATAAGTAATCTTTTTGTAACTTCTTCGTTTACAAACCTTGATCTATCTAGCCCAAAGCTACTTACAGCCTTCATCTATTCCACTTACTGAACACTCATAGGATTGAACAGGAGTTTATATATTGATTACGATGTTATCTGAGATTCTGCGACAGTTTAAATCAGAGCAAAACGGTGGGAAAGGTACAGGTGATAAACACTAGTTAAAAGAAAACTGGTTGCCTCTGTATAAAATCAAATCAATCTTAAGGCAAAAAACACTGACAGAGGTGAAAGTGTTAATAATCAAAGTTTAATTCACGAGGGAGATAAAAATTGCCAACTAATATGCCCCTAATAACAGAGGTTGAAAATAGATAAAGTACCTTTACCCCTTTGTGACTCATGGAAGCTTACAAATGGGTCCAACATCATTATCTGTATCGTAGGACTGGCACTTCCATAAAGGGCACAGCGCATATACTTTGGGGTTTTTAGGCCACAAATCTTTTGAGTATGATTATATTCCAATAAGACTTAATCAACAGACACCGAAATCTGAACTTCATTTCATTATTGTGTATTCTAAAATACTATTCTTAAGTTTCTCAATCACATAAAAAAGGCAAAACATATTCTTAGAGTAAAGATCTTGTAAAACCAGGCAGTGGTCCAGGTTGGGCAGCTCCCAGTCTAGGCTGACTGGCTGCCCCTGGCTGCCCCCTGGCTCTGCAGTGACCTTCCCATCCCACTGGAGGAGACCCTTCACGTGCATTTCTGGGAGCAAGGCCAACAGCTCAGACTGGTGTACTAAGGAAGGCTCTTGTTCCTGAGAAACAAACGAAATTCAGATCAAAAGAGGTGAGATTTGGAACTCTCGGGCCAGAGAGAAACTCTACCCTTCCCTGTTAACACGGCAGCTGTGCTAAGGACTTGCACTGTTCACGTTCTGCTCTTCCCTTCTGTCCTGATGAGTACCTCCAGCACTACACCACTCTGATCAACATCACGTGGGCTTCCCTGGTCCTTACAAACAAAGCACAAGCTCCTCCGTGACCAGGAGCCCTGTCTTGTCTGGCAGACTCACAGCTGTGTGGCTCTGCAGAGATCCTGGACACCTTGCTCCACTTGGGGAACCTGGGATTAAAGGGGTTTGACTTGGCTGCAGTTATCTGCCCTGCACATTCCTCTGAACTGGTGTCTGAGAGCCGGGATTCTCATTCATCAGTAAATCTGGACTATGTCTCTGCTGGGATATACTGAGGCATACAAAGTTCTCATAGTAAGACTAAACAAAGAACCACAGAAACCATTCATCCTGCCGCCGAGGGTATTGCAAGGCCCTGAATCACACAGCACAGGGGAAACACAGACCCGGCCCGCTCACATGAGGATGACCCAGAACCGTGGAGGCACCACGGCCAGCTTTGCTGTGTCCAGCGGCCCTGGGACCAGGGTCACCCCCAGGCTTTTCTCCCATGGCCAGCTCCTTTTCCGGCCAAAGTCCCACGGGTCAACACTTGGACAAGAGGAGGGTTTGTAACCTGCTGTGGCCCAGGCCAACCCAACGACGCGGCTGTGCTTCCTTTGGCTCCAACTGTCTTTTCAGATCAGGTACCAATACTTTAGATACGGGAATTTTGCACCAAAATTCAGATTTGGGGTTTCTTTTAAAGTCGCCAAGGCCCATAGCACAAGAGCAAGCCCACTGCCAAGGTCAGCCAGTGAAATGCCCTCAGGACCACTGCAAGCAGAGGTATCAGGCAGGGACACTTGTCTCCCAGGTGTCCACAGCCCTCTGGACAGTGACCCCAGCAGCGGCTACCCGCAGCCACGCTGAATGACCACCTGCATTAAGGGTTGGCGGTGGACCAGAGCAACGGTCGGGGGTCACGTGTGACCCTGAGCCGACCCTGAGCCGACCCTGCTGCTAGAGTGTCAGCTGGGACACCGGCTCTGTCTCTCACCACTAGGGGCAGAGAGAGGGGGGCGGAAGGGAAGGAAGGGGATTCGGGGAGGGCTGAGTGTCCGAGGAGCTCTGTGCCTACCTGGAGACCGGAAGTACCTGAGGGTCACCTCCTGCGTCTTCACCTCCCCGGCCACGTTCTTCGCCATGCACTGGTAGATGCCCTGGTCTGTCTCCCGCGTGTTCTGGATCATGAGGGTCCCGTCATCCAGCAAGTTCAAGCGGGAGTCGGTCTTCATGCTCAGCTCATTGCTATAACGACAGACCCGGATGGCTCAGGTCCCCAAAGCACAGGAAACACCCAGTCCTCTGTGGGCGTCTGGTCCTGGCCCAGGAACCCTGGCCTCGAGGCATAGAACACTTGAGGTGCCAGAGAAACATCTCCTCCTCTTTGCGTTCCCTCCAGGGAGGGGCAGGCAGGGTCAGGTGGGAGGAGGAGGAAAGGTCAGGGTGGGCAGTCACCCAGGAGCTCCTGGGTACCGGATGGCTGGGACCCAGCGCCCAGCACCCCTCTGACGGCTGGGACCCAGCGCCCAGCACCCCTCTGACGGCTGGGACCCAGCGCCCAGCACCCCTCTGACGGCTGGGACCCAGCGCCCAGCACCCGTCTGACGGCTGGGACCCAGTGCCCAGCACCCTGTCTGACATCAAGCACTCAGCGCCCAGCACCCTGTCCGATGTCTAGGACCCAGTGCCCAGCACCCTGTCCGATGTCTGGGACCCAGTGCCCAGCACCCTGTCCAATGTCTGGGACCCAGTGACCAGCAACCTGTGCAGAAGCACTCACTTGTTCCGCAGCCAGATGATCTCGGGCTTGGGGTTGCCCTCGGCCCTGCAGGTGAAAAAGACGGTGTTGCCCAGGGTGACGTCGGCATCCTGCGGCTCTGATGTAATCCGTGGCCTTTCTGCGCCAAAAGGAAAGCAGAGCCTCTTGTCTTGGTCCCAAACCACCATGCAAACAAGAAGCCAGAGCAAGTCCCTCTGGTTCAAGAGAAACTCGCATGTGTTCAAACCAAACACACTCCCGTGACAACAGCCAGCGGGCCTCTCCACGGAGAAGACAGTATTAGAGCGAACCACACAGCACTTCTAGGACCTGATGCCCACCGTGGGACCCCTACCACCGGACGGCCCTCACTGGCATGGGCAGGACACGGAGAGGCCACAGGGCAGCCCCAGGGCTGAAGTCAGTCACCTGCACACGGGAAGGGCCAGGAGCCCGCTGCAAAGGGATGGTTCATAAAAGGTCACAAACGGTGACCAGCAAAGTGACTTAACTGCTGCGTTACCAGGAAATGGAGTGACTTTGAATTGCAGTTGATTTTGTTTTTAATATATAAATATAAAGATGATACTCTGGAGAAACCAATTTTCCCACTCCAACGGCGTGGTAAACCAAGGAGTTGAGTTCCTTGGCCTTTACTTATACGGGAGATTCTGCCCTGCAGGGTCTGACTGATCCTTTTCTCATGTTTGTGGTGAGGGGTCACGCGCCTGCAGGCAGCAGACAGGTGAACTGGCTGGACAAACCCAGCCTCGTCCACCCCGAGTGGCCACCGCCCAGATCCAGACACAGGAGGCAGCCAGCTCCCAGCCGGCAGCCCCACACCCTACCCAAGGAGCCGCCCCCTCCCACCACGGGCCCCGCCACCGAGCAGCTGCAGCCTCTGAAGGCAGATGGTCAGAAGGAGCAACAGAGGACCTGATTCATCTCATGTTGTCTGACAATAAAACCCACGTTTATTACCAAATAGTTTCCTACAGGTGCTCCAGAGACAGACTCTGCAGTAGGGACTGGTGAGGCCCAGTCAGACTCGCTTCGTGGGGTCCCCAGGGATAGACGGACGCAGGGCTGCAGGCGCCCCGCCCTCCAGAGGCACTCACCACAGTCCAACTCCTCCGGGGTGATGGTGGCCACCGACCGGCCCTGGATGCGCCTGGGATATTCACAGGTGGCCGCGGCCTGCGCGTTTCCTGACCGCGCGTAGCCCTTCAGCAGGTCCGCCAACCACAGGATCTCACAGTCACAGCGAAGCGCGTTGGAGTCCAGGCGCCTGCACGGAGGAGGCTGCACGTGAGACCTGAGACGCAGACATGCAGGGCTGACCCAGCCCAGATGGACCTGTGGTGTGGGGGCTGCAGATGACGGAATCTGAGCAGGTCCTGCCCAACCAAGACGCGACCTGGCAGGACCCAAGCTCCCCCCGCTTGGCAGAACCAGAGCCGGGGAGCAGGGAGCCCAAGCGACACAGGAAAGGTGGTGCTGAGAGCGATCAAAGGCGTGAGATATAGGGGGGAAGCAGAACCGACATGGGCTGGCGGAGTTGGCGCAGGACAAGAGCCTGCGTGAGATGGGCAACGCAGGAGTCCCCAAACCCAGCACCACTCCGCCACCCGCTGTCTTCCGGGGTTACCTCACGTGACCTTGACACTCCCGAGGGGCACCTCTCAGGGGCTGAATGATCCTGCAAGCCCCCAGGGAGGGGGCCCGTGAAGGTGGACACAACCCTCCCAACAAGTGGAATAGGCAGGGTGTCACCTCCGCCCTCGGGACGATGGCCGTTTACATGGCAGAGCCCAAGGTGAGGGGTATAACAGGGAGACCAGAAACCATGGCTGCCTGACCTGACACATGCTGGCAAGAGGCCAGAAACCAGCTCTGCTCAGACCCCAGCTGCAAGCTGGCCATGCTAGGCAGGGGGCTGCCCGCAGGCATCCACTCAGCTCCCCCCACGGGCCAGGGCTCCCCGCGAGGCAAGCCCGACGTCACACCTCCCGCCTGCGTGTCCGAGGCTGGCTCGGGGTGGGGGGAGTGGCAGGTAGGGCTGGCCCCTCTCCAGACGGTCAGCTCTGATGAGTGTGACCAGTGGGGTCTACGGGGCTCCACACAGACCCTCCAGAGCTCCCCCTGCCTCAGGGACCTGCCCGGCGCCCACTGGCCCCTCAGCCCTGCTGGGAAAACATCAGGACCTCTGTGCTGAGGACGGGCCCCAGGGACAGTGGGTGGGCAGGTGGGCCCACGCAGGTGACACTGGCTGGAAGCCCCTGGCTGCACGCTCCCCTCGGTCACCCGGGGGTTGGGGGGAACTCGATGGAGCCGAGAAGTCAGAGGTGTTGCAGATGGGCAGAGGCCACGGCGCAGGCAGAGGGCGGGACCGAGGGCGAAGGCCGAGGGGCAGAAAGGCGGTGGGGGGACAAAGCCTGCCAGCCTGTGCCGGACTCAGGGAGGCGCCATCCGCCCTGACCCATTCAGGTAACGCCTGCTCTCTTATCTGTTGGAGAGGCAGCAGTTATCTTATCTGCCGCCCTGGAATGCAGCTTGAGGTTTGGCTAGAGATTTCTTTCTCTTCTTTATCCTGAAGAAACAGACTGTACATTGTGAGGAAAGCTTGTGAGGAGAGAAACAGAAGTCCACTCTGGGTGCAGGCTCGGCAATCTGACCTTTCTGTCTCTTTCTTAAGTCCAGTTCATTGTTCACACTCAGTAATGTCTAACTGAGAAACAACGGCCTCAGAGAAACAGCACAGAAGCCGTGAGGCGGCGTCTTCCACCAGCACGAGAACTCCTCGGTCTGTCATCGGTCCTGTGAGAACGACTCGGTTCAGTTCTGTCAGAACACCTCGGTTCTGTCATTGGTCCTGTCAGAACTCCTCGGTCTGTTAGAACACCTCGGTTCAGTTCTGTCAGAACACCTCAGTGTCATCGGTCCTGTCAGAACTCCTCGGTCTGGTCAGAACTCCTGAGTTCTGTCAGAACACCTCAGTTCTGTCATTGGTTCTGTTAGAATTCCTCAGTTCTGTCAGAACTCCTCGGTCTTGTCATAACTCCTTGATTCTGTCAGAACAACTCGATTCTGTCAGAACACCTCAGGTCTGTCAGAACAACTTGGTTCGGTTCTGTCAGAACACCTCAGGTCTGTCAGAACAACTCGGTTCTCTCAGAACAAATTGGTTTGGTTCTGTCAGAACACATCGGTTCTGTCAGAACACCTCGGTGTGTCATCGGTCTTGTCAGAAGTGATCAGTGTGAAGATAGCTTCTTTTCAGAGATCTGAAAATGGACAGAATTCAGTTGTGTCCACGCCTCAAGAAAAGGAATGGAATACAGCTTAGAGATTCTTTCTAGGCTGATGTTATTTCCACCAATAAAATATGTTAGCATGGAATTAAAAGCTAATTTGAAGAATTTAAAACTGATTTTTGGGACAGTCTCACTTGCCTAGTGTGCTAACCTGAGGCCACATTTCCCGAGTCAGCTAGGCTTGGTTTGTGGCTCTCATGGTGTAATCCACCCTCCCTTCCTGAGGCACATCCAGAAGGGCGTGACATCCTCGAAATACCCAGTGAAACGGGAGGTAAAAGCACAGCATGGAGAAGCCATCTTTGCTGGGAAGACAGCATACAGGTCAGTGTACTTACAATCTTTTCATAGATTCCAAGCGATTAAATGTCCCTGGAACCAAGTGTGTAATTCGGTTGTTATGTAAAAACCTGTTGAAAGAGACAACAAACCAAAGAGATTCTTTAAAATACTTCTTCAGCACGTAGAAAAAGGTACACACAGTCAAATCAATCAGAGTTTAAAGAGTATCTCGGTGACTGCCTTTGTGTAATACCAATGAACTTGGGAACAACGCTATCGAGCAGAGAAAGTAACTAATTTCCCCATCATATCGCTGTGCCCTCTTCTGGCCTGTCGGGGAGAAGCCCGGATTCCCTGCTGGGACGCCCCAGAGTGTGGACAGCTGAGGTGCTCTCTGTTAGAGGGGAGGGGCTGAGCCAGGAGCTCCAGAAGCACAGGAGGCAGACAGGACTTACAGCCTCTCCAGCTTCGGCAGGCGCTGAAATATCTCCGGGTCCAAAGTCTCTATCTGGTTGAAGTGCAGGTATCTAGAGAGGTTTTCAGAAAAGGGGATGAGAAACAAGCTGCACACAATTCTGTGTTTCTACAGAGCTACGGAGTTTCGCTGAACACGTTTTCTTTAAGTCATTCGAATCCACACATCAACAGATAACTCTCTAGAGCGCCTATGCTGTATGCAGATCAAATGCAGTCATCCAGCAGGAAGGTTAAAGACCGTGGAAAACGGGGCACAGACTTTAAATGGGGGACGGAGCGTGAGAGGAAGGGCCTAGCTCGCCCACCGGGCCTCTTCCCCACCCGTGGGGGCGGGACCAGGGATGCCCAGCTCCACAGACACGGACCTTTCTAGAAAACCCAAAAGAATCTTCACCTCAACACACACACAGGTATGTGAACGCCTTCGTTCCAACCGTCTAACTCACAGGTGGATTTAGAGCCTGACTCACGCTTCAAAGGGACACTGGGAACGCTGTTTCTCAGCTGCAGAAACCACCAGCACACAGGTCCACAGAAGGAACCTGCCTGAGCTCAGTGAGACACAGCACCTCCTCAAACGCCCTCGGGTTACAGAGCGCCAGCGCTCAGACGCTGTGCATTAAGATGAGTCCTTGCTTTCTATAACGGACACGTTTCCGTGAAACCAAGTTCTCCTGGCTTTCCTGAGTACTGCTCTTCTCACTGTGAAAGCCGGAGGGTTTTTCCCTCAGAAGAACGACTAAGTCACGTTCTGACAGGTGTCTCCGCAGGAGCCCCTCCTGACAAGCTGGCACGCCGGGGTCTGCTCTCCCCCCACGCTGGGAGGACACACAGTGCCCGCGCGGGAGCCAGGCTACTGGGCCGCCTCCCCCTGGTGGCCTGGTGGGGCTGGGCTGTGCCCCGCGTCCTCCCCGCCTGCGTGGGGGCCTCAGGGCAGGGTGGCCAGGGCAGGCGGGGGGAGGAGAGCTCTGTCCTGACTACCGAGGACGCGCCCCCAGCAGTCGGCGTGGATGGCCCAGCCGGGCTGACCAAGGGAGCCCGCCCACCAGCTAGGCCCATGGTGAGTCCTGGGCGAGGACAATGGGGAGAGACGGGGAAGCTGGGTCTAAAAACCCGTGAGCCGGCCCCGCAGGCAGCCAGCCCCCCGATAGAGAGGAAATGGGCCCAGGGCAGGAACGGGCCCCACCCCGCTCTGTGCCTGACACCGGCCTGCAGGTTCCGGGAGGCCGGCGCGGCTCCAACAGAGGGGCAGAGACCAGCGCGAAGGACACCAGGCAGCTGGCGACCTGTGGCCGCAGCCCCTCACGAGGTTCCCCGCTCTGCGTGTGCACCGGCCCCACGGCCTCGCCCAGCCTGGGAGCGGCGGGGGGCATCCGGACGCAGCCCGTTAGTGAGACCCCTGCACGAGCCTCGCCCAGCCCGGGAGCAGTGGGGGCATCCGGACACAGCCCATTAGTGAGATCCCTGCACGAGCCTCACCCAGCCCGGGAGCGGTGGGGGGCATCCGTACACAGCCCGTTGGTGAGGCCCCTTCAATCGATTCACTCAAATGAAGTCTAAACACTCGCACTGGCCTGCCCTCCTCCTTTAAGGCCTGAGAGGGCAGAGATGTTGGGCAGACAGGGCCTCGGCCTCCCCCCAACCAGCCCCGGGGGCAGGACTGGGCACACACGGGGTGGGGGGGTGGGGCTGAGCCTGCTCTCCCTGGGGACACGCCCCTTCTCCCGCACGGGCCTCCACGCAGGTAGGCTCAAGTCCAAGCCGCCTCTTCACCCCCAAGTCTCAGCAGCAGAGACCCCTGCCCAGAGCCTCCTGGGGTCTGCAGGACGGGCCCCAAGTCCCCAGACTAAGGTGTGACTAAGTGGCACCTTGGGCGGGGGCGTGCCACTCCCTTCCTCCCCTTTCGCGCAGACTCGGTCTGTTTTCCTCCAAAACACAACCCGGCTCACTTCCCCAACCCCAAGGCCGGAGCCTCACCTGGTTCCTGAGTGCATGTCCTGCCCAGCCCAAGCCCTTCACACCAAGAGGGACGCGGGGACAAGCTCCAGGAAGCCTCCCTCCCCCGCACCTCTCCAGACGCCCACGGGTCCCTGCGATGGCCTGACCTCTGTGCACGCAGCCCTCGGGACAACCTCCCCCCAGTCCAGTCCACGCCAAGCACAGCGGGCCGGGAAAGCAGCTTTCAGCCAAATAAATAAACAGGTATTTAAGCACGAGCCCAGCGTGTGCTTCGGAAGCTCCTGCTTTGGGTGAGGCCTCCCCAGTTCCGTCTCAAGGTCTCTGGGGAAGCTTCCGTGTCCTGCCAACCAACAAAACACCAAAGACCTCCTCCTCCACTGCGACATCGCGGGACCAAACTGCCTGGCACATGGTGACTCTAGCCCAGTGCTGGCCAGCCCAAGACTGGCCAAGTAATAAGCAGGTCAGAGAAACGCCTCTGACCAGGAACTCTGCTTAAAATGGACAGGCTGACTTCACAGCAGAGCAGGACTTCATACGAGGCCCTAGAAACGGCATCCGGTGTTCCCTAACTGGAAACACTTGGAGGAAAGTTTATTTTCCCCACAATAATGATGTCATGAGCGAGGGAAGTAGCCTCGACGTGCAGATTCACAAACAGGAAATGCTGTGCAAGGACAACCGCCTCCTCGTCCCCACTTCTCCCCAGAAGACCTCCAGCTGCTCGGACCTGTTTGTGAGGCTGTCTCCAACACAGAGGGGCAGAGGTCAGCTGGTGTTACTGGCCCTTGTCTGGGAACACAGGGCCCAGGGCGTGAGCGGGGAGAGGCATCGCGGCTTTGTGGTCTGCATGCAACACCCGTGTCCCCCAGCACAGACATGCATCGTGCAGGCAGCAGACGGGGCCCGCTCTCCGGGTGAGAGGTGAGGGGCAAGTAACATCCAAGACACCCAGAGCAGGGGGCACTTACAGTTGCTCAAGGGAGGCAAGCCCCTTGAAGGCTTGCCGGTCAATCGCCTGGATCTCATTCTTGTACAGATAGCTGAAACAAGAAACACGGGGTTAACACGCGCCAGGCTGGCACTCGGAGGGCGACGAGACTTCCGCTAGGGCCTGGAGACAGTGTCCAGGCTCACGATCATGTGAGGACACGAACAGAACGCTCACACAGTACTGGGGGCTCCTCTCTATCTGGGGAAAACCTCCTACTGGAGACGTCAGACCACCGCACCCCAGACGCACGGATTGCTGGCGGGCAGCTTATGCATGGCTGACAGAGCACATGCTTCAGAGCCTGAAGAAAATAAAATTTCCTGACAGGTAAAATGCACTGAAGGGAACGTTCTGTGACTGACACCAATACAGTTTCAAACGTGTGCACCTGTGCTCAGTCGTGCCTGACTCTTTATGACCCTGTGGACTGTAGCCCGCCAGGCTCCTCTGTCCATGGGATTCTCCAGGCAAGAATACTGGGGCGAGTGCCATGCCCTCCTCCAGGGGACTTTCCAGACCCAGGGATCAAACCTGCGTCTCCTGCATCAGCAGGCAGATTCTTTACCACTGAGCCACCTGGGAAGCCCACTTTCAAATGCCCAGAAATAATCTAGGGAATAGAAATTGTAAAGACTAAATTGGTCTGGACCCAGTCATCCACTCAAATCCCATTCTTCTAAAACAGAAGCAACCATGGCTAACTGAAGAACCACGCAATGGGCTGGTGCCTATTTCTACAAGGTCTGCAGGCTAAGAACGGTTCTTATGTCTTTAAATGACTGAAAATTTCCAAAGAAGAATGTTTGGAGACGTGTGAATATCATGTGAAATTAAAATCTCAGTGTTGGAAAATGCAGCTGTGTTGGCCCAGGGCCACACGACCTCACTTACGGTCACCTGTGGCTGACACTGTGCTCCCTGGAAACCCACCCCTGTGGTCCTCAAGGCCTCAAGTGTGCACTGCCCATCCTTCCCAGGATGAGTCTGCCAGCTCCGGAAGGGGCCCATCGAAGATGAAGACGTTCACACCGAAGTGTCCGATTCACCAACCCTGCAAACTCGTGTGTGCTGAGTCTGCCCGTCTGCCCAGGACCTCAGAACACGTCTCTACCGTGGCCACCTATAGGCAGACGTGGAGACACCTGACCCGGGTGCCCCTCCATCACTGCTGCGGGTAGACGGACGATCAAATCCCACACTTCCCTGCAGGGTAACTTGGGCAGGCCCTGCTCTGCACGCTCCCTGATGGACAGTCAAGTCCCACACTTCCCTTCAGAGTAACTCGGGCAGGCCCTGTACTGCACACCCCCTGACGGACGATCAAATCCCACACTTCCCTGCAGAGTAACTCAGGCAAGCCCTGCTCTGCACACCCACTGAGGGACGATCAAATTCCACACTTCCCTGCAGAGTAACTCGGGCAGGCCCTGCTCTGCACACCCACTGAGGGACGATCAAATCCCACACTTCCCTGCAGAGTAACTCGGGCAGGCCCTGCTCTGCACGCTCTGTGGCTCGGCTGTTGCCTGTCCCCCCGCCTGGCGAGCAGCACCGCTCTGGCTCAGGCCTTCTCCCAGGACATGCCCTCTCTGACCGACGTCTGCAGGGAGTCCAGCGGGACCAGGGCTGCAGTCCTACCAGGCTCCCTCCCCTCTTACTGGGCACCAATCTGCGGAGGCCACGTCACAAGGAGCTGCAAGCCTGAACCTAAACCAGCCAGAAGGCCCCCATTGGAGGCCTGGTGCCAACCTGACAGGACATTGCTTCTCCGGGTGGGGGATTTGAATCCCTGAGCTGCCACTGAATGCTGATTCTTAAATAAGAACACACGCTTCTCTGCCTCCATTTCTTCCTGTGTAAAATGGAGGGAATAGCAGTGCCTTGCAGCAGGGGGCCCCAAGCTCTGGGATCAGATGTCTGATGATCTGTGGTGGAGCTGATGTGATAATAATAGAAATAAACTGCATGATAAACGTGACACACTTGAATCATTCCTGAAGCCACCCCCACCCCCATCCAGGGAAAAACTGTCTTCCACAAAACCGGTCCCTAGTGCCAAAAAGGCTGGGGACTGCAGCCTTTCCGGATCAATCACTGAAATTCCACAAACACACAGAGGCTCTGGAACACAGCCCCACACATGGTTACTCCTGTCCGGGTCTCCCTGAGTTCTCCTATTGCAACTCCTCTACGAGCTAAGTCTGAAGGGAGGTTTCTGTGCCCACTTCTTAAAAACAAATCAAAAGCACAGCAAAATGTCAACACTGACATCACCTTGCATGGACTTCAAAAAGATGAGAGTAAAGAAATACTTTCAAAGAACATGAGCAACAGCTGGACCACGGCATGCTGGTAAAGACATCAGGGATAATCCATTTTCCCTAAAAATAACTGGGTATTGGTCATGAGTGAATAAGAAAGCATAAACAATTCTCTAATTCATCACAGAGTTTACCCTTTGATTATGAGTTCTTTCTCAAGGGTTCATTTCATCATGAGGATATCTTAGTGCAGGGGAAGGTTTATTCCTTACCCAGAAGTCACTGGGGTTCCAGCAGGTAAGGAACACTCACCAATTAAATAAACACCAAGGATAAAATATATACTTATATGCAGAGTACATCATGAGAAACGCTGGGCTGGATGAAGCACAAGCTGGAATCAAGATTGCCAGAAGAAGTATCAATAGCCTCAGACATGCAGATGACACCACCCTTACGGCAGAAAGTGAAGAGGAACTACAGAGCCTCTTGATGAAAGTGAAAGAGGAGAGTGAAAAAGTTGGCTTAAAGCCCAACACTCAGAAAACGAAGATCATGGCATCCGGTCCCATCACTTCATGGGAAATAGATGGGGAAACAGTGACTGACTTTATTTTCTTGGGCTCCACAATCACTGCAGATGGTGATTGCAGCCATGAAATTAAAAGACACTTACTCCTTGGAAGGAAAGCTATGACCAACCTAAATAGTATATTAAAAAGCAGAGACATTACTTTGCCAACCAAGGTCCGTCTAGTCAAGGCTATGGTTTCTTTTTTCTTTTTACAATATACTAGCTTTTATTTTACTTTCTAGTTACCTTTATCAGTGAACTTTCTTTCTTTCTTTTTTTTTTTTGTTTGTAAATATTGCTGTATATGTATATATTTTATTTTTTTTTAGTTTATTTTTATTTATTTATTTTTTTGTGATTTATTTTATTTTATTTTTTTAAATGAGGCTTTTAATTAATGTTTGACAGAGCTGATTCAAGTTGAACAGACTAAATTTCTTTAAACAAACTTACTTATACTCCAGAGTCCTTTAAAAACTTAATAGCATTTATACATTGAAGGTATTTGATTTTCTTGTAACTAGCACTTCAAATGCAACAAGCATTTGACCCAACAAGTAAAACTTTCTACAGTTCATAACTTTTATAAATAAAATAAATTAAATGTACAGTGAATAAGTTCTCTGAAATATTTAAATATTTCTGCAGGTTTAGTAACATCGTAAAATACATTTCAACTAAAATTCACAAATCTAAAAACCTGTTAGGCATTTTTAGGCGTTTTAAGTTGGAAATGAAGGCCAATGTTACATCGTAATATGCCAATTACAAATAGTACTTCAAATAGCAAATACTACAGTTTGTCCCAAACTTTAAAAACTATTCATGAACTCAACACTGAACTATTGATGGCTATGAGAATTGTTTCCTAGCCTTTTTGAAAATTCCACCCCTTTTACATTTAAGGTAATTATTGATAAGTACGATCCCGTAGCCATTTTCTTTATTGCTTTGGGATCAAGTTTATACACTCTTTCTGTGTTTCCTGTCTATAGAAGATCCTTTAGCATTTGTTGGAGAGCTGGTTTGGTGATGCTGAATTCCCTCAGCTTTTGCTTGTCTGTAAAGCTTTTGATTTCTCCTTCATATTTGAATGAGATCCTTGCTGGGTATAGTAATCTGGGCTGTAGGGTATTTTCTTTCATCACTTTAAGTATGTCTTGCCACTCCCTTCTGGCCTGAAGAGTTTCTGTTGAAAGATCAGCTGTTATCCTTATGGGAATTCCCTTATGTGTTATTTGCTGCTTTTCCCTTGCTGCTTTTAATATTTGTTCTTTGTGTTCGATCTTTGTTAATTTGATTAATATGTGTCTTGGAGTATCCAGTGGTCATATATGGATGTGAGAGTTGGACTGTGAAGAAAGCTGAGCGCCGAAGAATTGATGCTTTTGAACTGTGGTGTTGGAGAAGACTCTTGAGAGTCCCTTGGACTGCAAGAAGATCCAACCAATCCATCCTAAAGGAAATCAGTCCTGAATATTCATTGTAAGGACTGATGTTGAAGCTGAAACTCCAATACTCTGGCCACCTGATGCAAAGAGCTGACTCATTTGAAGAGACCCTGATGCTGGGAGAGATTGAAGGTGGGAGGAGAAGGGGACGACAGAGGATGAGATGGTTGGATGGCATCACCGCCTCTATGGACATGAGTTTGAGTGAGCTCCGGGAGTTGGTGACGGACAGGGAGGCCTGGCGTGCTGCGGTTCATGGGGTGGCAAAGAGTCGCACAGGACTGAGAACTGAACTGAACTGAGGATGAAACAATCACTTCCGGAAGCTTCTCAAACATTCGCACTGCATGTTGCCCCGTCTCCGAGGTCAGTGCCTGTCAAGATGGGCCCTAGTGATGAGGTCCAGGGAGCTGGGGGAGGAGCCGGACGGCAGGGTCACGGGTCCCCTTCCCACCACAGCTGCAGCCCTTCCCTGGGCCACCTCCTCCCGTTACCACCACTGCGCAGCCCACCCTTGGTGACCCTGGGACCAACCGCTGTGGGTGTCTCAGATGCCTTCAGGTTGGAGGTGGGGATATATATTATATAATAATATAAAAATATTATTGTTAAAAATTAACTTAAGTGAAAAATGCAGTATCCCGAACTACTTAACTGGAAATGTAATCACAGAGTCAATAATAAGTTGCTCTTGGGTAATTCAAGCCCCCCAAAAGTTTAAAAATTAAAAAACAAAAAAGAGTAAACTTGCACACACACTGCAAATACTGGCGATCAGTGAGCACATTCTGCTTCTGCTTTCTTCTGCAGCTTGTGCTGTGCTGTGCTGAGTCGCTCGGTCCTGTCTGACCTTTCGCGACCCCATGGACTGTAGCCCACCAGGCTCCTCTGTTCATGGGGATTCTCCAGGAAGAACACTGGAGTGGGTAGCCATGCCCTACTCCAGGGATCAAACCCGAGTCTCCCGAATTGCAGGAGGATTCTTTAACATCTGAGTCACCAGGGAAGCCCAAGAACACTGGAGTGGGTAGACTAACCCCTCTCCAGGGGATCTTCCAGACCCAGGAATCAAACCAGCGTCTCCTGCATTTTAGGCGGAGTCTCTACCAGCTGAGATACCAGGGAAGCCCTGTCAGGATATTACACTGCTTTAAAATCAAAAACCAAAACGTAAGTAAACAAATGAAAACTCAAGAATAAATAGGAGACCTCTCCCTCATTTTAAAAATAAGCAACAAGGCTTAGTGTGAAGCCTGCTAATGAAAAATTAACATACTGACACTAAAATGACAGAGAAAACTGTGTAAACGCAACACTTTAGGGAGCTCCGTGAAGGGAAATGCTCAATAAAGAATTAATGTTAGCTCTTGATCACCAGCACCCTCTCATCTAAACTCAACAGGACCGGAGACAGCCAGGTTCACACGAATTACATCACTGACATAAATCCCTCGTTAAAATGGCTCTAGCTGAACAGTTATCTAAAGTCCTAAAATGGAGAGTAATTTCCTCAAAGCACATGACACTCGCTTCTGATCTTAGAACCAGCAGTGTGCCCAGGGTTTTGTTAAGGTTTCCAACTTCAGAAAAAGTGCCCGTGAAAGTACTGAACCAAGTGGGCCGTTTTCTAACTGCAAAACTGACTTCTACGAGCAAATGCTCTCAGTGCTAATAAACTCATTACTTCAAATCAATTCTTATAAGGGAAATAAACTTTAGATTAAAATAAGAGATGAAATCACTCGGCGAAGATGGGAAAGTTATTCACAAGTTAGTGACATTCCAAAGGGATTCGTCATTTCCAGGTTCCATCAGCCCACAGCTGAAGACATCCCAAAACTGCCCTGAAAGCGCAGACCCACAAAACACGCGTCAGCTGCTCATAGCAGCAGCTGCACGGCTCAACAGGGGTTACCATTACCAGACAGTGATTTTCAGAACTGCAGTTTTTAATTTTATCCAACCTACTTACTTAAGGCTTAGCAGATAAACCCTAGAAATCACACCGAGCAGCACCTGATCCTGGTAACAACTCACTTAAAAAATTTCAGTCAAAATTTCACTCACCTTCTAAAAACAAAACCTCTTTTTCAGTTGAATGTATTTGCAATAATTTACAACAATATGGAAGTTAGCTCAATGATTAAACAGTCCAAATACAGACAGCAGACTCTGGTGTAGAAAACTAGTCACGACTTACAGGTATTTCAGATTCTCCAAGTCTTCAAACGACCCACCAGGTATGCTCTTGATGTGATTATTGTTGAGAAGCCTGTGGAAAAACGTTTCAGTAAGAATTTTACAAACGACGACACCTCCGAATTGTGTCACGGAGGTTGTTTCCACGGCCCTGGAGAAGGTCACGCAAGGATCAGCCGCAGGCCTTAAAACTGACACTTGCTAAACGCAACTCGACACAACCAAGGGCAGCATGGGTGCTGGACAGGACGGTGTCCACACCCATGCACACGAGCGGCCCGCGTGCTGTGACTCCCTCGCTTCTGCACAAAGCGGCTTGCCCTCTCCCGCGTCTCTCCTGTCCTCCACCCCGGCCAGCTGGGAGGCCCCGCTGGAGGTGCGGGGTGTCCTCAGGGGGTCTCTCTCCAGGGAGCCTTGTCACAGCGAGGGGTGGAGCCACACATGCCCCCACCAGGCTCACAGCCCCCAGGCCTGGCACAGCGCCCTGCACAGACCAGTCACCTTCTGGGGGAGAGCCAGAACCCCCTCCCACGTCGCTCAGCACAGCCCGTGGCAGCCTGGAGTCGGGCCCCTTCCCTCTGTCCCCCCGGGGGTCTAAACACTGGGACACAGATGGATGGCACCCCACCCCGCCAGGATCCACGGGGGCTCGGTGGGGGATCGGGGGGGAGGGGGAGGGCTGTCCCTGTGAGCCTGCCAGGGAGGTGTGGCCAGCACAGGCCTGCACCAGACCCAGAGGATGGACAGGCTCACAGCTGTCAGTCGAGACACAGGGACCACGGCCATCCACAGGCACCTCCATGTGCAAACCCCTCTGGCAGGCTCGGCCTCTCCCGCCCAGCCACGCCCACCCTCACGGTCGATGGGGGACCCCAAGCCCACAGGAGAAAGTGGTGATGGTCTGTGCATCTTGTCCTACCAGTTCCCAGGACAATGTTTGGACTTACAATGTGTTCAGGTTTCTCAGCCCCCTGAAGGCTCCCGGCTGGATCTCTCTGATTCTGTTAAAGCGAAGATCCCTGTGAAGAAGCGAGAAATGGATTATTCACAGAGAAAGCTGCCAGAGTCCCTAGTTCTGTGTCACCTTTAAACACTCAGTTTCCAAACAGCAGTAGGCGTTTAAGAAATTAAATCTCCCAATTCAATCCTTGGCTGAATCAGCTCTGGGAAAAGACTGATAAAGACACAGATATTTGTCTGAATAACAGGTGAACCTGTTCACATTACAGTTTGTTTAAAAGATAACTACGGGGAGATGTTGGCGTTCAGTCGTGTCCGACTCTTTGCAAGCCCCACGGACTGCAGCACATCAGGCTTCCCTTCCTTCACCATCTCTTGGAGTTCACTCAAATTCATGTCCATTGAGTCAGTGATGCTGTTCTCTTCTCCTGCCCTCAATTCTTCCCAGCATCAGGGTCTTTTCCAGTGAGTCAACTCGTCACATGAGGTGGCCAAAGCATTGGAGTTTCAGCTTTAGCATCAGTCCTTTCAACGAACACCCAGGACTGATCTCCTTTAGAATGGACTGGTTGGATCTCCTTGCAGTCCAAGGGACTCTCAAGAGTTTTCTCCAGCACCACAGTTCAAAAGCATCAATTCTTCGGCGCTCAGCTTTCTTCACAGTCCAACTCTCACATCCATACATGACCACGGGAAAAACCATAGCTTTGACTAGACGGAACTTTGTCGGCAAACTGATGTCTTTGCTTTCTAATATGCTGTCGAGGTTTGTCATAGCTTTCCTTTCAAGGAGCAAGCATCTTAATTTCACACAATCTTGATTCAGTTTGTGAGTTTGTGAGCCTGGTGTTTCACAAGATGTACTCTGTATACAAGTTAAATAAAATAAATAGGCTGACAATACACAGCCTTGCTGTACTCCTCTCCCAATTCTGAACCAGGCTGTTGCTTCATGGAAGGTTCTAACTGCTGCTTCTTGACCTGCAACAGGTTTCTCAGGAGTCAGGTAAACTGGTTTGGTATTCCCATCTCTTTAAGAATCTTCCACAGTTTGTTGCAATCTACACAGTCAAAGGCTTTCATGCAGTCAATGAAGCAGATGTTTTCTTGGAATTACCTTACTTTCTCTATGATCCAGCGAACGTTGGCAATTTGATCTCTGATTCTTCTGCCTTTTCTTAACCCAGCCATACATCTGGAAGTTCTCACTTCATGCACTGCTGAAGCCTGGCTTGAAGGATTTATTTTTAATTTAAGGATAATTGCTTTACAATATTGTGTTGGGTTTTGCCATACATGACATGAATCAGCCATAGGTAGCTTGAAGGATGTTGAGCATAACCTTGCTAGCATGTGAAATGAGTGCAACTGTATGGCAATTTGAACATTCTTTGGCATTGCCTTTCCTTGGGACTGGAATGAAAACTGACGTTTTCCAGTCCTTTTCCAGTCCCGTGGCCACTGCTGAGTTTTCCAAATTTGCTGACATACTGACTGCAGCACTTGAACAGCATCATCATGTAGGATCTTAAACAGCTCAGCTGGAGAGGTAAGAGTCCCTTCAGACCCATCCACACACCCCCACCAGCCCATGGGAATGCTCAGGTCTCAGTGTTAAGACAACCAGCAGGACAGATTTGCAGGGACTGGAGAAGGGAGTCGCCCACAGGCAGGCATGGAGACTCGCGGTTCCTCCTGTAACTTCCAAGCTGGAACTCACTGCTCCAGGAAGGGGTCTGGCCCCAACACTCAGAGTCACAGAGCCCACTCAGCAAGCGAACTGGGAAACGAGTCTATTTCATGTGTACCTCTCAGCACGTGAAATAAACGCACGAGCAGAACAGAGGCTAGACCAAGGGCCTGAGAGACCAGGGCCCCTGGTGGGAGCCGGCGGGAGGCAGCAGACGCGAACGCAGAGCGGCTGGGGTCAGGCCTGGGGCCGCATGAGGGACAGCAGATCCACTAAGCTGCCTGTTCCCACCCTTCTCCGCCTGAATTAAAAATCTATCAATTGAACAAGCAAGAGAGTCCCTGGAAACGAGACACAAAGACCCCTTTCTTTAGCAGAGAGTCTTAGAAACATGAAAACTCCTTACTCACTGGTTTCACCTCTTCCATCACAGTCCAACAGGGATTTTTACGGCTTGGACCGTGTCCCCCCAGATTCACATGTTGATGCCAGACTCCCAGGGCCTGAGACGTGACCTTATTTGGAGAAGGTGTCCTTACAAGGGTGACCGAGTTAAGTGAGGTCACTGAGGTGGCCCTGCTCCAAGGCAGCTGGTGTCCTTGCAGACCGGCCTGGGGGAAGGTCAAGGACTGCTGTGGGCCTCTGGCACCGGGGGGCCTGGCTCAGGTCCCCGCCTCGGCTGCAGAAGGGGCAGCCTTGACCTTGGGTGCACGCCTCTGGGACAGTGAGAGGAGGCTCCAGTCTAAGCCCTGCTCCTCCCCGTCACGGGGGCTCATTAGGACAGCCACGGGGATTCACGGGGGCTCTGGGGCAACTCTCCTGGGATACTGGCTGAGCTCATCCAGTGCTCATAATTTTTGCAGGAATCTCATCATTTCTATAGCTGTAACTGATGACAGAACACGTTCTAGTTCACGGCGAGATAAGAGACTCTTGGGGAAGTGTGTGAATCCCTGAAACCGCCTGTGTCCACGCTGGGCAGCGAGTGAAGCACACTGCCTGTGGGTGTCCGATTCCTCACTTTGGGTCAAGTTCTCAGGGCCCGGGCAACGACGGCCAGCACGGACCCACCCAAGCTCAGGCTCCGTGACGACCCTGTCGCCACCAACATGCTCCCCAGGAGCCCCCTCCCCCTGCACGGACAGCCTTGCACTTTCAGGTCAGTTCAGGCGCTCAGTCGTGTCCGACTCTCCGCGACCCCATGAATCACAGCACGCCAGGCCTCCCTGACCATCACCAATTCCCGGAGTTCACTCAAACTCATGTCCATTGAGTCAGTGACGCCATCCAGCCATCTCATTCTCTGTCATCCCCTTCTCCTCCCGCCCCCAATCCCTCCCAGCATCAGAGTCTTTTCCACTGAGTCAGCTCGACGCATGAGGTGGCCACAGTATTGCAGTTTCAGCCTCAGCATCAGTCCTCGTGCTTTAATGGACGGGAGTTCACACTCACGTTCAGACCAGCACGGTGGACCCTGGGGGAGGAGCTGGGGGCAGACCGGAGCAGCCCCCGGGACCCGACCCTTCCCGGAGGGTCCTGTGTTTCTCTCGACGCCAGCGGGCTGAAGGGGCACCACCGTCACCTGGCTCTGTCCGCCAGAAGCTCAGCGCGGCCGTGGCGGCCCCGCCCAAGGCCCCGATCCCAGGGCAGCCTCAGGACCCAGCACCCTCCAGACAGGTCACAGCGCCGATTCTACCTCCTCCACCGTGGACACTCGGCCAGACCCGACTCCTCCGAGCTGAGCCCCGAGGGCACGGTTGAGTCTGCAAACCGGACCCGGGATGCGACTTGACCGTGACTGCCCAGCCCACCAGGGCCACGCTGCCCACAGCCCTCCTGAGGCCCAGGCCACGTGCAGCCCCCCGACCAGGCCTGCAGCCGCAGCCCCGTAAGTGAACCGTGCAGGGCGGCCACTCCCGATGCAGTGCATAACCAGCTTTATTGTTTCTAATTGACCAATTTAAATGTTCAGTTTTGGCCACGACGGGGGCGGGCCTTCTCCAGCTGCGGGGAGCGGGGGCTCTCCCTGGTTTGGAGCTCTTTTTCCTCAAGGGACAAACCTCAGAGCTCTGGACACGCCCCCACGTCCTTTCAGGGAGTGACCGCGACCTGTGCCCAGCACCCCTCCTTCCTCCCCCACTCCGAGCTGTCCTCAGCACCGCACTGACCCTTCGGGCCCCACTGGCCCATCGGTCCCCATGGACCCATCCGTCCCCACTGGCCCATCAGACCCCACTGGCCCATCGCTTCCCACTGACCCATCCCTTCAAGACTGGCCCATCGCTTCCCAACGGGCTCACAGACTCAGGTCATCAATGATGTCTTCACAGGGCTGACTCCTAGAGGAGGAGCTGCTAGACTGAAGGATAAACACGCGTCCTGACGGCTGATATCCGTGCACTTGCTAACCGCCCATCAATCCACAAACACTCATGGGCCACACACCCCGTGTGCCAAGGGAGCCTGGCCTCAGAATTTGCCCAACATCTTGGGAGGTTTCTGCCCAACGTCTTGGGAGGCAGCCCTTGGGATCCCGGTCTCAGAATCTGCCCAATGACTCGGGAGGCAGCCCTCAGGAGGTGCCCTCTCAGGAGATGGCCCTTGGGGTCCAGACCTGGGCTCTGCCCCCAGCAGGATGCGGAGCAGCCAGGGCCCCAGGAGCTGGAGGTTGACATGCGAGAGCCTGGGGACCAGGAGGCTGAGGGTAGCCGCACGATCCGGGTGGTGGGGGGCAAGGACCCCCAGAGCCGGGGGAGGGCAGCACATGGCAGAAGGTCAGGGTGGCCCATGGACCGTAGCGACAAGCGTACCCTCCGAGCACAGGTCCCCAGCCCCTGCACAGGTGCACCCCCGGCCCTGGACGCAACAGCAGGATTCGGTGCATGGTCTGGGGAAGCAGTTCCAGAACGCCACTCTGTGTACCCAAGCACGTCCTCCTGGCCTTAGAAGTCTCCCTGGACCAGATTTGTGTCAAGGACTCGCTAATCCCCCCAGAAGTGTGTCACCGACAGGTGCAACAGGTACCCAAATCACTCCAACTTAAAAACACAAAGGGGATTCCCTGGTGGTCCAGTGGTTAGGACTCCGGCTTTTACTGTTGAGAAAACAGGTTTTGCCGGGAGCCAGCGAGGGAAATCCTACCCGTGGCAAAGGTCAATTGGGGAAGAGGCCTGACGGGCAAAGGCTAATCAGGACTCGAGGAACCCCCTGGACTTACCTGAGCATCTACCCCAAAGAAAACCGGAGTCTGACTGCCTTACTATCTTACGCCTCTTACCAAGTCCTCTAATACTTACGGGGGCTTCCCCCCAACCACCTTTCTCTGAAAACATTAATTCAGAGCTGTAGTTAAAAAGTTCTTCTCGGCTTAATAGGAGTGTTCCAATCCAAGCCCCTCTGATAGCTTTCTAACTTGCATGACAAGTTTGTCCGGGCTCTTACAATTATGAATGTGACTGTTTACAGCCTCCCAGCCATGCAAGGACAGAAAGCCTAATATTCTAAAATACAGGAATCTGTTGAAGAAGTTAAAATTGTTAGAATAGTACTAAAAAAGATTTCATTGTTGAATCAATGCTTGCTGCAAAGTTTCCTCTATCTATTGTATCCTTGGAAATATATTAATCACATATAGAGAATATAAGTAGTAGCCTTTGATTTAACCACATCAGATCTTAAGTTAATAAATTCCTTTCTTGTAGCTCACTACACCTGTGCCTTATAGGAATGTAACTTTGTCATGTGTCTAGCACCTGACTTTAGGAAAATCATCTTAAAAGAATATAAGACTTTTTCTAGCTAACTAATCTTTGTTAGGAGAGAGGGCCATAAACTGTTAGCAGGCCACCTGGCCAGAAGATGATGTAAACCACCCAAAACTTTTGTATATCACAAGACATACAAAAAAATGAGCCCTGATCCTGATAAGGGTCAAGACTGCTGACCCTGCGTGATTTTGGCGTGACTCTATACCTCTCTTTCTCTATTTTTTATGTGCACAGCTTAGGGTACAAAAGCAGCACTGGAAAATAAAGTTTTGGGCCTTGCTCACTAAAGCTTGGTCTCCCCATGTCGTTCTTTCTCTTTTTCCGTCCTTTTCTCTATTCTCCTTTTTCTGGTTGAGATCCTTGGAGCGCTGGGCCCTCTGCGTTTACTTATCTGCCTGAGCTTCTAAGACCCACTCGAGGGGGTGCCCTGGTGGGGTACTTCCAGTGATTCGAGAGGGCGCCTGCGGCCTACGTAAACCCCGTGCTGGGGTTTTATTGGTTTCCTGCGTAAACCAAGGAATCATCAGCCCCTGTCTCTCTCTCTGATGCCGACGCCGTTCATCCCGAGGATACCCTGGGCCACATCAAGGCTGGTCCCCGATAAGGTTTCATCCCTAGTCTGGGAGCTAAGCTCCCACAAGCCTTGTAGCACAGCTAAAAAAAAAAAAAAAATTCAACCAAGTAAAATAAACAAACCAAGAAAAACAACAATGCAGGTCAGCAAAGCAAAAAGCAGTGTCTGCCAGTGAAGCGCACGCAGGTCTGGGGCAGAGCCGGAGCAGAGGCTGCAGGCAGGGCAGGGGTGGAAGGGACGCTTGTGCCCGTCACGGGGGACGGTCCTGCTGGGAGGGCTGGACACGCCATCTCTGCGGGGACAGAGCCCGCGCGCACACAGGGCGGATCAGTGTCCCCTGCACCATGAGACGGGCGGTCCCTCCCAAGCGCCCAGGGCACCCCTCTCAGCCCCATACCTGTTAAAAACTGCTTCACTTTCAGAGATGGAGCTGTCCCAGGCCAGGGAGTCCTGGCTACCCAGGCTCCAACCCTTGTCCCTCTCCCTGTGGCACAGGTGACCCACGGCCAACCGTGAAGTGGACAGGCTCAGAGTCACAGAGGTCAGGGGTGTCCAGCCAGTGGGGCAAAAGGCCAGGCTGCCGGGTCTGCTTTTTCCTCCCCACACTGTGCAGACTTCTGCAAAACACAGAGAGCCTTGTCTAACGTGGCAGCAGTGTCTGTCTGCGGGGAGTGCGCTGGTGTTTCTGGGGGACAGACAGGCCTTGCGGGGTTAGCTGTGCAGACAGCGGGGCAAGTCCAGGGCACTGGAGGACATGTAGACCCTTCTCCAATGGAACCCACAGGGCCAGGGGGTGTGGTCCCAGTGGAATCGTGCCCCCTCCCCAGGGCTGGTGGTTCCCACCAGGAGGGCAGGTGTCAGGGTCTCCACTGGCTGTCGCCCAGAGGACGGCCCCCTGGAGCCCTCCCAGGGGTGGGCAATGTGCAGGCCCCCGGGGGTGACCAGGGTGGGTCCCTCCATCCCCAGGAAGAGCTCTGAGTTTCCTGCCGCGTCCGCGCTCCATCTGAAATCTCAGCTCCCAAAAAAAGGCCGTGTGGGCGGGGGTGGAACACGGCATGCGGGACGCGGCATGCTGAGCCCCATTTCTGTCGTCTCCCCGTCCAGAATTTAAAGCTCAGGAGACAAGGGGCCCTCTCTCAGCTCACGGGCACGGAACTTTCTCTGGGAGCAGTGGGATGGGGGGCTCCCTCAGCTCTGCTGATGGGTGCATGGCCTCCTGGAAGGACCCGGGATGGACCCCGAGCCGCCACCATCTCCTGGCCGACAAGTCCTCCTGCGAGGCCCCCCCACCCGAGGACTCCAGGCTAACATGGGCCTCGGAGCTCCGACGAGATGACAGCCCCTTCGACAAGGAGAGGAATGCCCTGCTTGGGGCAGGGTCCCATCCCAGCTGGGCCTGCCTCCCCAGCTCAGCATCCTGAAGAAGGGACCCAAATCAGGTCAACTCCTGAGAAAACCGATCAATTTGGCCAAGTTTGGTTCACTGGGTAATATCTATGAATAAAAAGCAAGAAAAAAACCACGGTTTTCTTCTGACAGAGAATTATTAAAAACACTGAAGAAATGATTCAAAGCACAGGACAGAAAACTACTTCAAAAGAAAACTGACTTTGGGAAAGAAAGCGAGGTACTGATTCATTCACAGGAAGGACACAGGTAAACGCACTTCTTCCGGTTTGGCCTTAGCGTTCCAGCAGCTAAAAAAAGCAGCCAGGAGGAGCTGACAGCGCTTCAGCAAACGTTGGGAGAGGAGAGCTCACAGCGTGGGGAGGACCCCAGTCTCCACCTGCCAGCCTGCGAGGATCACGGGGCAGCAATAGCGTCCGTCACCCTGAACATATCTCTGATCCTGACGACCTAGGATGGTTCAGAGATGGGGGCTCTGGGAACAGCTCTCGGCAACTAAAGGGAGTCCAGGAGAGTGGACACTCCAGCTGTGCAACCTCCGCAGCCGCCCCAGAGCCAGCAGGGAGTTCGCTGCTCAGATTGGGCCCAGCTCCATCATCAGACTTGCCTCTGCACTCAGGTGGCTCCGTCATTTGTTATGCATCTCCGTGGTGTCACCGTCACTGGGCCCCAGTGAGCACGCGCAGGGACCGACCCGCGCCCCCCACCCCAGACGAAGCTCCTCCCACCCCGGGATGGGGAGGCTCCGGATGAAGGCGCAGCTGCCGAGCTCGGGAACCCACCTCCTCCTGGCAGATCAGGGCGCCCTGCTGCCCCTTGCAGAGCCCGCGCGGGGCACTTCCACGGCCAGGCCCCACAGGACGGGTGTGCCTGACTGTCCCCCTGGAGGCCAGGCAGAAGCTTGGGTGTAGGCCCACGTGGTCTCCATGGCGACCCCTCCACTCCGCCCGTCACAGCCACAGACCGGGCAGAGCAAAGGGCCTGGTCTGATCGCGCACACCTGCGTTCACACACCAGGGTATGCAACTACGACATCGGGAACCATTACTCTAGTTTCAACCATTTAAAAAAATGCAAGAGGCCTTCTGGTGGCTCAGTGGTGAAGAGTCCGCCTGCCAACGCAGGAGACACGAGTTCTGTCCCTGGCTGGGATAAGCCCGCGCGCCACGACGCCTGCGCTCCAGATTCTGGGAGACGCAAACGCCGAAGCGGACGCCCTGGACGCCGCACTCCACAAGGACAGACGCCATCGCAGCGAGAAGCCCGCACGCCGCAACTAAAGACCCAGCACAGCCAAAAACAAATCGATTTACTTCTTAAAAACGTGCAATGCAAGGCTCACAGGACAGTAAAAGGGCCGGCCAGCCACGGGCGCGCGATCTGGAGGGGGTGTGGTGGCGGCCCAGGAGATGAACCGTCTGGGGCCTCACTGTCGGGACCTGTTCTCAGGCTTCATGCAAACGCGAATCCTACTCGCCTCACAAAGGAACAGAACGCGTCTGCTGCTTCACGCCGTCAGTCCTCTGGGAAAAACGCCCAAGCTTCTCCCACGGCTGTTTAAAAATGAAATCAGTATTTCTCCTGTTTTCCAGACCCGCTGGCCAAGACTTTTCCAAGGCCGAGTCTTCGCATCCCAGGAAGCCCCCCGAGCAGGGTGAAGCCGAGGACAGCGTGTGATCAGCGGAAGCGAGGACAGCGTGTGATCACGGGAAGAGTCCACCCGCCCATCTCTCGGGCACATGGCCGCCGGAGCAGCGGCCTGGACGACCGTGAAATCCGGGCTGCCCAGCTCAGTGAGTCAGAGCAAACACGGCGGCCCGACGTCCTCCTGATTAGCAACAGCCCAGCGAGCAGCCGCACGGCCGGTTCCCAGCAGAGCCACGCCAGCTCCGCCCAGGCGTGGGAAGCGGGCTCTGCTCTGCCGGGGCTGACGGTCCTCCCGCGGGAGGAGCTCGCCGCGGCGCCCTGCAGGGTCTCCGGCTTCCTGCTCTGGCCTGTGGAAGCCCGAGTCTGCGGGGCTGAAGACGCGGGGCTGGGTGCCGGTCTCGGGGCCCTCCTGGGCTGCTGGCGGGGCTGTATGGTTTCAGTGCCCGAGGAGCCCCATCCAGGGCTCATCCAGGCCTCGCTTGGGAAGCAGGAGGAGTCTGTGAGCGGGTGTGCACACATGTGTCCAGCACGCGCCTCCGACAGCCTCGAGGCCCTGATAGCCAGGCTGAGGGGGTGCCCCGGTGTCCCAGTCTGACAGCAGGCAGGGTCACTGACCAGGGGAAGCTCAGGCGTCCAGGTCCAAATCTCCACCCTGCTCTCTGCTGGACCAGGCGTCGACCTCTCCCATCCGCGGTTTGCTCATCACTGAGTAAGGGGACCGGGGCCACACCGCTCCTGTGAGAGTGCGACCTGCAAAGCCGGAGGCTGGCCGCTGACGTGACGGGGCAAGGGGGTGGGCAGGGGAGGGGGCACAGGTCACAGAGGGGCCCCCGCAGACAGGGACAGGCCACGCCTGCCGCACGTGCGGGAGCCTGCATCTCACACTCAGAGGAGAGGAGCAGAAAAGGGAGTTCACCGGCCTGAAAACACACAGCCAACCGGGCAGGCCAGGAGGGCCTCGGGCCTCATCCTCCACGCTGACCATGTGTCCCTCAGACCCTCCTTCCTGGCCCAGCCTGCCAGCCGCCAGCAACGCAACCTGAAGCCGTCAGTGAGCATGTGAGCGTGTGTGTGGAGAGAGGCTGAGGCTGATCACCTCCACGGGCAGACTTGCTGTGCAGTGAGGCCGCCAGGCCCACCATCTGCAGGCAGGTCGGTGGGCTGGACGCGCGGGGAAGGGCCACTGTCTGCCCCCAGGCCCCGCTTGCGTCTCTTCCCCGAAGCCCCCTCAGCTCTCGGGAGGAGGTCCCCCTGCACCGTGGAGGGCACTCCAGGTCTCTCAAAGGTCCTGACATACATATCCATCTCCTCCAAAAGCATTTTCACAGAAACCTCTAGGATAACACTGGACCCGGCATCTGAGAACTGTGTCCCAGGCAGGATGACACAGAACACTAACCAGCACAGGCACCCAGGCGTGAGACGCAGCCCACTGGCTGCAACAAGCGTGATCACTGGTTGTTCCTGCAGAGACAGCCAGACGCGCCTGAGTTCAGCAAAGTAAACAGATCCATCGTGTTATCCCGCCGGGCACTCACCCGACACTTGGCTGACCGGCAAGCGGACAGTCACGGGCCCCAGCATGGACCAGGCCTGGGAAGGGGATCTCTGGTTCCACCACACAGGCTGACCTTCGCCTGCTGTTGCATTTAACACCACGGAGGAAACGGACCAAACAGGGAATCAACAAATCCTGGCACCAAGCAGTGACCCTCCACCCAGAGCCTTCGGGAACATCTCACCAAGGCGGTTTCCTGCACACACAGAACTTAAGTGTTCAGGAAAACAGGACACAGTAGCCCAGACAATTACTGAGAGAACACACTTTAGGGAGCAAACAGGTCATCTCATCAGTCAGAAAACAGCACAGGACGACAGAAGAGTGGGCTGAATAAACGCAAGAGGCCCTGGAAGGGCTGGGTCTGCAGTGAGTCGTCGGGAAGGGCTCTGAGGGAAGGGCACACAGAGGAGCCCCGTAACGGGCACAGAGGTCGGTCCAGGCGGCGCGGCCCCTCCAGAGCCTGTCTCCAGTCTCAGCCCAGGGGACCCTCCAGCCTCACTCGGGATCACGACGCCAGCCTGACCCGCCATGCTTGCTTCTCCTTGGCAGGAATGCTGGCCTAGTCCCCCCAGTGTACTGCTGTTCAGACTTCTCACGGTCTCGCAGTCCTTCTGAGTGAGAAATCGAGAAGCTTTAATGCAGCGCCAACTGTATACAAAGAACTGGGTTATCTCAGCACCAGAATCCTGAAGAGAACTGAGAAAATAATCACTCTGATCATTTCCTGTTGGGTTTCTTTCTCCCCAGACCTCATTGAGCAAGGTCACCAGACGCAGAGCTCTGAGAAACTGCAGAAAACGAGAAGGGAGCTTCTCGAGGGCTCAGGAAAATAACGAGGAAGCTGGACTTTAAAGCCAGTGCACCCGAGCTTAGGGGGAAAGAGACATGGGTCTAAGATCTCTTCCCTGGCTGTCTCCTTTCTATAACCTTCCGTTGGGCTTCCAATCCCACCCCTGAGCCAGGGGGAGTGGGGGTGGGGAGGGGAAGGACCGGGGACAGATCTGCTTTGAGATAGAGAAGCAACGAAGACAACATGGAGCTGCCTCACGGCAGTGGGGTCTGCTCAGCTCAGCACGCGTGCCTGACACTCATCAAGGACACCAAAATGTTGGGGGGCGGTGGAGGGACAAACAGGCAGATGGATGGATGGATGTAAGAGCAAATGAACAGACAGACGATGGAAGAGCGGATGAATGGATGGAGGGAGGGGCAGATGAGTGCATGGCTGGTGAAGGAAGGACAGATGCATGAATGGATGGGTGGATGGGAGGGCAGATGGAAGAACGTGATGATGGACAGATGAAGGGCCGATGCATGAATGGATGGACAGACAGGGTGACACAGGCACTGACCCGAGAAAATGACACAACCAAGTAACATGCACGAGAGAACAAACATTCAGGATTAACAATTGGCCAGTTGGCGCCACGCCAACACAAACATCCCACATACTGGAATAAGTGACAATGGTGACTAACCGCATCCACTTTAACTGCTGTTTTTAAAGGTCAGAGAGCTGCTCAGCTGGTTTAGAAATACCGTCCACTGCAGGAAGTGACGAGTCTAACCCAGGCTCTTCCCCTAAAGGAAGCTGCAACCAGGAAGAGAAGCATAAATTCACAAGTGCTGCAAATAAGGCAGCCCGCGTTCCCAGGGGAAGGCTCACTCGTCTGCATCAGTCCTGTCTCTTTCTGCATAAGGTATCTCCCGCCCAAGGGCTGTGCCTGGTCTCCCCTTTTCCCGCGGAAAGGGAAAATAGCAATCCAAACAGTACAGAGGCAAAATATTCCCATCTCTACCAACCCCAGGCTTTCATTTGTTTAAAGTAACTCTGAATTTTCATTCACATCCTTAATTCTCAACAAATATATCAGAGCTGTGCAGAAAAGGCATTTTAGGAAAGTAAGGAAGCACAGGAACTCACAATCACAGAGGGCTTCCTGGCCCCAGGACCAGGAGAGGCACCCTTGGCCTGCTGCCTCACAAGGGGGCTGTAGGTGCCTCTTAAACATTTGGGTTTGGCCCCTCAAAGAAAGCTGCCTGTGTAAAACGCACAGAAAACTAGCCTAGCAGTATCTCCTGTCTGCACCACACGTGTCTGCTCCAATTAAAGGCAGAGCCCCCCGATAACTGGCCAGCCCTGCCCGAGCCCCAGCATCCCAGCTCCCTCCCCAGACCTCCCCAGGCACAGTCATCTTCCTGTCTGTTGGGAAATGAACCCAGATGTGACCAGAACAATGGCGCTCACGGCAGAGCATCGACCATGCAGGCTGTGTCAGGCGATGCACACGCATCCCCTTCACGCCCAGGACGCCGGTGCAGCTGTGGACCTGCCTTCCAGAGAGTGCGCGTGCGGAAAACTGGGAGAAGAGCCTGCAGAGCTGGACCACGCCCGACGCCGGAGGCCATGTGACCGCACGCCATGCCCCCACAGACCACGCCCACACCCACAGACCACGCCCCACATCGGAGGCCATGTGACCACACACCACGCCCCCACAGACCACGCCCCACATCGGAGGCCATGTGACCGCACACCACGCCCCACAGACCACGCCCACACCCACAGACCACGCCCCACATCGGAGGCCATGTGACCACACACCACGCCCCACAGACCACGCCCACACCCACAGGCCACGCCCCACAGACCACACCCCACATCGGAGGCCATGTGACCACGCGCCAAGCCCCAACCACGCCCCCACAGGCCACGCCCCACATCGGAGGCCATGTGACCACAAGCCCCGCCCCCAACTACACCCTGCACACCCACATGCCACGCCCCACGGACCATGGCCACAGGCCACATCCTGCAAGGCCGCAGGGCTAGCAGAGCTGTCTCTCACCCCCGGCCTGGGTCTGTCCCCCCTAACTCGTCCTCCGTCATTAAAACCGTGGCTCTTTTAGCTCCCTCTCCCTGCCCAGGAGACCAAATCGAAGGCAGCGGTGTCCACGTCCACACCAGGCACCTGGCCTGTAATATCTCCACCCCGAAGGGTCCTCCTGGCATGTCTCAGAGAATTAAATTTAGCGACTCTGAACTTGATGGAACCTCAAAGGCAAGATACTTTCTCCCCTGAGAGGGTCAGGCGGAGACTGCAGGAGTCCTGCTGTACCAGCTGTTCCTAACTGACCATGTAAGCCCTGACACCCTGACCCCTAGGAGGGCCTTGAGGCGTGCTGGGGACTTTGCCAGGCGGGCAGCAGGTCCCCAGACCTTGAGATCACAGTGCCTCCACCTGGAGCACGGAGGACACCGTGTGCCTGTCATCCCCAGACGCCCACCTTGAGAAGGTCCCCACTTGCTGAAGTCCACCTGTGCGCCCACTGGTTCTTGCCTATCTCTATCATCAGGGAGCTCAGAGATGAGACGTGTGAGCTAGTGTCCCTTTCAGGGTCTATCTGGTGTCGTGTTGCTTGCATTTTTGTGCTCTTTGTGACTCTGCTGTTTAAAACCTCCCCCGTCATAGTGCTGAAGGACATCCGGTCACAGAGAAACGCTGCGTGGGGGATGCGCCTCCTCCAGGCATGAGCTGTGTGCTCTGTCCTGAGCCCCATCTGCACCGATGAGTCAACAACAGATGCTCAACAGGAGTCTGAGAAAGGAAGCTCACGAAACCACGGATCAAGTGGTGACTACGCTGTGACCAGGGCCTGGCTGGACCCTGACCCTGCAGCTACCGGGGCAAGGTTTCCTGGTGGCTAACTCTCACAATTCCAAGAATGACGAGAATCAACCTTAAACTCTCCCAGCTCCTCCCTCCACACATCTCAGGGCCCTAAGGTGACCAACAGCCCAGCAGGAACGCCCAACCTCGGGCCACAGACCTCAGACCCCGTAGGAGACAGGCCACAGCCAGGGGCAGCTGAGACTCAATGTGAGGCAGGGAGCCCAGGGAGGGGTGCAGCTCTTGGGATGTGCTGAGACCAAAGCCTCCGGAGAGAGAACCAGTGACAGTCGTCAAAGCAAGGCTACGAGCGAGGAGACATGTGCACACACCGCGTCTCCAAGGTCAGTATGAGAGGCACCCTGGAGACCACGCTCCCTGCAGGCGCAGGAACCTCCTTCCTCCACAGACTCGTGCTTGGCCTGGCTGAAGCTCCTTGGTTCAGCGGGAGGTGAGCCGTGGTGCAAACAGGGGACACCTGTCCCAGTGGAAACATGGGCTGTGTCCAGGGAGGAGCTGGACCAGTAGACCACAACACACAGACGTGTCCCTGACGCAGACCAAGCAGGTTACACACGTGCCCCAGAGTCATCAGATTACACACGTGCCCCAGAGTCAGCAGGTTACACACGTGCCCCAGAGTCAGCAGGGAGATAATCCACGAGGCCTGCAGATTACACAGGTGCCCCAGAGTCATCAGATTACACACGTGCCCCAGAGTCATCAGATTACACACGTGCCCCAGAGTCAGCAGGTTACACACGTGCCCCAGAGTCAGCAGGGAGATAATCCACGAGGCCTGCAGATTACACATGTGCCCCAAAGTCAGATTACACAGGTGCCCCAGAGTCATCAGATTACATACGTGCCCCAGAGTCATCAGATTACACACGTGCCCCAGAGTCAGCAGGGAGATAATCCACGAGGCCTGCAGATTACACAGGTGCCCCAAAGTCAGATTACACAGGTGCCCCAGAGTCATCAGATTACACACATGCCCCAGAGTCAGCAGGTTACACACGTGCCCCAGAGTCAGCAGGTTACACACGTGCCCCAGAGTCAGCAGATTACACACGTGCCCCAGAGTCAGCAGGGAGATAATCCACGAGGCCTGCAGATTACACAGGTGCCCCAAAGTCAGATTACACAGGTGCCCCAGAGTCATCAGATTACACACATGCCCCAGAGTCAGCAGGTTACACACGTGCCCCAGAGTCAGCAGGTTACACACGTGCCCCAGAGTCAGCAGGTTACACACGTGCCCCAGAGTCAGCAGGTTACACACGTGCCCCAGAGTCAGCAGGTTACACACGTGCCCCAGAGTCAGCAGGGAGATAATCCACGAGGCCTGCAGATTACACAGGTGCCCCAAAGTCAGATTACACAGGTGCCCCAGAGTCATCAGATTACACACGTGCCCCAGAGTCAGCAGGTTACACACGTGCCCCAGAGTCAGCAGGTTACACACGTGCCCCAGAGTCAGCAGATTACACACGTGCCCCAGAGTCAGCAGGTTACACACGTGCCCCAGAGTCAGCAGGTTACACACGTGCCCCAGAGTCAGCAGGTTACACACGTGCCCCAGAGTCAGCAGGGAGATAATCCACGAGGCCTGCAGATTACACATGTGCCCCAAAGTCAGATTACACAGGTGCCCCAGAGTCATCAGATTACACACGTGCCCCAGAGTCATCAGATTACACAGGTGCCCCAGAGTCAGCAGGTTACACACGTGCCCCAGAGTCAGCAGATTACACACGTGCCCCAGAGTCAGCAGATTACACACGTGCCCCAGAGTCATCAGATTACACACGTGCCCCAGAGTCATCAGATTACACACGTGCCCCAGAGTCAGCAGGTTACAGACGTTCCCCAGAGTCAGCAGGTTACAGACGTTCCCCAGAGTCAGCAGGTTACACACGTGCCCCAGAGTCATCATATTACACACGTGCCCCAGAGTCAGCAGGTTACACACGTGCCCCAGAGTCAGCAGATTACACAGGTGCCCCAGAGTCATCATATTACACATGTGTCCCAAAGCCAGCAGATTACACAAGTGCCCCAGAGTCAGCAGGGAGATAACCCATGAGGTGCACAGAGGCCTCCTGAGGTAGGTGCGCAGCAGCCCTGAGAGAAGGCGGCCAGCAAGTTTCCAAGGATCCCTACCGCTCGCACATGGCTGTGGAGCAGGAGGGGCGCCTCCGGGTAGAGGGCAGGGCGTACCCATGGGCACCGTCAGATGGGCGCCTGGTGGTGGGAGATGCCGCTGGCATCCTGGACGAGAACCTCGGAAACGCGGCTGACTCCTGGAGCCCAGACGCGGAGGATCCATCCCGAGGGTGGGGGATCCCCATTTCCTCCTGTCACCTTTACTGCCTCTCCTGTCGCTCCTACAACTACCTGGGACCCACACCAACCTGCTGCCTCATCCTGGGGGGAAACCCTGGGTCCAGCACTTGGCTTCCAAGCAATCCAGCCATGATCTACGGGTCACAGCGCCAAGGCTGTTCACCAGCTGCCACGATGATTAAACGGGGCACCTCAGTGATGGGCAAAACCCTTTTCAGAAGGAGATTCACGCTTTTAACCACCTGATGCGAAGATCTGGCTCACTGGAAAAGATCCTGTTGCTGGCAGAGTTTGAGGGCAGGAGGAAAAGGGGGTGACAGAGGATGGGATGGCTGGAAGTCATCACTGACTCAGTGGACATGAATTTAAGCAAACTCTGGGAGATGGTGAAGGACAGGGAAGCCTGGCGTGCTGTAACCCGTGGGGTCGCAAAGAGTCAGACAGGACTGAACAGCTGAACAAACACCACCTCTATTAACCCATGATGGTGTCCATTGCAGCCCACAGCGGGGTCTAAGCCAAGGGGGACGGAGCAGGAAGCTTCAGATGCCGAGGGCGTGGACAGCAGCCTCTCTGTTCCCCAAGTGAGGGAGCCAGGGGCCCCCCATGAGGCCCGGCGCCCAGAGAAGAGGACGCGGCAAGGGCAGCGGCCAGAAGCCGCCATCCAGCCTGGGCTCGAGGGGAGCGCGAGGTGCCCCAGAGGCTGGGTCCTCCCGGGCATAGAGGCCCTGAGCAGCAGCCCCAGAGCTCGTGCACCAGGTGCGGAGGGCACCCAGCGCCTGCCGGGCAACGTGGGCCCCTGCGATGAGTCCCGAGAGCAGTCGAAGCCCTGACCCCTCACCGTCATCGCCCGCTTGCCCCCGCCCACCCCAGCCCCCTGCTCAGCCTAGAGCCACAGATTCGGGGTGGGCGGGCCTGGGTCCTGGTTGCTGGAAGAGGGCTGCTACCTTAAAGGGCCAGAAGGGAAAGGCATTCTTGAGTCACAGCGATGCAAGTCTGCCTTCCTAGCTAGCTGGGTGGTGGGTGCCCCAGGCCACTGTCCACGGGCAGGATCTGCAGACCTGGGCTGGAGCTGACTCCCCAGTGAGAGGCCGCGTGAGGGAGGCACATTGGTTTAATCCCCCGAGATCCTGTGCCTGCTCGTCGTCCCCCAGGCTGGAGGCCCCACCCAGCGCGACAGCACCCACAGGCAGAGGGGGACAGCGAGGCTGAGCGATTCTCAGTTTTATAAACTCTAGACTTGGACCTGTGAATGCATTATCTGATTACTTGCTTTGTAAGACACAGGTGCGGAAAAATTTAATGAACTTTTTTACAAAATTACAAAAAACAATGGGGACTTCTGAAAAAGGTGGGCAAACAGGGTCCACACTTACTCTTTGTCTGAAACAGCCAAAAAGCTGACAAAATACCTGAAACAACTATTTTCAAGACACCGTCTGTCGGTCAGCAACGGACAGGGTCCCGACGGAGTACACACAGGAAGTGAGTCCAGAACTGCGCCACGGCACTGCCCAAGAGAGGAGGTGTGCCATGTCTGGGGAGAACCCGGACGCCAGGACACTGAGGTCCAGGGACAGACACCAGGAACCCGGGGCTTCGAGCGTGCAGATGATAAAACCAGAGCAGAGGGCAGCAGGAAGAGAAGAGAAAACCCGAAGAGAAAAAGCAGTGAATCCAAAAGCTGGGTTTTGGCAAAGATCAATGAAACTGAAAAACCTCTATGCAGACTGATCAGGAAAAAAACACATTTCTGACTTTGGGAACAAGAGACCTGATCCCTACAGACCCTCGGTGTTGAGAGGGTGATGAGGGCCAACTTTCCCACATGACGTGGCCAAGCTCCCAGCTCCCCAGGCTCACTGGAGAAGGAACAGCCCCGACAGGCCTGTGTTTACTGAAGAATCTAAAGTCACGGTTTAAAACCCTCCCACAAAGCCATGGTGAGCGCAGCCGGGAGCTTCCCTGGGAAGCAGGACCAGACATTTAAGCACCGCTAAGCCCCGTCCACCTACCAGAGCTCTCCCCAGAGCCGGACGGGAGGCTGTGCCCTGCACCCGCTCTGCGATATGCAAACCAGACAAAGACATTCCAGGAAAGGCAAACAAAGCCCGAGTCCCTGGCGAACAGAGGCGCGTCCAGCTGCCAGGGGGCACGCGGGGGGCACAGAGGCTCGTTATCCCAATTGTGGCGACGGCTGCAGCGCGCCGACACGCACCAGGTGCACACCCCCAGCACAAGTGGCTGCTTTCCTGCCGGCCGGCTCTCCAGGAGCCTCTTCCCTTTCCCAGTAAAAATTCATCCAGACAGAGGTCAGAAAGTGGGCCATCGCCACCTGCTAAGCTTCCACCGCCGGCCTGACCAGTGAGCCAGAGGGCTGTCTGTGCACCTCTGAGCTCCGGGGGCTCCTACCTAGTCCCGGCTTCCCCAGGGCTGGGCATCCAGACACCACCCCTCTCCTTACGGAGCTGGCCACCGGATAGGGACAAGCCCCCATCAACACAGGCGTCTGAAGGACACCAGGCAAGGGTAAGGAGAGCCTGGGACACAGTGTCCACCCAGGATCTTTGGGAAAAGTTCTTCAGGTCAGCGTCTCCTCTTCCCTACCCCTAAGGGAGTTGAAAAGCAAAGGGGAAAAGGCAACAGTGTCCAGAATAAAGGAACTAACCAAACCTGCAGGGTTAACTGACCCTGTGTCTAAGCCAGGAAGGGGAGCCGAAAATTAAGTCCTGAAACAACCGACACATTCTTACCTAAACTTTTTGCCGGTTTTGATTGAGTCACGAGTAATTGTTGGACTGAGCCATCTCAGGGCTTCCCTGTGTTGTCTGCAGACAGGCGGCATCTGACCAAGAGAGGGACAAGTGTGATTTCTGTCTTTCCACATTAACTCCAAATAAAGAAAATATTAAAATATTAAAAGGCAGAGACACTACTTTGCCAACAAAGGTTCATCTAGTCAAAGCTACGGTTTTTCCAGTAGTCATGTATGGATGTGAGAGTTGGACCATAAAGAAAGCTGAGAGATGAACAATGTTTTCGAACTGTGGTGTTGGAGAAGACTCTTGAGAGTCCCTTGGACTGCAAGGACATCAAACCAGTCCATCCTAAAGGAAATCAGTCCTAAATATTCATTGGAAGGACTGATGCTGAAGCTGAAACTCCAATGCTTTGGCCACCTCATGTGAAAATCCATCTCACTGGAAAAGCCCCTGATGCTGGGAAAGACTGAAGGCAGGAGGAGAAGGGGACGCCAGAGGATGACATGGTTGCACGGCAGCACCGACTCAATGGACGTGAGTCTGAGTGAACTCCGGGAGCTGGTGATGGACAGGGAGGCCTGGTGCGCTGCGGTCGACGGGGTGGCAAAGAGTCGGACACGGCTGAGCGGCTGAGCAACAGAAAACACGAATCCCTGGACGTACGAGCTTAGAAAGATCGCAAATTGGCGCTGACGCTGTTCTACACACCAAACGCATCCTCTTGCCCACTGACAGGCGACACACGGAATGCAGTTACCATTTCAAGTCCAAGGAGGAAGCCCAGGGAGCAGTCAGCCCGCAGAGACACACAGTAACACGTGGGAAGTCCAGAGTGACTACTTAAGCGTCAAATTCAGTGCTGTCTCATTGCTTTTAGATGAAATTCACCCCAGACTGCATTTGTAAATTAACTGCATTTTCTTGTGTACTCCAAAGTATATGAAACTGTCACAATTAAAATGCTCATTAAGCCTGGACGCTAAGTTGGGAGACCTGACACGCCGGGCACTGGAGGCCCCAGCGCCTCCCCGGGAACACGCGGGGAAGTGGGGGTACCAGGCCCGACTCGAGCTGGGGGCGACCCGCCAGCTCTGCCCGGGCTGCGGCCCCCAGGCCTTCACCACAGCATCCGCTGCAGCGTCTCCCTGTGAACAGCGCCCTGGAAGAGCCCGCCGGGCCAGCAGGAATTAGCGCATGGGCGAGGACCTTCCAACTCTGACCCACTTTTTCAACCTGGTAAGAAGCAGCTCCGGAGACGGCGATCCTGTGTTTGCTCTGCTGACACTTGACCCTGTCACCTGGAGCGTGTGCGCAGAGGCTCTGAGCCGCCGGCCGCCTCTCGAACAAGAGGCCCGCGTCCCCAGGCAGGGACCCCCCACCAGCCTGGCGTTGCCAGGCCGAGCAGAGCCTTCCGGGGCCCCGCCAGCCACCACAGGGGTCCGAGGGCCCACACGCGTGTGTTGGCACAGTCCCCAGGCCCCTGCTTGTGAGCGAGGCTTGTCCCCTGCACTGAGATCTTCAGGGAGGAGGCCAGGGTGTCGCCAGACAGAGAGGCTGAGTCACAGGATGGCGCGGGGGGCCCGGGAGCGCAGGGGGCGGAAGGAGCCACGAGTCCTGGCGTCTGGAACCTGGACTAGGCCAGAGCTGCCTCTGGCTCCAGGGTCAGCCGCCTGTGCGGTGCTGTCTTTTTACAACTATGCCCTGACTCATTAACGACACAAAGGAGGGGGGCTTCCTAAGGCCTGCCTGCTGCAGCTTCCCAAGGCGCATCTGCCAAAGTCAAGCTGTGTCCCAACTGAGCAGGGACCCAGGTCCTGCTCTCGACCGGCGGTGTCTTGGCCCCCTGGAAGCTTCCTTGGTGCCCGAAGTCTCCTGTCTGCCCACAGCGGGCTGGGCGTCCGCGGAGCTGAGGTCTCTGGATACCGCAGGGCTGTTAGCGGTGGGAGGAGGTACTTGGTACACCACCATTTTGGAAAAATAAACCACCAGCATGCACATACTTAAAAAATGTTTTTATGGTGCTTTTGAAATGCATTTGAGCTGTATTAATAAACGCTTTGACTTCATCCCAGCAGCCCGTCTAAAGCAGAAATCCATTTCAGGTGAGCCTCAGGCTACAGTCAAGGTCCCGGCTGGCACAAGTGTCCTGCAGGGACCATGGCCCCAGTCACGGCTGCTCACATCTGCTGACCGGGTCCATCACCCACCCACCCCGGGGAGGAGAGGCCAGCCTGGCCCAGGGCCAAGTGCATCCCCAGGTCAGCAGAGAGAGAGGGAGATCCCCAAGCCCCAAGGAAGACAGGAGACGGGGCAGGTGAGCAGTTCCCTGCTGGAGACCCCAGACCCCTCCTGGCCTGATGGGACCCCCAAGGGAGCCCCCCTTCCTCCCTCTTGCCACCTGCTGGCAGAGACCTCAGCGCCCTGCACAGAGGAGCTCGTGAGAAACTGGGTTCTCCATCAGCCAGGTCCGGTGTGGGCCCAAGAGGAAGGCAGGGGCCCGACCCATGCCAGGGGCCGCACCAGGACCTTCTCCGAGTGTGGAGAAGGCGCAGACCACGGGTGCCCCTGGCCCAGGCCAGCAGAGCTGACAGCGTCCAGGGCCGGCCTCCTGCAGTTGCCCTGGCCAGGCGCACCTGAGCAGTCACCCTCGTCACAGGGCCACGGGGCCTCCTCCCTGGGACCCTGTGAGGTGGGGGCTGGAACACGGCTCGGGCCCAGACACAGAGGCCACCAGAAGTGGGTGGAAGTGGGGCCAGCTGTTTGGCTGGCGGCCTGACCCCGGGAAGGTGCTCTCACCAGCCCCCTGCATGCTGTGGGTCAGGCCGCACTCCCCCGGGCCGCCCAGCCCATGTCCCCAGGACCCCTCCAACACCAGGGCTTCCTGTCACATGGACGGTGGCTTTGGAGTGGCCTGGAGGATGGGATGGGGTGATTCCCATGACCTCGCAGAGGCAACAAGAACAGATCAGAAGGGGGGAGAGGGGCAGAGGGTGACTCGTGGGGCAGCAGGTATAGAAGGAGACCCCCCAAAGGCGCGGGCCGAGGGGAGGACAAAGCAGGCAGGGTGAGGGTGCAACCACGCGTGTTTTATCGCCGGTTGTTTAATCCCCACCATGAAGAACTTCTACTGCTGTGCTGAGCAGAGTGAAATACTCAAAAGTTAAACACTTAATTCTACAACAGTTGAGCTGAGCATGACACCCGATGTGGAAGGCCTCCGAAAAGCTGCAGCGCCAGAGCGCAGGGACCCCAGACAGTGGGGTGGCCAGGACCCTGCTTCTAAGGTTCCGAGTCAAACTAGAATCACATGCTTTGGACCAGGGCCTGCTCTCAGACCAGGATTTCTAAGCCCCAGCCACGAAGCAGAACGATCCTCTCGGACCCCACGTGGGCATAACCCTGAGACACCATGATGGGGGACAAGGCTGATGCTCCTGGTGATTCCCAGTCAGTCTTTCCGGGGGCCGAGGGGACGGGGAGGAGGGGAGAGTCCTGAAAGCTACGGGATAAGTGATGGCTGGAGTGGCCAACGGACTCCAGGGTCAAAGTCTCCCCTTATCCTCACATCCTTTCCGTCCCCGACTGCTCCCAGATCATACTTTGGATGGAGAAGAACAGCAGCTGCAGGAGAGCAGAGCCCTGGGAGAGGAGCTCAGAGTGAGTACGGACTACCTCTGCACGGGCAAAGCCGGTGACGTCACCGCGTCCCAACGAGCAGCCCCCCAAGAAGGCTCCAGACTGGACCCCAGAGCAACACCCCTCCCCAGCGGGCCTTCCTGCCAGGACCGGCTCCTCCATGAGGCCCCACCCACCACCACTGTCTCCCTCTAGGCTCCCAGTCCCGGATGCCCAGTGGAACCCTTTATGGAGGACTCAGTTCTCCCGCGTCCCAGGTCTACACTGGCACGGATGGGGAGCCTCCTCCCCAGGTGCCTGTGTCCACACAGCTGTAAGACAAGTGTGTGTTCACACCACAATTCTCCAGGCCAGAATAAAACCTGGGTCTCCCACATTGCAGGTAAATTCTTTGCCAGCTGAGCCACAAGGGAAGCCCAATTTAGGATTTCCTGGTGGCTCAGACAGTAAAGAATCTGCCTGCTATGCGGGAGTCCAGGGTTCAATCCCTGGGTCAGGAAGATGGAAAGAATTGACAACCCACTCCAGTACTCTTGCGTGGAAAACCGCATGGACGGAGGAGCCTGGTGGGCTACGGTCCATGGGGTGGCAGAGAGCCGGACACTACTGAGCGACCTCACTTTCACACTACCGACAACCCCGGCAGTTCTCAGGGACCTAGTAAGCTCAGCACCCCCGCCTCCCCACAGAACCCACGAGACCACGCGAGGTCATTTCTCGGCATCTCTGAGAGCACAGGGAAACAGGAGGGTTTCTGAATTCTCGCCAGGGTCACCCATTACGTTGCCCGCCCTGCCCACCCTCGGCAGTTTTATGAAAATCCAGGAGGTTCTGTGGAGAATATCACCTCCCGCAGGGCGCTGGTGGGCCCATTTTGGCTCTACCACAGTCGTCTTTTAAAATACTGACCTTTTAAAAAAGCAATTAAGACGTGAGGGCAAAGCACAGTACACGTATCTGACTCTGGCAAGACGTGAAAAACGGCTTCAGGGTCCGTGTTTTTCCCAGTGACTCACCGAAGAGATAAATCACGGCCTCCAGAAACCCCTCAGTCGGCCTGTGGCGACGCGTCCTGCGCGCCGGCCCGGTCCTCGGGGGGCGGCCGGCGAAGCGGCCTGGGAAAGGGCTTCCAGGCCGGGGATGAGTCCCACCGCGGACCCCGAGCAAGGGCCGGCAGGCGGGCGACCGCGAGGAGAGCCCGCCTACTTGGTTTTAAAAGAACACTGACCGCCCACTTCCTGAATAGTTCACCCCAAACTTTACAACTTTTGCAGGCGCCTCGGCGGTGCCAGAAGCACTCGGGCTCAGAGAAGAGTGGAAACTATTTTTGGCATCCAGAAGGGCGGCTGCGGGCCGCCGAGCGCAGTCGGCGCCTGGATCGCGGACTGCCTTTTCCGAGTTTGAAACTTTCTAATCAGGGGCGCATCCGAACAGGCCTCGGGCGCGGCACCGCGGGCGGGATCCCCAGGGGAGCGCGGGGGTGGGCACGCGGCGCGCGGTGCCAACTGGAGCGCCGGGTCCCCATGGCCCCGCCGCGGCGCCCCAGCTGGAGACGAGGGCGGGGACGGGCCCGCGCGCACACCCGCTCGCAACCCGGCTCCGCCCGCGCCTTCCCGCACTCGGAGCGCGGCCCCTCCCGGAACGCGACGCAGGGGAGCCCGAGAGGGCCGTGCGCCCACCGGGGGCCAGGCCGGAGGCTCTCCGCGCCCCGCCGGACGCGGGTCCGAGAGGAGGCGCCAGGAGGCCCCCCCGGAGCCGGGCCGGGGATACGGCGCCCCGGGCAGGAGGGGGAAGCGCCGAGGCGGAGCAGAGGGGGAGGGGAAAGGGACGCGGGAGAGGGGGGCGCCGGGCTCCCGGAGGAGGAGGCCCGAGCGGGCGAGCATCAGGGCCGGCGGGGCCGGCCCCGACGACTCCCCCGGCCCGCGGGGACTTCGCGCTCCAAACAAAGGCGGCTCCGGAGGCGGCGCGCGCTGCGCTCAGGTCCGCCCCCCGTCCGGCCACGGAGGACAAAGGCCCCGCCGCACGATACCCGGCCGCCCGGCGCGCCCAGGTTCCCGGGGCCCTGCCCCCGGCGCCCCGGCGCCCCGCGCCCCGCAGCACGACCCTTTCCCCGGCCGCCCGGCGCGCCCAGGTTCCCGGGGCCCTGCCCCCGGCGCCCCGCGCACTCACAGGATAGAGGTCTGCGGCGCCACGGCGGGCACGGCCTCCAGCAGCAGATGCATGCAGCGCACCGTGGTGCGGAAGCACAGGCAGCGGCTCGGACACCCGTTGCTCGGCCTGGGGGCGACCTCGGCCAGCGCCCCCCAGAACGAGCACAGCACAAGCGCCAGCAGGCAGGGGCGCGCGGCGCGCACGGCCATGACCCACGGCGCGCGGGGCGCTCGGGCGCGCGGACCGACAGCGAGGGCCCGGCGCGTCCACCGCCGGCTCCGGACTGCGCCCGCCCGCCGCCCAGGCGCGGCCCACGTCCCAGCTGTGCGCCGGGGGCGGGGGGCGCCAGCTGTGCACATGCGCGCGGCTCCGCCCTTCCCGCCCCCACCTCCCCGAGGGCCGGGGCGGGGCGAGGACCTCCTGCCCGGAGCTCGGCGGCGGGGCGGCCCCGGCCCCGAGGCACAAGTTGGGCCCCTGGGGTCCAGTCCCAGGTCCGCGCTCACGGTCTGGGGCCTCGCCTAGCGGCCGTTGCCACACGTGTGCAATAGGAGCTTTTGTTGTTTCAGAAAACACTCCTAGAGGACTTCGCAAGTTCCAGGCAGGATTCCAAGCGCTTTCTCTCTCTCCCCTCTGCCCTTCTCTGCCCCCTGCCTCCACCGCGTCTCTCTCCGTCTCTCTTGTTTCTGTTTGGCTGTCTCTGGGAGACCTGCCCCCAGACAAGCCGCTGCAGAATCAGAGCCAGGGGTCGGGCTCCCTGCCTGGGCCCACGAGGCCTGTTAAGCGCCCCTGCCTTCTCGCCTGTTCTCCCGTGCCAGCCCCAGCCCTGTCCTGCTCAATGCGGACCCCAGGGCCCGGTGAGAATAGAATATGTTTGGGTAGAGGTCTGTGTGCAGGGTTGGCCAAGGTGGACGCTTAGTGTCCTTTAGTTTCCTCCCTTGTGGCCACGGCTGGAGGAACCCAGGGGGCCTTGCTGGAGCCCTCAGAAGACACGGTGGGGGCCCTGGGCCGAGCCCGTCTTTTCTAACACCTGGCTCCTGTGGGTCCAGTTACAGCTGAGGAGATTCAGTTCAAAGTCACATGGTCACCACGTCCCAGCGTCGAAGAGGAGCCTGGTTCTGTTCCGACCCCCACTGTCTCGTGGCCAGTCTGATCACTGGCAGAGAGGTGGTCTCCCCAGTCTGCTGTGGGGATGGGGCAGCGGGCAATTGCCAGTGTCAGCAGACTGCCGCCCGTCTGTGGTCCCCAGGGCCTGACTCTGGGGAGCTGAGTTGGGGGCTGGCCCAGTCCCCCGGAAGCTGGAGTTCTGGAACTACTGGGAGCAGCTTTCCCAGTCTCCAGGTGCTCGGACACGCCAGCTGGGCGGCCTGCGTGCCCACAGTCACGAGTCCCCCAGGGCTTCACACTCTTTCCCAAACGCTGTCTGATTGCCCCGCACGAATTTCAAACTTAGGTCAGAAACCCCAAACCTCTTTTGAATCTGAATCTCTGATGAGATCCTCTAAAATGTTTCATCAGACCCTCCAGCCCAGCTGTCACCCCTGAGGTCCTCACCCACCTGTGTGAGTTGAAAATCCCTGTGGATTCCAGTTGTTCCTTGTGTCTCGGGCAATTTCTGCTCTCCATCCTCCCTGCCACAACCATCAGTAGTCCCAGCCCAGCCCCTCACCCTGGACTCCCACTAGGACCCCACTGGGCCTACCGGCCCCCTCCCTGCAGCGGGCAGAGAATGTGCTGCCGCTTTGACCCTGCTACCCCTCCCCAAGCCAAAAGTCTCCAGGCCCCTTGGGTTTCAGTGGGTAAAGGCCGCTTTCCATTCACCCGGGGAGCAGGCGTCTGCTGCAGCACACATCCTCCGCCTCTCCGTCCGGTTCAGCACCAGCTGTGGCTCATACGTGTCCATCAGGCTGGGCTGTCGCCCCCAGTGGTTTCATCAAACATGAGTCCAAGTGTTGTGCTGAAAGTGTTTTGTAGATGAGATTGACAATGATGAGCCTGGGCAAAGGGGAGTTCCCTCCGTAATGTGGGGGAGCCTTATCCACTCAGCTGAAGGTCTTTAGCGTAGAAACCACTGAGGTTTCCTGGAGAAGAGATTCTGCCTCACGGCCTCAGCATCCGCTGCCCCTGAATTTCCAGCCTCCAGGCCTGCCTCTGAAACGTGCTCCAGCAGTGCCCACACTGCAAGAGGGGTTCCTGAACTCTACCCTCCCCCCGCCCTCCCTCCCAGCCTCCCCTCCTCACAGTTCAGCAGGGATACTCTTACCTACTGGGCTGTCTCTGCTTCTGCGTCTCCTGGGCCGTGTGTCCCGCGTCCGCCCTCTAGAGGCCCAGGGAGGCCTTACAGCTCCGGGATCTTGACCTCCTGGTTCACTGTGGCCACCAAAGCCTCCCAGGTTTTCTGTTGCCCGAGCCCACATGCCTGTGTTTCTCTGCGCCGACCACTCCCCGAACCTCACTTTCTGCCCCCGATCCTGTTGTCTGTCCTACGGTAAACATTCCTTCCTGGTGTGACCCTGGTGCCTGCTTAGAGGCGTGTTCAGAGAGACCAGGATCCCCGTGGGATGATTGGTGCTCAGTGAGCAGCATCCCGAGCTCTGCAGTGTGTCACGCGGCTGTGAGGGTAGGATGCCCACCCTCCTGCTGTCTGGGCTCTGGCTCAGGGCCGGGCCTGCACAGGACTGCTGTCCACATACTTGAGTATCTAAGCTCGGTGACATCCCAAAGAGATGTGAGTATCCCCAGTTTGCAAATGCAAAACCTGATGCTCAGTGAAGAGTGTAGCTTGTCCAGGCCCCATCACTCATGACAGGCAGGAGAGGGTATGGGATGCTAACTTGGCATCACCCCTAACAGGCCCTGATCCAGAACCTCATCTATTGAGCTGGCTGGTGGTGAGAGCCCCCCTCCTGCAGGTCACTGGGCCCGGCCTGTGCCCTGCTGGTCCCCGCTGGCCTTTTCTGGAGACTCACTAGGGCTGCGGGGGCCACCCTCCTGGGGACGCCGGTCGCCCCCATAACCACGGCCTCCCGGCAGAGGTGACTGATGGCCAGTTTCTCCCTGCTCAGTGGCCACGCCCCCCCAGGGGCCCAGGCTGTGCTGAGGAGATACCCAAGTGCCTGAGGGGCCCCCAGGGACAGTCTGCACTTCCTGCTACTTCCAGGGCAAACCTGCCTATCACTCTTCAGGAGTCTGTGAGGAAGGGAGAGTGGGGTTTGGAATAAGACAGACTAGCGGCGGCCTCCCCAGCTCTGTGACTCCTTGCGACCTTCTCGCCCTCTTGGAGCCCCAGGCTCCTGCCTGTAATGGGAGGAGGCCGTCTCACACTCACAGCCAGTGCTGAATACCCGGTGAGAGGTGTGGGAGCGTCCCCACCCCCACCCCCGGGGACGAGCGTCCTCCTGGCGGGGAGGTTTCCCGGGTCTGGAGGCTGGGGGGCCATTCCCAGACGGTGAGTCAGCCCTGGAAGACCTGGCTGTGCCTGAGACCGCCCCCCACCCCCAGGGCCTCGCCGGCACCTTCCTGCCTGGCACCAGCCCACTCGCTGGCAGCCCGCAGGGAGGGCATGGAGGTGCTCCAGGGGAGGTACTCCAGGGGAAGTGCTCCTGGGGAGGTGCTCAGGGGAGGTGCTCCTGGGGAGGTGCTCCTGAGGAGGTGCTCCTGGGAGGTGCTCCAGGGGAACTGCTCCTGGGGAGGTGCCACAGGGGAAGTGCTCCTGGGGAGGTGCTCCAGGGTGTCACGGGCAGCACTGTGGCCAGCAGACACGACAGTCCTGGAGGCCAGAGGGCAGGGTTCACTCCTTCCCGCCTCTCTGCAGCCCCTGGTGCTGCTGGCGGGGCTGCACACGCCAGCCGTCCACAGCCCATCTCCAGGAGGGCTTCCCCTATTTGGCCTCATCCCCGTCTCCTGTCCTCGCAGGGACACCCTGGCTTAGGGCCTGGGACGCCCTCCCCTGACACTGGCCATGTCTGCAGCAGGCCCGTTTCCGGAGCAGGTCACGTCCTGAGCTTTGGGCAGGACTGGGTGCTGGACAGACAGCCAGGCAGGGTGGTGAAGAGCCCAGGTCCTGTCCCCACGCCCCGCACACCAGGCTGCCCCGCTGAAGGAAGGGAAGGACTGGGACCCGGCCTGGCTCACAGGGGGCTCCCTGCGGGGTGAAGGGGGCGGGGTCGTGCCAGGTTAGGAGTGGCTCTGTCCCAGGCACAGGCAGGGCTCTGCGCTCCAGAAACATCTGCAGATAAGCCCGAGCCTCCAGAGTGCAGGGCTTGCTGTGGAGGACCCGCGCGCGCAGGCAGAGCCGCGGACCTGCACGCTTGTGCTCTGGGTCTCACTCCAGACAAGGACGTCGGCCATGCTGGGCCCCCGTGCCGCTTCAGGGCCGCCTGAAACCCCCACCCCAGGAACGCGCACAGCCCTGTACACACGGTGTCCTTTTATTGTCCTGAACTAGAAGACCGCTTCTCAGCAAAATGGGCCTGCGGTCAGCTTGTCGCCAGTTACAGCCCTCCTAGTTGACAAGTGCCCGTGTTTACTGTAACCCACATGCCTCCCTTTCCTGCACCCACTTGTCGAGAAGCTGCTGTCCTTACGTCAGGCAGAGCCTCTTTTCTTACATTTAAAAAGAAAAGGAGCTGTTCAGTCACTCAGTTGTGTCCGGCCCCACGGACTGCAGCACGCCGGGCCTCCCTGTCCTCCACTGTCTCCCGGAGTTTGCTCAAACTCACGTCCGTTGAGTCAGAACAGGTGACTAAATAACACCCACTTAGAGTCATTTTAAGCTGAGATGGACGCAGCCCCAGTGGGCTCGGCCCTGGGGCTCCAGCCACCCCTTCAGAGCTGGGCCCGTGTAGCTCTGGGGGTGATGGTCAGCCAGCCGCGGGCCTGGCCCTGGAGCCCGGGTTCCCTGGGCCAAGTCATCCAGGGCTCCCGTGTTCTCCTGGAATGCTCAGCCCCTGCAGCCCGGCCGGCACTGGGCACAGATCCTCCAACAGGAGCTCTACCATCGGGGGGCCTCCCCAAGGGTTTCACCGCCCAGGACGGCTGCTGTCACAGGACCGCACCCAGGCAGACTGTCGCAAGCTGCCACCCTCCCACCCCGCCTGCAAGACCGTCTCTCTGACAAAGGCCCCTCGAGGCCTACGTCCTCCCCTCCTCATGAAGGTGCTCGCGCCCTGTCTCTGGGGTGGGGCCCAAGTGTTTCTCCCGGGACCCCCGTGCACGCTCTCCCAACGCCCGCCTGGGGTCAGCCCATGTCACAGGCCGGCCTTCGGAGCCGCCAGGGGCAGGGACCCTGCTTCCCGCCCTCCACGGCTTTGAGCCCCGAGGCAGTGGCTCGCAGGTAACCCTCCCGGAGACCACGGAGGCCTGGACCCTCCACTTAGAGTGTCTGAGCACGTGCCTCCCGCTCCAGCTCGCAGTCTGCTGGCTGCAGGCCTGCCTGGGGCCTGGACGGCAGGCCTGGGTGCAGAGAGTCATGGCCACAGCGGGGCTCTCAGGTCCTGGGCTCCCTGCCGCTGTGAAGAAAGTGCACGCACGTGTGCAAAGGCCCGAGACAGACGTCTGAAAGAAACGGGAAATGGGACGTCGTCTTCCACAGGCGGGCTCAGCCTGTGGTTCCATCGCGCTCCCCGACCCTGGGCTCTCCCAGCACAGACTCCAGAGGGCTGTGTCTGCAGTCACTGACCACCCCAGCGGCAGGTGAGCCTCCGCCTCCTCCCCTGAACTGACTGGAGCTCCGGTCCCCTGAGGAATGTTCCAGAAGGAGTGTCACGTGTGGGCGCAGGGCAGGGGAGGTGGGAGAGCTCTCACTGGACCATTGGTGCCTGGGGGGCCCAGACCCAGACGCCCACGGAGCCCTGAGCAGGGTGTCCACCAGCGTTCCCCAAGTCAGCCGGCCTTCAGGTCTCCTTGAGAAAAATCTTAGCGGAGCTCAGCAGGGTCAGCGTCTGCTGTGAGGAGCTGGGCTGAGAGTAGAACTTCCCTTGGTCAGTTCAATTCAGTTCAGTCGCTCAGTTGTGTCCGACTCTTTGCAACCCCATGAATCACAGCACGCCAGGCCTCCCTATCCATCGCCAACTCCCAGAGTTCACTCAAACTCATGTCCATCGAGTCGGTGATACCATCCAGCCATCTCATCCTCTGTCGTCCCCTTCTCCTCCTGCCCCCATCCTTCCCAGCATCAGGGTCTTTTCCAACGAGTCAGAGCTTCCCTGGTGTCCCTTCAACACCACTTTCCTGGGCTCCCGAGCCGGGGCCTGCCCCTGCCCTCCTGCTGAAGGCCCTGGGCCCGACATGAGGCCGGACCAACTGGAACGTCCGAGCCTGGAGCAGAGGAAGGTTCACTGCGGGACTGAGCCAGAGGAGCAGGCGGCCCTTCTCAGGAGACCCAGGTTCCCCAGTGGGCTTCAGGGGCAGTTTTAGGGGCAGGATGTGGGGCAGGGGTGTGGGGTGTGTGCCTTCCTTGGACGGGGGGTGGAGATCAGGGCAGTGCCCGGGACCCTGGGCTCAGCCTGCAGTCCGTCGTCTGGGGCGGGGGCCCCAGTCCCTGCAGCAGTGCCACGGGTCCAGTGCTGGGAATCCTGAGGGGACAGGACTCTTCTCCTGCCCAAGGCTGCACCTTTGTTTCCTGGTCGCCCCTCCCTTCCCTGATTGGCTACTGCTGAAATCTGCGCTTGGGAGCAAAGAGAAGGTCTGGGAGGCTGAGTCTTTTTCCAGGAAGAAACAGGGAAACGCAGAAAAGGTTCTGTACCCAAGAGGGCCCCACAGGGTCCTGACAGTTTTCACTCCTGGGTTGTCAGCTGGGGGCCCTGCACCTTGACTGATGAGCAAGAGGAAATCGAAAGGTTACCCACAGGTGAGCCTCCTGTCCACAGCGGAGGCGCCCAGGCATCTCAGAGAGGAGCCTTGGAGCTCAGGTCTAAGAACCGTCTTCCACTGGGCTTCCCTGGGGCTCAGATGGTAGAGAATCCGCCTGCAATGCCAGAGATTCAGGTTCGATCCCTGGGTCGGGAAGATCCCCTAGAGGAGGGAATGGCTACCCACCGCGGTATTCTAGCCTGGAGGATCCCATGGACAGAGGAGCCTGGCGGGCTACGGTTCACGGGGTTGCAGAGTCGAACACGACTGAGGGACTAACACTTTCGCCATCTTCAGTTAAGGCTGAGAAAGAGTGTGTGGAGGCCAGTTGTAGGAAGGGACTCAGCGTGATTAACAGCCACAGATACGGCTTTCACGCAGACTTAAGTCTCTGGTGATTTGGTGTCAGCCTTCTCTCCTGACTCAGACAGGAGGCCCCCCTTCCATTCCGTTCCGTTCCGTCGCTCAGTCGTGTCCGACTCTTTGCGACCCCGTGGACTGTAGCCTACCAGGCTTCCCCGTCCATGGGATTCTCCAGGCAAGAATACTGGAGTGGCTTACCATTTCCTTCTCCAGGGGATCTTCCCGACCCAGGGATCGAACCCGGGTCTCCCGCATTGGAGGCAGACACTTTAACCTCGAAACGCTTTTTCACTCACAAGGGAAGGCCCCCTTACAAACGGAGATTTCCCTTGTGAGTGAAAAAGCGTTTCTGCCTATCAGTAAACAATGTTGCAGACAGCCGGCCACTGAAGCTGCCCTTGCACCCCGGTGGTGGGCCCCCAGGGAGCCGGGAATGCGGACACTCTCAGGGTGGGCTGATAGTGATGCTTTGATGGGCTGGCTTGCTGAGGACTTGCCGGGAGTAAGTCTCTCAGATGGCTCTCGGGGAGAGCTCTGAAGAGGTGAGGGAGGAGCCAGGATCTACCAGAGCTTTTGCAACAAAGCCCAGGTGGTCAGAGCATCAAAAGATACTATTAATTACAGAAAACCAAGCATCTCAGGTTGGTAAATTTAGCCCCTTTCTATGAATGGGAAGAGGCAAGAGTCGGCTCACTGACATCACTCCCTTGATGTGCAGCTCAGCTACCTGCCCTGGGCTTTCTCACCCTGAGCCCCTCTGCCCCGGGGTGGCCGCAGTCCCTTTGTCTCCACTGAGTCTCCCCTGGACTCACTTTCCAGGGCAGCTGCGGTGGTTGGATGGCTGCAGCACTGCTGGTCGGCTGATGTCAGCGTTAGCCACTCAGTCGTGTCTGACTCTGCGGCCCCGTGGACTGCAGCCCGCCAGGCCCCTCCGTCCATAGGGCGGGCCGCCCTGCCTCCTCCGGGGAGTCTTCCTGCATTGGCAGGTGGGTGCGTTGCCACTGGCGCACCTGCAGAGGCTGGTGCACAGCAGCTTGTTCCACTCACAGCCCTGCAAGCCCAGTCTGGCGCCGGGGGGTGAGCGCCAAGGAAAAAGCTCGTGTCGCCAGGGCTGCTGCGGGCCTTTACTCAGAACCTGGGAACCCTCACCTTCAGCAGGAGTGAAGGCAAAGCTCTGAATCAAAGTGTCCAGAGTAAGAGTGGAAGCCAGATGGAACCAGCGGGGAGCACGATGGTGACAAGTCCGACCTCCAGCAGAGCCCGAGTCTCCTTCGAAGCTGGTTTTACTACTTTAGATACTGGATGACAAACCTACGAGCGGCAGCGGGAGGATGCAGACTGGAGAGGGTGTGGCGAGGTAGCAGCCGCTCCCTCAGAAAAGCCCCGGGGCCTCCCGGTTGTTAGCATTGCCCCTCCTTTTCTGACTCTGCTGCTGCTGCTGAGTCGCTTCAGTTGTGTCCGACTCTGTGCGACCCCATAGACGGCACTCTTGAGGATTAAACCGCCCTCTCCAGCTTGGGCAAGAATTGCTCTGTGAGCTTGGTTCTTGCTTTTCCGTTCTTTGGCCACTGAATAAAGCCTGTGCTGTGTTGATCTCGACTTTGGTTTTGGCTGCTCTAGCCTGAATGGAAAAGGAACATCTCTTGCCAAGGCAGGGAGCTGCAGCCTGGCTGGGGCCCGAGCAGGGTCCCCACAAATCAATTCAGTAGCACGTGGCAGACCCCGGCCCAAAGCAGGACCAGACTGTGGGAGACGCAGCCTCAGGTGGGTGGGGAGGAGCTAAGACACCGAGCCCATCCATGGATCAAGGATGAGACAGGCCGAGATTCAGATCCAGACTCAGGAGACATGCTCTCATTCTGGAAAGTGAAAGGGATTCTCCCCCTTGTTCTGCAGGAAAGAAAGAATTCAAAAATGTGCCCATGAGCTAATCTTTCGAGTTTTTTTTATCAGATAAGCCAAAAGTATTTAAGAACATTTTCAAATCAACACTTCACTGGATTCCCAGAAATACTTCTGGCAGTACAGCAAATGATAAGACGTGATTCCCAGCGCAAGTGAACTGCAGAATTCCAGCTCCTCTAGCCCTGGAGACGCAAGGAGGGAGCAGGAAGTCTGGTTGCTTCCAGTTGACCCGCAGGCGAGGAAGGGAGCTTTCAGGGAGACCCGTGGCAGTCTGCACCGGCAGGTAAGGGGGCAGTGACACCTGTGAGTATCGATGTGAAATGAAACTCATGTCCTGTGACGAGACAAGGGAAAATTAAGCATGAAAAGTCTTCTCTGCCCACTGGCCTCCTCTCCTGCGTTAGGCATCCCCTGGACCACCGCATCGGCAGGAATATCCACTCAGCTCAGGAGCAGCCTTCTGCCAGAAGCAGCAAGACAACTCTTTATCGACAGCACTTGTTGGTAATCTCAGAAGAGGTCACGTGAACCACTCCAGTGATAACGTTTGCATCTGACTATGTACTGTTGCTTTGATGTTCAGCACTGCACCTCAAAAATTGTGCGTAACTGTGCCTTGATTTCTGGTGGGTGGACCAGCTCTCAGGGCTTTCCGAGATGCTCTTCAGGTCATAATCCTTGAATCTGGCTCAAATAAAGTTTTCCATTTTTTTCTTAGATCGACTGATTAATTGTTCATCAACTTTAACTTATTATTTTCTAGATCCTTCAAGATTGCTGGGAGAAATATCAATAATCTCAGATATGCTGATGACACTACCCTTATGGCAGAAAGTGAAGAGGAACTCAAAAGCCTCTTGATGAAAGTGAAAGAGGAGAGTGAAAAGGTTGGCTTGAAGCTCAACATTCAGAAAACAAAGATCATGGCATCTGGTCCCATCACTTCATGGGAAATAGATGGAAAAACAGTGGAAACAGTGTCAGACTTTATTTTTTTGGGCTCCAGAATCACTGCAGATGCTGATTGCAGCCATGAAATTAAAAGACGCTTACTCCTTGGAAGGAAAGTTATGATCAACCTTGATAATATATTAAAAAGCAGAGACATTACTTTGCCAACCAAGGTCCGTCTAGTCAAGGCTATGGTTTTTCCCGTGGTCATGTATGGATGTGAGAGTTGGACTGTTAAGAAAGCTGATCGCCGAAGAATTGATGCTTTTGAACTGTGGTGTTGGAGAAGACTCTTGAGAGTCCCTTGGACTGCAAGGAGATCCAATCAGTCCATTCTAAGGGAGATTGATCCTGGGTGTTCATTGGAAGGACTGATGCTAACGTTGAAACTCCAATACTTTGGCCACCTCATGCGACGAGTTGACTCACTGGAAAAGACTCTGATGCTGGGAAAGGTTGGGGGCGGGAGGAGAAGGGGACGACCGAGAATGAGATGGCTGGATGGAATCACCGACTCTGTGGACATGAGTTTGAGTGAACTCCGGGAGTTGGTGATGGACAGGGAAGCCTGGCGTGCTGTGATTCATGGGGTCGCGGAGAGTCGGACACGACTGAGTGACTGAACTGAACTGAACTCAGATAATCTATTGCCTTCATGCTCCTTTATAATCAAGAACCTACTTCTGTTAAACTGAAGAAAAAAAAATCAACTGGATTGTCATTTATCCCAAATCTCCCATGTCCAAGCTCAACTCAAAAATTTTTCCTTACTCAAAAAGCCATTTTGAGGCAACTTAAGGAGTATTTATATTACATAGGAAGAAAAAGCAAATGTAGATAAGGAAAAGAAAAGAAGTCAGAAGAAAATTAAGAACTGAGGCTGAGATCAGAGTCTGGAGATGACTCTAAAGATAAAGAGGAGATCAGATCTCAGAAATTGGCCGGACATGAGCCAGGGCTCCTTGCGACCAGTTGAGAGGCCCTGGCACAGGATGCTGTGTTGGACATGAAAAAGGAGCCCCCAAGAGCTGGGATGTGCTGGCTTCCTATCAGGCAGGTCTGCCTTATCTGCCCTGATTCTGGTGGGGGTTGATCTTCATGTTTTTTTTACATTCCGTTCAGCTTCTTCAGTGACCAATAACTTTTGGGACATTTTGGTGAAAGTCGCTCAGTCGTGTCTGACTCTTTGTGATCCCATGAATTATACGGTCCACGGAATTCTCCAGGCCAGAATACTGCAGTGGGTACCTTTCCCTTCTCCGGGGGATCTTCCCAACCCAGGGATCAAACCCAGGTCTCCCGCATTGCAGGCGGATTCTTTACCAGCTGAGCCACCAGGGAAGCCCAGCAATACTGGAGTGGGGAACCTTTCCCGTCTCCAGCAGATCTTCCTGACCCAGGTAGTGGGAGGAAGGGGCAAACTCCCAGTTACAGGGTGAGTGGGTGCTGGGATGACCACAGAGCCGGGAGCAGAGCTCAAGCTGCTGTAAGGCCTGAGGACCACGGGTCCCCCGAGCCCTCGTCTCAGAGGAAAGAGACTGCTGCTCCCTTCTGGCGCTCCCTCTGTGCTGTGCCCGTCTGTGAGGGGACGAATGCTGAGCGTGGTCAGTTCACATGCTGGTGTCCCGTCGCCACACTGCACACCTCACACGGACACAGCGGCGTGTGTCCATTACATCCCAGTAGAACTGGGGTGGGAGGGACGAGCCACACAGAAGGAAACACGCTCCTCATCTGATCCCTCGGAGAGAATTTGTGTGATGGTTTTTGTGAAGAAACTTCTAGATCTAAAGCTGTGCAAACATAAAAGAAGAAAGGACAGAGAATCCCGTTTGTTTTCCTCGATGTTCCTTTTAACTTGCTTCAGGCCCGGGGCTCCCCCGTGTTGCCCTGCTGCTCTGAAAGGTCCACAGTGCCAGAGCTGAGCACGGAGGGAGTGGACCGTCCCAGGACTCTGATGGCACCGGGCCTCCTGCCACAGAGAGAGCCCCAGGGACCAGGCCCCAGGAAGCCAAGAGGCTCCTGCTCACTAAGGGCTTCTGCTCCTGGAGACAGGTCCCAGGGGAGGGACATCCCCCCTTCCTTCCTGGTGACAGGGCCCCCGGGAGGAGATGGGAGGCTGCTCTGGGCTCCAGAGGGGAGCATCCACAGAGCATCCGCACCATCTAGGCCTCCTCACTGCCCGGGACAGAGGGCACGTGGTGCGGAGTGTGGGGTGACCCGGGGGCACGTGGTGAGGAGTGTGGGGTGACCCGGGGGCACGTGGTGCGGAGTGTGGGGTGACCCGGGGGGCAGGTGGTGTGTGTGGGGTCACCCAGGGGCACGTGGTGAGGAGTGTGGGGTCACCTGGGGGCACGTGGTGAGTGTGGGTTGACCCGGGGGCACGTGGTGAGGAGTGTGGCGTCACCCGGGGGGCACGTGGTACGGAGTGTGGGGTGACCCGGGGGCACGTGGTGCGGAGTGTGGGGTAACCCGGGGGGCAGGTGGTGTGTGTGGGGTCACCTGGGGGCACGTGGTGAGGAGTGTGGGGTCACCCGGGGGCACGTGGTGAGTGTAGGTTGACCTAGGGGCACGTGGTGAGGAGTGTGGGGTGACTTGGGGGGCAGGTGGTGAGTATGGGCTCACCCGGGGGGCACATGCTGCGGAGTGTGGGGTAACCCAGAGCCTCTTCTCCCAAACACCCTGCAATCCTCTCTCTGGCTTTTTACTTTCTGAAAAATTGCTCTGTGGTCTGGAGTGAGAAAAGTGTGGTCACAGCCTGCCCTGTTGGTACGTGCCTGGCAAGATCCATCAGGAGGGTGGTTTCAGACCAGAGGCCTGGGAGCTGTGTGGGCTGCTCCCCGGCACCCCATTCTCACTGGAGCGACCCTGGCTTCTGAGCCGCCCCCCCCCGCCTCCACTTCGGCTTCCCAGGGGCCAGTGGTTCCCCAGCTTTGGTTTGCTGCCTGGGGCTGAGGGGGCGAGCAGGACAGACTGCCCGTCTCCCCAGGCTCGGGGTCTGGCAGGACCACTGGAGCCACTAACGCGCGTCGACTTGACCCCGCGCTTGTCGCCTCTCAGCTGCCTCTTAACCTGTTCGTCGTTTTGCTTTCTGTCCTGCTCACTTTATCACAAGCATCGTGTCCGTGGGGACTTGTGACTGTCTTCTTTGGTAGCACCAGAATGCTCCATAACGCGCCTTTATCTCGTCTGCTCCAACCTCCCTCTGCACTCGGACTTTGGGGGTTGGTTTCACTCATTTCACTGCGTGGTCAGTTGTTTCGGTATTTTAGGAGGGACATCTGGAATTACGGGGTCAAGGATTTTGTACGATTTCTGACCTTCCTGCTAAACTTTCCGCGTCACGTTTGCACTGCTTCTCAGGGCAGGATGCTTTCTACCATCAAGCTGAACCATTTCAGTCACGATAGCAGCTCCTCGGTGTCCTGCCATCTGCTGAACTTTCGTGATCCTGAAGACATGCCCTTTCGCAGAGGTGCACCCTATGGTCTGAAGACACGGGGCGGCGGAACCCTAAATTCCCCCCCAGGACCCCAAGCTCCATCCACCCTGGTGCAGCTGACCCAGCGCCAGGTGTAAAGCACCAGCAGCGCCTGCTGGAAGACGGGCTCAGAGGGCGTGGAGTCTCAGAGCACGAGGTGCTGCTGGGACTCCGGGAAGGCCGGGGAGCCACTTGGCGCCGAGGGGCGAGGGGTGGCCCTGTGGCAGCTGGGAGAGCTGTGAGCCTCTGCACCCCAGGCCCAGGGAGGTCTGTGATGGCTGGCACCAGTCCCGGGCTGAACCTTGGGACGCGGATGCATGCTGTGTGATGACCGTGTCCGTTGGGAGGGGCGTCTGCATCTGTGAGGATGTCCCTGCTCTGGGGGGATACCCGCATCGGACGTGACCTCAGGAGGAAACAGTAGGGGTGACGGCAGGAGGTGTCATGGTGGCTTCTGGACAAGCTCAGGGGCAGCATCTCCAGAACCAGTCCTGTGCTCACGGACCTCGGGGCGGATGGGTCAGCCTGCAGCAACGTCGCCACAGAAGTGGCCGTGGCTGGGGAGAAACGCCTCCCGCCCCAGACCCCACGCGCTTCCAGACTCAGTGAAGATGCAAACGCAGCTAGAGACCCTTCGTGCTACAAATGTGGTAACACCTTTTTTATTTAGAGTAAGATGTAACATCCAGCATGACAAAATTTGTACAAAGTTCACAATTTAAAAATGAATATCACTGCAACTTGTGATTCCACACATTTATAGCAAAATTAAAGTGTCAACAAACCCATGCCGTGTAGTACAAAAATAAATCAAACTTCAGTTCCACAGAGAGCACGATAAATATTTATACAAAATTCTGTCTTAATAAATGATTACTTAAATTAACTTAGAAATGAATATGAACAATAAGTTATAATAAATAAACTCTGATGACTCACAATAATTCCATATGAAAGGTCAGCATTCTAATATGTGACACTTTTGTGATCCCTATATAATAGTCACAGATAACTTTGATTTGATATTATGTACCAACGTCAGATGAGCAGCAGATTTGTGCTTAAAACCCCTTTCCATTGTACCTAGGTGAGAACAATTAGAATCCCAAACTGATACTATCTATTACGCTACGAAAAGCATCACTATAATTGGCAGAGAAGCTGCAGACAAGGACGGGGGCGGGGAGATGCATGTGCCGATATGAACAGCGGGGGCCCGCGAGGAGGCCGGGGCCCCGGACGGGATATGTGGCCGCAGGTGGCGAGGCGCACCTGGCTTCAGCTCTCAAAAAGGCAATTCTGAGCAGGGCAGCTACAACGAATCACGCAACAGAAAGAGGGCCCCGCAGGGAAGGCGCTGCGGCGCCCGAGTCATTACACAATCTTCTCCCAGCTAATTATTAAAGTCCTCCTGGAAAACTGTAAGCGTTTGTACAGTAAGCAGTATAAAGTGCCGCTGGGAGGTACATGTATTTATACATATATATATACCGAGGTTGAGTATTGTATCAGAGTGTTTGCGGTGAGGTCCCTGTAATCTCCCATAGCATCGTCAGGTCAGCGGGGAGGCCTCCTCAGATTCCTCCAGGGTCAGAGTCGCGAGGCTCCTGACACGGGAATTGCACGCCTCCGTACGGACACATAGGACAAGGTAAGTGCAAACAGTCAGCTGGCACATTGTGGGGACGATGACCCTGTAAGTCCTGTTCTGCTAAAAATATTTTTTTTTAATTTTTACAAAACCCATCTTTTTTTTTCATAACAAAATTTTAAAGTACTTTTGTACTTCCTGCATAACATCAAGACATGGAAGGAAGAATGCTATCACATGTAAATCAAGTCAACAGCAATCGAAAACACGACAGGTCGTCCCGGGACGCGTGAGGAGAGGGGAGCGCGGCGGTGGAAAGCGGTCTTAGGCATCGCGGAGTGCAGTCGTCGGGGGACAGTCAGTCTCCAGGGTGGAAACGAGTCTGAGATGATCTAGTGTAAAGCAAAAAAGTGCTGAAGGGCAGTTAGTTACTCCCACCATCTGATGGCGTTCGTTCCTAGGGAAGGTCAGCGCGGGCGCACAGGCCACGCGAACGTCCTGGGGTCCGCGGGCCGCCGGCTGGCGGGGCGCACGAGCAGGACGCGGGCTTCCTGAGGCCAGCGCTGGGCAGGGGCGCCTGGCTGAGCCGCTGTCCCGCTCAGGTCCGCCTTTAGCCCCCACCGTGAGCTCACGACAGCGACAACTGGAATGGTAACTGGATAAGGTGGAAGGGGAAAGAAAGTCTCAAAGGATCTTTGAGCGCAAAGGAAAACACACGGATTCTGTTGGGTAACAGGCGGTTCAGAGGGCGAGGAGCCCTCGGGGAGGGAGGAGAAGGTCGCTCCAAGGCCCCGAGAGGAGGAGGAGTCTTCGGTCGTCCACCTCCGCTCTGCCCTGTCTGAGCTGAAGGTCCCACCGTCACACCATGTAACTCTCAGGAGTTAATTTAAAAGTGCTGTTTAAGCTGCTTTGAATCTTCTGCCAAGTTTCCATGGCTTGATGTTGTCTTACAATAAATTACTTATCTCATTTCTTACAGTTAATCCATATGCCATTTCCTTGGAATGCAAAAAACCTCATTTATTGCCCCCACCATACACCATCCTCCTAAAACAAACAAACAAAAAAATCACATAATATTTCCAAGCATTGTTCAAAAATAAAGCATTTTTTTTGCAACCAATTCTTGCTATGAAACAATATGCACACAAAATGTATTTCTTAAATTCCGTAAGATCCTCCAACATGAGGCAAAACGGTAACATCTAAACAGTGGCTGCGGGGCCACCGAGTGATCATTCAGAGCTGTTTGTGTGTGTGTGTGTCCATTTCAGTTCAAAATACTAAACATTTAATCACTAAAGCATTAAAAAGAATGTACACTCTATTTTGATCGGCTTACCTCTTCAGAAATATATATACCCCCAAATGTGCATACATTAGCAGCTATAAACATTACATGGCATGTCACACTATGTCAGCTTATATGAAAATGTACAAAAATGTGAATGTATTCCAAAACTATTCTGCAGGTACTATCTTTAAAGCAAGACATAAAATCATTATGAAGTCTTGTAAGCATAACACTGTTTCAAACAGAAATAAATATATAACACTTTCTGGTAAATTACAGCAGCAAAGAACAAGAGGCATCGTTTTTTAAGCAAGATTCCACCACTACAGCAGCTGTTCAGACCTGAATTCCTCTCACAGCCTGCTTTATATTTTCCAGTAGAGCTTTATTTTCTGGGCTCTGATAACGGTCTTGATTTGTATACATGTCCGTCAAAGTAGTCACGTATGCATCAAAATTTTGTTCATTGATTGGATCCTACGAGATATTAAATAGTAGTTCATATGCAACTTTTATTTTCTTAATAGGATATTCACATCAGCATAAAATAGTATCCCAGCCTAACGCCACTGTTCTTATCTTACTTAAAAGGCCTTTCAGAGCAACTTAACCTTAGGGGATTTACCGATCAGCCCCACCAGAGCAGTTAACGTTACGGTTTGGGGGAGGTAACCGCAAGCATCCGAGGTCTGAGAGCCACAAGGACAGAAACGACAGACAGCTACGCTAGATGAGCACTGCGCGGCCCGGGGGCCTCCGCCCGGCGCCGGCCACTTACCATGTGCGGCAGCTGGATGTTGGCGAGGCTGTGGATCAGGGACTGGCTGAGGTTGGCGAGCTCGTGCAGGAGCGACTCGTTCTGCTGCTCGATCACCTTGTTCTCCTCCTCGATGGTCTTGAGGCTGGACTCCATGGTGGTGATCTGAAACGCATAGACCGCGCCACATGTAACAGGAGCCGCCCCCAGCGAGAGGCCTCGGGGGCCCCGCAGGGGCGCAGCCTCCTCGCTCCAATCCAGAGGTTTCCGTGCGAAGGGCTGGACGCTGAAGGGGTCACTTGGTGTGCTTTGAGTCCTCACACTCAAGCACTTGGCAACCGGACCCTAACAGCTGGTCTCTCTGAAAAGGAATCAGTGCATTAAGGCGGGCTGGGCTCCCAGGTTGTCTCAGCTTCCACGCAATTTTTAAAAAGTTCTTCTTGTCACTGTGCACAAATGATCATGTGAGGACTGGCCTTGTACCACCCAGGCCTTTCTGCTGGCCTGACGGGATGATCTATCTGGATTAGTATTTTAGGATGTGGGGCTAACACATCTTCTTCTTAGGCTGAATCTAATACTGCACAGAGAAGTTTTGAAATATTGGTTTATTTGTCAGTCACTATCCTCTCCAGAAAAAACATCTACTTCTGCTTTATTGACTACGCCAAAGACTTTGACTGTGAGGATCACAACAAACTGGAAAATTCCTCAAGAGATGGGAATACCAGGCCACCTGACCTGCCTCCTGAGAAATCTGTACACAGGTCAAGAAGCAATAGTTAGAACCAGACATGGAACAACAGACTACTTCCAAATTGGGAAAGGAGTTTGGCAAGGCTGTATACTGTCACCCTGTTTATTTAACTTATACGCAGAGCACATTATCAGAAATGCTGGGCTGGATGAAGCACAAGTTGGAATCAAGATTGCCGGGAGAAATATCAAGAACCTCAGATATGCAGATAACACCACCCTTATGGCAGAAAGCAAAGAGGAACTAAAAAGCCTCTTGATGAAAGTGAAAGAGGAGAGTGAAAAAGCTGTCTTAAAACTCAACATTCAAAAAACTAAGATCATGGCATCTGGTCCCATCACTTCATGGCAAACAGATAGGGAAACAGTGGAAACAGTGACAGACTATTTCCTTGGGCGCCAAAATCACTGCAGATGGTGACTACAGCAATGAAATTAAAAGATACTTGCTTCTTGGAAGAAAAGCTATGACCAACCTAGACAGTATATTAAAAAGCAAAGACATTACTTTGCCAACAAAGGCCTGTCTAGTCAAGGCTATGGTTTTTCCAATGGCCATGTATGGATATAAGAGTTGGACTATAAAGAAAGCTGATCGCCAAAGAATTGATGCCTTTGAACTGTGGTGTTGGAGAAGGCTCTTGAGAGTCCCTTGGACTGCAAAGAGATCCAACCAGTCCATTCTAAGGGAAATCAGTCTTGAATATTCATTGGAAGGACTGATGCTAAAGCTGAAGCTCCAGTACTTTGGCCACCTGATGTGAAGAACTGACTCATTGGAAAAGACCCTGATGCTGGGAAAGATTGAAGGTGGGAGGAGAAGGGGATGACAGAGGATGAGATGGTTGGATGGCATCACGGACTCAATGGACATGAGTTTGAGCAAGCTCTGGGAGTTGGTGATGGACAGGGAGGCCTGGTGTGCTGCAGTCCATGGGGTCACAAAGAGTCGGACATGACTGAGTGACTGAACTGATCCTCTCTGTAGTCATGAGGCAGGGTCCCTAGTGGCCTGTATGGTGTCACTGCCTCCCTACCTCAGAGAAGGGTCTGGCATGGTTTCCTGACTGTTCTCCCTTCCTCTAATCTCCCAGAGAGAATGTAACCATTGCTGTGGAGCCTCCTGGCCTCTGCCTGCCACCAGACAACCAGCCCTCACTTACTGCACAGCAGGCTGGAGAGCTGCCCGCTCTGCGAAGGTTGGAGGGACCCAGCGATGGAACCAAACAGGGCACTCCTGGAAGCCACAGTGTGTGTGCTGGGCTCCGTGGGTCCCCAGGCTGGCCTCAGAGGGGATGCGTGTAAACAGGACTGTCTGCCATACGCCAAGCTCACAGCCTGGCGCCTCCAAACGGCAACCACCGACTGCCGTGAATTACCCGAATCTCTGCTCATCAGCTCTAAACTCTGATTTCTCAGGTAGGGTGTCCCGGCTCACATCCAAAGATCCCAAGCAGTTGGGGTCTGAGGGAGCCCCTGGCTTCAGCTTTCCCACGTTCGCCAGGTGAAATCTGGCTCTTTGTGGATTCAGGACCAACAACACTTGTCAGTAGGCACGTCTCTAGGTGAGAGTGTTTCCCGTGGAAGGACGCTCGTTTTCCTGGGCTTCTGACCCAGCAGGGTTCAGAGGAAAAGCTAGCACCCCAGGAACCACTCGGAGTGAGGCACAGGTGGAACAGGGGCGTGCTGCCAGGGCGTCAGCGTCCCCCGCGGCTGGCTCCTCGGGGTGGAGGGGCTGACCGCGCTCCTGTGGGGCTCCCAGGAGGGCAGAGCCAGCACCTTCCTCACAAGCCCACCCCGAGGCAGCCATGGGTACTGGGCGTCTGGCATCATCCAGTCCAGGAGAGGCCAAGGCTGGCTTTGATGGAGGAATGGCCCGGCCCTCCGTCCGGGGCACCCAGGGCTCGGGGAGGGCTGGAGGCAGCCTGTTCTGTGGGTCAGGAGCCCCGTGCTGTCAACTCAAGGTCCTCAGCCTGGGGAGGGTGGCGGGGCAGGCCCCCCTGCTATTGGGCGCATCCTCGTCTATGTGTGTGACGAGTAACAGGCTTCCTGCAGCGGAGGGACGAGGCCCCGAGGACTGTGCGTGCGTGCGTACACGACCTCTAGCCTGGGCTCAGGATAGAGCTAAGATGTGTAAGAGAGATACACAGAGCTAAGCAATCACTGATTTGATGAAATAAAAGGTATACATAATTCTACACTTGAAAAAAAATTTTTTTTTTGGCCAAGCCACAAAGCTTTAGGGCTTGTAGTTCCCTGACCGGGGACTGAACCTGTGCCCCTTGCCTTGGAAATGCCGAGTCCTAGCACTAGACCACCAGGAAGCACCCGTCCTGAGTACCTCTGAGGGAGAGACCACTGAGCTCTTCTGAGCTCGGGACCCAGGACCCTGCAGGGATCCTGGTCTTCCGCAGCCTCTACAGGAGTAAGATGCGGGTCAGACTGACATTCATGCCTTTGAAGCAGCAGAACCAGAGCCTGCTTTTGCACGCTCTGGGTTCCAGCTTGGGGGTGGGGGTGGTAGGCGCCATGACCTTTGCCTCATAACCATCACTGGGTGTCCAGTGTGGTCAGGGGTCCCGCTGAGCTCTGCCTTCACCTCTGGTCACAACACAGCAGTGAGACCCTCTCCCTCTCTGGGTGTCACTGGCGCCATGGGGGCAGCGGGGGAGGGGGGCACCAGAAAGCCAGGTGCTAGGGTCTCCAACCTTCCCACCTTGGAAAGGCTGTGTCCCCGGGGGGCGAGGACCAGCAGCAGCCTGTCCCTGGATGCCTGAGCCCATAGGGAGGGTCCCAGAAAGGCTGTGAGCATCCCGGAGGGGACGGCTGGCGAGGGGGGATATGACCACAGGGATGGGGGTCCAAGCAGGACGGGGCCCAGTGTCACCTGTGACCACATCGGGGGGGATGGCTGGGGAGGAGGGATCTGACCATGGGGAGGGGTGCCCAAGCAGGACGGGGCCCAGTGTCACCTGTGACCACACCAGGAGGGGTCCTGCCCTGGAGCCTTCGGAGGCACAGCCCTGTGGGCAGCTAAGCCGGGCGCCCTGGACCTGCAGCTCTGCAGCCTTGGCTCAGCCGTTGCAGGCCACATGCACAGTCTGATGTGCGCAAGTCCTGCGTGGCCGCTGCGGGCATGTGGGCTCAGGACAAGGCACCTGGGCTCAGGCCTCCAGCAGGGGCTCAGTAGAGACCGGACCTGGCCCGCCCAGCAACCTCACAGGGAGTCTGCATGGACACAGGCAGGCCCGGAGCCCAGGGACGGGCTTGGTGTTCCCTGAGGGGACGGGGGCCCAGCCTTGGCCTCCGGGGGACAAGCTCTCCCCCTGCAGGGGCAGGAGACCCTCAGGACCCGCCGCTGGGAACCGCGCTTCACTGAAACTCCGACACGAGTGAGCACTAGTCCGTCAGGGGCCCCGCGGTGACAGCAAATTTTGCCACTGGAATCACCTCGATAGAAGACCAAGAAAAGGGTGAAACAGTGAAGGGAAGACCCGGCGAAGACCAGGGAGACACGCCCCTGGGGGCCTGGAGGCTCCGGGGCCGCGAGACTGGGGCCGCAGAGACTGTTACCTGAGTTCTGAGCTTGATCATGTCAGCCTCCATCTGCGAGTTGGACTCATTCAGCTCCTTGATCTCCTCGTCCAGCTGCTTGATTTCCTCGTCATTCTCTATGCCTGCGGGGACGGGAGGGTCAGAGACACCGGGCCCGGGGCCACTGTGGGGAGGACGGGGGCTCCGTCACTCCTCAGACGGGGAGCCAGTTTGCTAGGAAAACAGACTCTTAATGAAAATGAAACGGTGCCATCCTCACAATGATGGCACCTACAAACAGGAGAATCAGCTGGGGGTCATGGACCCTCACAAACGCAAAGGTTTTGTCTTCAGCGAAACCTGAGTCAGTTCACCAGAGCCTGCGAGTGTGCCCCTCTGAATCCAACGGTCACCCCGAGTCCTGGGCGTGGGTGTCCCTGGCTCCGGCCGCGACCTGTCTGCTCTGCGTGCGGTCTGCCTCTCTGTCCCCCAAACCCATTTCTCCCCCCATTCTCAGAAGGAGCCAGGCAGCTGATGTATCTGAAAAGAAGACAGCAGGGTGCAAGCCCCCCGAGCTGAGGTTCTGCAGAAGAGAACTCATCACACACACACACACACATACACACACACACATACATACACACAGACACACACATACATACACACACACAGACACACACACACACACAGACACACACACACATACACACACACAGACACACACACACACATACACACAGACACACACACACACACACAGACACACACACACATACACACACACAGACACACACACACAGACACACACACACACACAGACACACACACACACAGACACACACACACACAGACACACAGACACACACACATACACAGACACACACACATAGACACACACACATAGACACACATACACAGACACACACACACAGACACACACACACATACACACATACACACACACAGACACACACACACACAGACACATACAGACACACACACACACAGACACACACACACAGACACACACACACAGACACATACACACACACACAGACACACACACAGACACACATACACACACACAGACACACACACACAGACACACACACACATACACACACACAGACACACACACACACACACAGACACACACACACACACACACACAAGCCCTGACTTGCCGGGTGCTGAGCAGGCGCTCTTGTGGGAGGCGCAGGGACTGGGTCCAGGTAGTGGTCCCAGAAGCTCCCGAAATACCACCCGTGACTGGTGGGCACACCCCTCATCTGAAGGGCCAGCTTGTGGGGCTTTGTGGGGCTGAGTTCCGGGGGGCCAGGAGGGCACTGTGGGCACCAGCTCCTGAGGGGGCCCGGGTGAGCTGCAGGGAGGAATGTCGGGGTGTCTAGGGGCACGTTAGAGGCCAGCTCTCCCAGCTGGCTGCTGCTGCGAGGCCTTGCCAGGGTCAGAAAGACTCTGGCCCTCGCAGTGCTTGCCCTGGACACCTGTGGTTGAGAGTACCCAGGGGAAGAGCAGAAATCCTGCAGGTTCAGGTGCAGGACGGCCACTCCCGTCACTTGCCTGGCAACTGGGGGAGCCTGGGGGCTGCTGCCCAGCTTTGCAGAGAGAGGGGTCCAGTCTGCCCCAGACGGAGGGCCTCTGACAACCCAGAAATCCTGCACCGGCACCAGCGCCCAGGCATTGAGAAGACGGAGGGAAGAGTGAGTGGGGGTTCGGGTCTTCACTGCTGTTTGTAGTGAAATGAAGGGAAAAAAGACTCAGGAGAGTAAACCATCCTCCTGTAGAGAAGCCCATTTCTCCCAGGACGTTACATTTCCCTGTGAACGCAACTGGGACGGAAGCGTCATTGGGCTCAGCTTGATTTCCCTTTAATTATCCTTCCTTCCGAACTGTTTCTCCCATGGATCTGTCTCAGATGGGAAAGGCAGCCTCACGGGCGAGGTGGTCTCGAGCGCCCCCTCCCTTGGCCACGCTCCCACCGTCACCTGGAGGACCCTGTGTCTGTGACCCTGATCAGCCCCTTAGGTCCACAGAGCGCTTCTCTGCAGCCTCTTACAGGGTCCAGAGGATCAGCAACGAAATCTGGCTTTTTACCAAACGCTCCTGAAAAGCAACCCAAGGATACAATAGACGACACTGCCGTTAACGAAACGAGGTCTACCCTTTCTCAGTGGTGGACCGCTATTTCCCCCACTGTATCTGTGACCAGGCCTTTATGGAAATCCCTCAAAACTCGGAGCTGGACCAACTGAGTTAGTGTATACAAAACCAACCACTTGGGAGGTCTCCATCAAGGCGGTGGCCAGTGTTATTATTCTTCTGCAGTTGAAGTTCAGGTACAGCTCAAGGTAAGAATGCATAAACCCAATTAAGATAAGTGCATAAAAACCCTGATTTGTAAAGCAACTAAATCGAGTTAATTTACCATGTAATGAGGATTTGCCACAGCGTTCCTTTAAGTTTCTTAAAGGGCTTCCCTTGTGTCTCAAGTGGTAAAGAACCCTCCTGCAATGCAAGAGACCATGGTTCGATCCCTGGGTCAGGAAGATCCCCTGGAGAAGGGAATGGCAACCCACTCCAGTGTTCTTGCCTGGAGAATTCCATGGACAGAGGAGCCTGGTTGGCTACAGTCTATGGGGTTGAAAAGGGTTAGACACAAGTAAGCGACTAACAGTTTCACTTCCTCTAAGTTCCTACCCATCCAGGCGCAGTGAGTACATCTCGTGTGAAACCTGTGGAAATGTCACAACCCCTCCTGGATCTTTGGGCTGTGAGGGTCAGATTTGCTCAGTGAGTTTCTGTTCAGATTTCTGGACAAGCTCTCCAGGTTGTGTTTCTTGTTTTTTAGGTCTGGATAATTTAAAGTCTTCTCTTCTTCAGGTGTGCTTTGCATCTTCTGCTGAAGACCAGCCGTGTGAAGAGCAGGTTATCATATTTTTCTAAGAAGCACAGAGAATCTGCCTCTATTCTCCAACCCCTGAGGCCCAGCTGCCTTTGAAGATCTCCCGGTCTTCACTGGAATTCAGGCTGTCTAAAGGCACTGTGATAGGTTCTAATGCTGTGCTGCGGGAGTGCTTGCTGTGGGGGGCACGTCTCCCCGAGGCCCCTTAGGTAACAGCTCTGACCCTCTCCATGGTGTAAGGACACACTGCTCAAGGGGATGCGTGGTAAAGACGAGAGCAGTCTTCTCTCACATGGTAAGTAAAACATCTGATTTTTCCTTGCATGTAACACGCGAGTGTCAGTGAGCAGACATGACTGCGTGTCAGGAAGGTTCCTGATGCCAGGGTCAGTACACGAGGCTGGTGGAGCTCGTCCCAGGGAACTGCCCTCTGTGACCCTCAGAGCTGCTTGATCAAGAGACCAGGTTTTGGACAATGCATGATAGGAAGGATGAAAAATGCGCTATGCACCTACGTGCATCCAATCTGAGATTCATGTTTCCCTTGAGTCGTGAGTGTGTGAGTGTGACTGTCAGTGGAACAATCCACTTCGGGGCTGGAAGTCTGAAGGTCACGGCGCTGTTACGAGACCCAGGGAACAGCAGGAAGACTAGCATGCCTCGGGCTTCCACTGAACTTGCCTTGATTGGCTTGTCAGGATGCTCCATCAATGGTACTTCATATACAGAGAACCTGTGAGATACCCCAGCGTGTCAGCACTTTTGTCTTGGGGCTCAGTTCAGTAGCTCAGTCGTGTCCGATTCTTTGAGACCCCATGGACTGCAGCACACCAGGCTTCCCTGTCCTTCACCAATTCCCAGAGTTTACTCAAACTCATGTCCATTGATTCGGTGATGCCATCCAACCATCTCATCCTCTGTCACCCCCTTCTCCTCTTGCCTTCAATCTTTCCCAGCACCAGGGTCTTTTCCAGTGAGTCAGTTCTTTGCATCAGGTGGCCAAAGGATTGGAGTTTCAGCTTCAACATCAGTCTTTCCAATGAACACCCAGGACTGATTTCCTTCAGGATGGACTGGTTGGATCTCCTTGTGGTCCAAGGGACTCTCAAGAGTCTTCTCCAACACCACAGTTCAAAAGCATCAATTCTTCGGCGATCAGCTTTCTTCACAGTCCAACTCTCACATCCATACATGACCACTGGAAAATCCATAGTTTGACTAGATGGACCTTTGTCTGCAAAATAATGTCTCTGCTGTCTAGGTTGGTCATAGCTTTTCTTTCAAGAAGCAAGTGTCTTGGAATTTCATGGCTGCAGTCACCATCTGCAGTGATTTTGGAGCCCAAGGAAAGAGTCTTGGCTTTCTTTGATTCTGGCAAAAGGGAACTAGAAGAATTTTAATAAAGTTATGAGATGAGAATGTGGTCTCTCTGGAATATAGATGAAATCTTAGGAGCCTATTTCACTGCTTTGAACTTTCATCAAAGAGCGTCCATCAATTATCATGTTTTGTTTGACTTTCATGGAAAACCAGCATTTTCGCGGGGACAGAGATCACATGACCAGTAGACGTCCTGAAGTCTGGAGGTGTTTCTGAGCTGCCCTGATGAGAGGGTTAGCAGTCTGGGGTTTAAGGACGGCTTTCCAAACACGACAGACCTGGAATCTGAATCCGTATCTGCTAATTACCAGTCCGGTGACGACTACTCTCCTTAATCCCTCAAAACCCCAAATGCTTGCAGACACAGTGGCTCTAAGAAATCAACTGTAGGTCAGATGCTTGACCTTCAGCGAGACTCGCCAAACAAGGGCCAAAGGAAAGCGTCAGATGCCGCTGTCCCAGCAGCCTGCCAGCACCAGGCCTCTGCAGGCACGTCTCTTCTCTGACCGGAAAGTAGCACAAACTGGTTTTGTCCGGCTGAACCGGTCATGGGAGCTAAAAGAATAGCTAAAATAGCTAAAAGGAAAAATATTGCATTGCTCTAGTGCAGTGGGCATCAATACTTTGAATGAAAAAATTAACAAAAGACACACCTCTCCCTCACAAGTCCTAAAATTATCACCTAAAGCTTTTTATTGTGACATTAAACAGTTGTCAAAAATGTATATATTTCTAGAAAATTGTATGTTGCAAAGTATCTTCAATATATTTCCATCAAAGCCTTGGGTCAAGTGTTTAATTTATGAAAAGAATATACTGTGTAAATTAAGTGGCAAATCAGGCTTCATTATCAAAACAATTTGCAGATCAGATCAGCCTTCCAGTGGAGGTCGTCATCACTTTAAATCCAATAAAAACATTAGCCTGGGCCCCCATGACAACCTTCGTACCTCTAATTTTGGTCTAGGAGGTTAGTAGGCGTGTGGATGGGTGGATGGTGGATGGACCGGAGGGCAGGCGGCTGTGTGGAGGCACCGCGGAGCACAGGCTGCCTCCCTGTCTCCTGAAACGCAGCCCTGCTCCCCAAGTCCCCTGCCCTCTGCCTCCCAGGACGCGCCCTCAGGAGCCCAGCATTCAGGCTTCCTGTTCTGGTGAGTCCTTTCCTAGCCGACAGTGGGGACTGGGGGAGGGGGAGGGGCAGGCCCATGACCGGTGGGTTCTCTCTGCCGGACTCCGGAGAGTCAGGGGAAATTTGAGGGTCTGGTAATGAAGTTCCCAAAGCCACCCACAAGGGTGTGACCCCAAGTCACCCTCAGAGCCCAGGTCACCCCTAAGAGCCCCAGGTCACCCCTAAGAGCCCCAGGTCACCCCTCAGAGCCCAGGTCACCCTCAGAACCCAGGTCGCCCCTCAGAGCCCAGGTCACCCCTCAGAGCCCAGGTCACCCCTCAGAGCCCCAGGTCACCCTGAGAGTCCAGGTCACCCTGAGAGCCCAGGTTGCCCCTCAGAGCGCAGATCACCTATGAAAGACCCAGGTGAACCCTCAGAGTCCAGGTCGCCCCTGAGAGTCCAGGTCACCCCTCAGAGCCCCAGGTCACCCCTCAGAGCCCCAGATCACCCCTGAGAGTCCAGGTCACCCTGAGAGCCCAGGTCGCCCCTGAAAGCCCCAGGTCGCCCCTCAGAGCCCAGGTCGCCCCTCAGAGCCCAGGTCACCCTCAGAGCCCAGGTCACCCCTCAGAGGCCCAGGTCACCCCTCAGAGCCCCAGGTCACCCCTCAGAGCCCCAGGTCACCCTCAGAGCCCAGGTCACCCCTCAGAGCGCAGATCACCTATGAAAGACCCAGGTGAACCCTCAGAGCCCAGGTCACCCCTGAGAGCCCAGGTCACCCTCAGAGCCCCAGGTCACCCCTGAGAGCCCAGGTCACCCTGAGAGCCCAGGTCGCCCCTCAGAGTGCAGATCACCTATGAAAGACCCAGGTGAACCCTCAGAGCCCAGGTCACCCCTGAGAGCCCAGGTCACCCCTCAGAGCCCCAGGTCACCCTGAGAGCCCAGGTCACCCCTCAGAGCCCAGGTCGCCCCTCAGAGCCCCAGGTCGCCCCTGAGAGCCCAGGTCGCCCCTGAGAGCCCAGGTCACCCTCAGAGCCCAGGTCACCCTGAGAGCCCAGGTCGCCCCTCAGAGCCCAGGTCGCACCTCAGAGCCCAGGTCGCCCAGGTTGCCCCTGAGAGCACAGATCGCCTCTGAGAGCCCAGGTCACCCCTCGGAGCCCAGGTCGCCCCTCAGAGCCCCAGGTCGCCCCTCAGAGCCCAGGTTGTCCAGGTCACCCCTCAGAGCCCCAGGTCGCCCCTCAGAGCCCAGGTCGCCCCTCAGAGCCCAGGTTGTCCAGGTCGCCCCTCAGAGCCCCAGGTCGCCCCTCAGAGCCCAGGTCACCCCTGAGAGTCCAGGTCACCCCTCAGAGCCCAGGTCGCCCCTCAGAGTCCAGGTTGCCCCTCAGAGCCCCAGGTCGCCCCTTAGAGCTCGGGTCGCCCCTCAGAGACCGGGTTACCCCTCAGAGCCTGGGTCGCCCCTCAGAGCACAGATCACCTATGAAAGACCCAGGTGAACCCTCAGAGCCCAGGTGGCCCCTGAGAGTCCAGGTCGCCCCTCAGAGCCCCAGGTCACCCCTCAGAGCCCCAGGTCACCCCCAAGAGCCCCAGGTCATCCCTCAGAGCCCAGGTCACCCCTCAGAGCCCCAGGTCACCCTGAAAGCCCAGGTCGCACCTCAGAGTGCAGATCACCTATGAAAGACCCAGGTGAACCCTCAGAGCCCAGGTCACCCCTAAGAGCCCAGGTCACCCTCAGAGCCCGGTCACCCCTAAGAGCCCCAGGTCAGCCCTCAGAGCCCCAGGTCACCCCTGAGAGCCCAGGTCACCCTGAGAGCCCAGGTCGCCCCTGAGAGCCCAGGTCGCCCCTCAGAGCCCCAGGTTACCCCTGAGAGCCCAGGTCACCCTGAGAGCCCAGGTCGCCCCTCAGAGCACAGATCACCTATGAAAGACCCAGGTGAACCCTCAGAGCCCAGGTCACCCCTGAGAGCCCAGGTCACCCTCAGAGCCCAGGTCACCCCTCAGAGCCCCAGGTCACCCCTCAGAGCCCCAGGTCACCCCTCAGAGCCCAGGTCACCCTGAGAGCCCAGGTCACCCCTCAGAGCCCAGGTCGCACCTCAGAGCCCCAGGTCGCCCAGGTTGCCCCTGAGAGCGCAGGTCGCCTCTGAGAGCCCAGGTCACCCCTTGGAGCCCAGGTCGCCCCTCAGAGCCCCAGGTCACCCCTCAGAGCCCAGGTTGCCCCTGAGAGTCCAGGTCGCCCCTCAGAGCCCAGGTCGCCCCTGAGAGTCCAGGTCGCCCCTCAGAGCCCAGGTCGCCCCTCAGAGCCTAGGTCGCCCCTGAGAGTCCAGGTCACCCTTCAGAGCCCAGGTCGCCCCTCAGAGTCCAGGTTGCCCCTCAGAGCCCCAGGTCGCCCCTTAGAGCTCGGGTCGCCCCTCAGAGACCGGGTTACCCCTCAGAGCCTGGGTCACCCCTCAGAGTCCAGGTCGCCCCTCAGAGCCCAGGTCGCCCCTCAGAGCCCCAGGTCGCCCCTCAGAGCCCAGGTCACCCCTCAGAGCCCAGGTCGCCCCTCAGAGCCCAGGTTGTCCAGGTCGCCCCTCAGAGCCCCAGGTCGCCCCTCAAAGCCCAGGTCACCCCTCAGAGCCCAGGTCGCCCCTGAGAGTCCAGCTCGCCCCTCAGAGCCCAGGTCGCCCCTCAGAGTCCAGGTTGCCCCTCAGAGCCCAGGTCGCCCCTCAGAGTCCAGGTTGCCCCTCAGAGACCGGGTTACCCCTCAGAGCCTGGGTCACCCCTCAGAGCGCAGATCACCTATGAAAGACCCAGGTGAACCCTCAGAGCCCAGGTCGTCCCTCAGAGCCCAGGGCATGAGAGCCCAGCTTTGAGGCCCCCTCCCGGAGAGGAGAGAGGGCTAGGTCCCCTCAGGCCTACTGGGTGGAGCGGGGCCCTGGCTGGCGGTGAGCTGGCTTTGGTTCCCTCACAGGTCGCTTGCCTTTGCTTCTGCCTTCACCTCTCTGAGTTTCCTTTTCCTTCTAGGCAGTGGAGAACGTCAGGACCCGGGCTCGGGTCGTTGGGGCTATAAATGATTTGGTGCTCAAAATCCCTGGACAGAGCTGCAGGCAGGGGAGGGGCCCTTCCCTCAGCTCAGCACCTGACAAGAGGGGAGCGGGGTGGGGGGCGTTCTTTCATTTCCTTCTCTCCTGATTGTGTGCTCGTTGCTCAGTCGTGTCCGACTCTGTGGCCCCACGGACTGTAGCCCGCCAGGCTCCTCTGTCCATGGGATTCTCCAGGCAGGAATGCTGGAGTGGGTTGCCATTCCCTTCTCCACCTTCTCTCCTGAACGCTTGACCAAAACCAAAAACCAAAACCACACACAAACAGCAGAAAAACCAAAGTCCCAAGGTCCCTGCCTCCTGGCTCCGGGGAGGGAGGCTCACAGGCCTGCAGTGAACGTGTGCGGGGTTCCCAGAGGAGACCCTGATAGCTGTGCAGGGCCCCAGCTGCTCAGAGACAATAGGGGGTCACTCGGGGGACACTCAGAATAATGAAGGTCTTTGGGGGAAGAGGCCAGAGTAGGCTCTTCTCTAAACTTCAGAAAGAAAAAGAGAGAACACTGGATTTTAGAACCGGAAAGAGGCTTCGGGACCTTCAGGCATGCTCCTTCCCATTCTGATAAATGCCTGGAGGAGAAGGCCCGGACTCAGGACCAGAGCTGCCAGCCCGAGTCAGCCCAGGGCTTCAGGCGGGCCTGGCCGCGGTGCTCCAGGACCGTAAGAGGACAGGGCGTCATGGAGAGTGAGTGAACTGGGGCAAGGCGTACCCTCCGGACGCTCCAGAGAAGAGTGAGAGGTGGCCTCTGCCTCACACACCGCGGGGGCCACACCTTCGACTGCGGAGGGCAGGCGTGGCTGACGCGGGCCGTGACCACTGACCCCCAGCCCCCCAGAGAGAGGAGCGAATCTCCCGAGTCCTGCCCTTGGGTCAGACACACAGGGATGAGGCCATCCGCAGAGAGACATGTTCAGCTCTGGGTTCAGTAAGAAATGCCTCTGGTCCAGGCAGAAAATGTGCCCTGACAGGTGTGGAGCGAGGGGACCGTCAGGCCGGGCTCGGCACGGACTGGACTTGGGGAGACCTGGGTTTGACCTGACTCTGGGGCCTCCTCTCCAGGTGACCTGGGCTCCCAGGGTCCTCGTCTGTGGGCAAGAACCTACAGCAGGAAGACACATTCCGAAACCTGGAGTCACGGAGCTGAGCTCAGATGCAGAGATGAGCCGATGGCGACCCCCGAGGGAGACCCCGCTGACCTGGGCTGGGCCTGGAGTCGGGCATCCAGCCAGATGAAGCCGGGGCTCCTGGCCAGTGTGGCGCCTGCCCTTTCTGGTTTCCAGCTGTGCTTGGCCGACACGGAAGGAGGATTCTGAGGGTGAGATGTCCCACAGGGGAGAGACGCCAGCCGGGGCCTCCCCGTGCTCCGGCTGCCCTCCCGGTGGAAGGCTCCTCCTCCAGTTTGCAGACCTGCTCGCACCACTTCTTGCTGGGTCTGCACCGCTCCATCTGTCTGGAGTCAGAAGCTGGCGCGGGCTCACGTCAGTTTGCAGAATTGTTGCTTTAGCTCCCTGCTTGTTTGCAGGTGAGATGTGCTAAACATTTCGGAGAGAGCTCAGTGGATATGGCTTTCCTCGGGGCAATGCGCCCCTTGAGTGAGACGGAATGTTGGTGACCTTGGAGTCTCTAGACCGGCTCCTCAGGTTGGTGGACTGGTCTGAAGGCTCCTGCCCAACTGGTCCTGCGTCTCGAGCCCCCGGCCGCCTTGGACAGACGTGGGGCTCATGGGACCAAGACTGCAGGTGGGGCGTCGTGGCCCTGGCTGCCTTCCTGGAGGGGGTGGGGCCCGTGTTGAGGACTGTTGTCTCTGTGGCCCTCGAGCCGTCCTCAGGACCGAAAACGAGCGTACGGTGAGCGACGGCAGCATCCAGACAGCGGCGAGGGCTCCCCGCCCCAGCAGGCCAGCGCATGGCAGGGCCGGGCCCTGTCTGCCTGGACCCCAGCCCAGGGAGCGGGGGGCGGGGCCAGGCTCCAACCCCTCCCAGTCCTGGGGCCGGACTCCCGTGACGGCGCCCAGTCCTCTAGCCCGGGGCGGCCGCACCTTTGGAGACACGGAGTTAGGGAGGCGCCTCGCCCAGAACCTGGATCCACGACTTTCACAAAAAACCTGCTCAGCCTGAGCCCCGCTCCCCAGCATCCCCCCGAGGTGTCTGGAAGGGGAGGCTCTCAGGGGTCACTTTGCTAACGCCCGATCACAGTTGCGCTGAGTTCTGTTCACCAGTGAGCACAGAACCTCAGCGCCCGGGGACACACACAAACACTGCACCAGTGACCAAGGACTGCCCTTCTCGGGGACACGCGTGGTCACCCCCCTCGAGCCTTGGCGACCATGCTGTGGTTCGCGCGTCCGTCCATGTGTTTGCTGCAAACACGTCCTTGTTTAACGCATGTGCTCATCCATTGACACTGGACTCTCGGCCAGCAGCCCTAAGACGGAGCTGGTCTCATGCTTTCTCCCCAAGGCCTGTCACGGCCTCCTTGTGCCCAGGACACCAGACGGCACCGCAGCCCTGCCCTGGTGCCTCCTAAACTGTGATGTCTCCAACAGGACAACACACACACTGGAAACGCACAGCGTCAGGGCCCGCGCGGGAAGAGGGCCCCGATTCGGGAGCCCCTGTGGGAGGAGGCCGAGACGGTGCCCGCGAAAAACTGACCGGGCCCCCCGCCCCTGCCCCGGGGCCTGGAAGCACCCGGAGGGCTGACCGGGGGTCAGAACACAGCCTGGAGTGTTCTGCAGGCGAATTCACTGCTGTGGAGTCTGGGGGCCGCGAGGACAGACTGGACTGGACTGGTGCCCTGGCATGTGCCCGGGGCTTCCCGCTTGCCCCTCTGTGTCCCTGCAGGAGAGCATCTGGAGGACTGTGTGGACGGACAGACAGACGCAAGGTTAGGCCCCAGAGGACAGTGGGGTGGGGGCGGGCTGCATGTGGCCGGGGGACCCCGACTCAGCTCCCCGGGAGGCCTCCCCCTGTGGACTGGCTCTGGGCAGGCGGGAATGACCAGAGCCCCCCTGCACGAGGCGGGGGTGGGGTGGGGGCGCCGTTACCATTGCTGGCCCGTTGCCGGATGGTCAGCATCTGCTCTCCCGACAGCTTCGCCTTCTTCATGGCGGACGTGGCCCGCGGGCATCCCGACAAGCTGGGGGCGAGACAGGAGACGGCGTGAGTCATGCGCTGGGGGACCCCATGCGCTGGGGGCCCCGCCTGGCAGAGGGGACACCAGCCAGGACGCGGACAGGTGCGGCGGGGTCCACGGAGCTAGGGCTGACCCGGAGCCCAGGGCCGCAGCGTGGCCGGGCTGAGGTCTGGCCGCCAGGCTCAGGGGAGCGAGACCAGCCCCTTCAGGCCGTGTCCGCCTTTGAGGGTTTCCGGGACTCTTACGGAGGAACCCCTTCTTTAAAAACTTCCTTAAGGAAAGTCTCAAGCCCGCACAAGGGTTGGACGCAAAACGTACCGAAGTTAAAGGTGCAGTGAGGAGCCCCCAGACTCACACGCTGGCTCAGCAGCCCCTCCCCATGGTTACTGGGAGAAGTTCGGGGTCCGCCTCCCAGCCGCGCGGTATAAACAGCTGTGGACTCCCTGACCATCCCTGACACCTGGATGCCTCCTCAAGCGCGTGCCCAGGTCCCCTGTGTACTCTGCACCCTGGGCTGGGCCCCGGGTCTGAGCTGTGTCTCTGCAGGACGCCTCTCCCCGTTCCTTACTTTCTGGGTCCGTGCTGAGGACCCACCCCACCCAGGGGCAGAGCACAGTCACTAGACAGCACCTCTGCCTTGGCTCAGTGAGCCTCCAGAAGGCCTCCTCTGACACCTCTCTAACACTTTCCCGATGTGCTTTCGGCAGGTGTTTGGTGGGGGACAGGTCTTCACATGATAAGGAAGTTCCCAGTTGTGGATTCGAGGGGACACTTGTCTCTGATGACTGTGTAGGGTTCTCCCCCGGAGGCCGGGTGACTGTCCCACCCGCTGCTTCTCCAGGAACCTCGCTGGGCCCCAGACTCTCTCAGGAACCTTCTAGATCCACAGAGGAAGGGGTGGCAGGGCAAACATGTTGCTTCCTCTTGGCACCCCTGGGGCCGTCAGCTCCAGGCCCATTGATTGGAGGCCAGCATGTCCTCGGGCAGGGGCTCCAGGATGCTCGTGGATTGCAAGCTGTGACCTGAGGGTGACTGTCCACCGCGACCCTCCCACCCGAACACCGAGTGGTCAGAGGGAGGGATGGACAGAACAAGGGTGGACAGAAAGGAGGAGGTGGCCCAGCCACACAGAGGCCAGGGAGGGGCTCGGTGTCCCCAGGCGTCCGTCAGCAGGCAGATGGTGCCCAGCAGCAGGATGACCTGCAAACAGGCTCACGCAGGGATTCCTGGACCCACGCGGAGCGTCAGAATCAGACTGCAGTCCTCAGTGGTTTCTCCCAGCTTCCAGTTAACTGAACCGCCGGCCGGAAGTGACAAACAGTGCCCTGCAGCCGGAGCTGGGAACTAAATTAGGAGACAGAGGCCCAGAGATGGATGTGTTTTGTGCACACAAGCCCGCTCTGTGCTGCTCCCATTCCGATCCTGTGACTGCATCCCAGCACGGCTCAAATTTGGAAGTGCCCTGGGTAGGCAGCCTCAGCTTGGGTTTTGGGTGGCCGGGTCCCCAGCAAGGGCGCAGTGCCATCTAGCGGCCACTCGCGCCAACCTCACCGGGTGCCAGAGTCCCATCTGGTCCAGGGATCTCAGGGTCAAGTTCATGCGGCGGGTCCTGCTGGAGAGACTCTGGGGGTCTCAGTGCGATTGGGGTGGAGTCCTCTGGGGAGACTCTGGGGGTCACAGTGCGATGGGGGTGGAGTCCTGGCCGGGGGAGACCCAGCAGCCCTTATGGAGACATCGCTGATGAAAGACAGACTTCTCCTGGAGGGGCCCTGAAATGTCCAGGATCCAGATTCCCAGCAGCAAGGAGTTAACTGGTCTCTGCCCCAGGGCCCGCACTTGGGCCCCAGACTGGGGCTCCTCCAGGAACTCCAGGGAGGGCTCTGGGCAAACACTGCCAGGGCTTCAGAGGGGGTGGAGGGGATGGGGGCTTGTCCCAGTCCCCGCTGTGCTGCAGTCTGCAGGGTTGCAAAGAACCTGACACGACTGAGCAACGGAACAGCCCCCAGTCCACCCCCCGCCACCCCGCCCACCAGAGGCACTCCTTTTGCCATGAAAATAGCTCAGAACATACAATTCCCAGGGTGGGGTGGTGGCTAGAGAGACACAGGGCAGTGGGCTTGTATTGCTCCGAGGTTTGCTCACGGCCCAGAGTGGCTGGGAATCAGGAACCACGGACCCTGGCCTGGTGAAAGGCCCTGACTCAATCTCTGTCCCGGGAAATGCGGGTTTGCAGTTCTGGTGCCGTTTGTGTCACTGTTTGTGATTTCACCGTCGCTGCTAAAATCCTCGTAAGGACACCACACCTCCCTGCACAGCGCACGGATTCCCACGCTAACGCCGCTTTTATGAGGTGACTCTGGGGCCGTATCACCAGTGCACCTGGGGGATGGGAGCGCGGCACTGCAGGCTGACAAGAGGGCCCAGCATTAACAACAAGGGCGTGTGTCACCCGCCGAGTAGCCAGCTTTGCATTGGCTTCCTGGGACCTCAGGGCGGGTGCTGGGGGCACAGGGTGTCCTCTGACCCCAGAGAAGACCTGCCTCCCTACGTGTCTGATCTGCTCCCATTTCAGTGTGAAGGGCCGTCCTTGCAGTCCTTTCTCAGTCCATGAGGCAGATCTGGAGTTTTGTCCCCCAAATATTCTTGAGTTTCTCCCAAACCATTTGGTGCCAGATGTGTGCCCTGAGCCTTGGAGAGAGGGCAGTGTTGGAACAGCAGGCTCTGCTCCCAGACACCTGGGCCTTGGGGCAGTTGGGGTCTCCCACTCACGGGGGCTGTGGGCAAGACGGGAGAGTGGCAGGCTCTGCAATCACCGTATTTCCCCTGCCTGGTGCCCCTCCCCCCATGCATTTTGATGGCATCACGGGGGAATTAGCTGTTTGTGTGGGTCTGGGGGCCTGGGCAGCAGGTATAACAGGATTGCTGGGGTCTTCTCTCCAAGGATGGGGAATTGAGGGACTTGCACACACTCCTGGAAAGGACTGATGTATCATGCCATTCTGACCCACTGTTTGCCCGGAGTTACCGTGGAGCCTGAGGGCAGGTGTGCAGTCAGACTGCCCACAGGGATGGCCTTCGGAGGGTCAGGTGTGCTTTTCCTGGCAGCGTGGGGACCATGCTGCTAAGGAAGGGGCTCCAGTGTTCTTCTCTTGGGCAAGTGCCCCTCTGGTGTGGGCGAGATTGATGTTTGTTTATGAGAGCATGGCTGGTGCCCCCTGCAGGGAGGCCTGGATGCTCGTCTCCCGGAAGCTCAGGGATCAGTCTGATATAAATCATCGCTGTGGGTTGTCGTGTCCCCAGAGGACGCTGATGCCCTGAGTCCAGAACCAACAGGACGCAGTGGGAAACTGGGCCTGTGAGGCACCCTTGAGTCAAGGTGACGTGGTGCTGGAGGGCTGGGGGGGCTTGTCCTGTGACCTCATGAGGGAAAAGAGGGGTGTTTGGACCCAGACACAGAGGAAGGACGTGTGACAAAGGGCAGAGATGAGGTGGTGCCCCAAACTGCCCTCCGCACCCGCAGGCCGCCTGGGTCGTGACCTCTGGCCTTTGACACCGAGAAGACAAACCCTGTTGCTTTAACACTGTAACGCAGTAGGTTGCAGTGTGTGTCAGGCAGCGAGGGAAACTGACACCATCATATCTGTTCATCAGTTCTGGGCTCCTCACCCACATTTCCCATTTTCCCATGCTATTTCTGTTTTCGGATATGAGCATAACTGTTCTGTGAGTGTGGTTTTTTTCTTGCCATGAGCTCAGGGGCACTGGCGCATCTGGGGGAGCTGGTGGGAGTGCAGGGGGCCCCCAACACGGAGGACTTAGGGCCGAGGTGCTGCAGGAGGGGCACGCGGGGCCTGGGCAGGGGGTGTCCTCAGCCAGCTGGGCTCCTGGCTGCCCATGAGGGCTGCTCAGGGTGCCTTCCCAGAGTGGAGACCCAGCAGGCAGGTGCTGAGGGCAGCAGAGGGTGACCCTGAAGGACTCAGGGCCACGGAGCTTCAGGAAGGGACCTGGGGTTCGGATGGGGCCTGCAGGGCATCCCGGATGCTGCTCAGCCCTGTGCTATCCAAGGTGGAAGCCCCCCACCTGTGCGCTGTGCACAGGGAAACTTGCATTAACTCAAACCAAACAATGGTGAACCTCAGCTGCTGCGTTGTGGTGGCTGAGCATCAGCCAGGGGCCCAGCAGCCTTGCACGTCTGGTGACCCCGGACCTGCAAACGGAGCAGCAGTGGATGGATGGACGCGCACACTCTTCAGGAGGAGAAAGTCTGAAAACATCAAGCATGGCGTCATCTCCCCAGGAGCCTGCCCCCAGCCCATGTGGTCTTGGGCCCAGGAGGCCGGCGCTGTGACCCAGCTGCTAACATTCACGGGCCCTGTGGGATTAGTGGTTTGGAACAGATGTTGGATCTGAGTTTTTCCCTCCTTAGTGCTTTCTGGCACATACTGAAATGTGGAGGTTGGAGTAAAAGAGTCCATACATCTGAGGAGCTTGCAGGGGCAGCGGTCAGCGCAAGGTGGGTGGACAGGGGCCGAGGTGCCCAGTGTGAGGCCTGCCCCGGAGGACGGGGCCCGATGGCTTCCTTCTCTCCTCTCAAGGAGGCAGACTCTGATTACAGTGTGAAACGGGAGCCTGGCTGGTTCCCCCAGAGAAGCACCGCAGGCACGGTGAGTCGGCACGGGGTCTGCCCCAGGGAGACAATCTCCACCCCTGCAGCGTCTCCTCCTCCGGAGGCCTGGGACCCTCCTCCCTCCTCACCTCCTGCAGATCTCAGAGAAGCCAGAATAGAGGCGTCTCCTCTCAACATCCTTTCCTCAAATAGAAAACTACCAGCTGGGCTGGAGCCCCTGCCACGCCTTCCATTCCCTTCACCCCGCTGCCAGCAGGCAGTGGGAGCCGAGGTTTGGAGAAGGCGGGAAGGGGTGTGTGATGGCCCTGGGGAGAGGCGAGTGTCCAGGGGCTGGACAAGCGCTCAGTAGGAGCAGGTGCAGGGCTGCAGCCCGACCAGTGCCCAGGGCTGCGAGGCTGTGGAGTCCAGATTTACCGCCAGCCAGTCTCGAGTCAGGAAACTTGGGGCTGCTTCAGTGTCCGCTGTCCACACATGGGGCTTGGGCGAATTTGGCCATGGTCTCAGCCCACCTCCACACTCCTGGGCAGACAGCGACCTGTCCGCAGAGGCCAAGGGCAGTGGGCACTCCTCCTGGTGGGACGGCTGGGCCGGGAGAGGTCTGCCCTCTTCACTCCCTCTCCCTGGGGTCCATCCCATGGCACCAGGCTTCCTTCGTACCTGCCCTGTGGCAGCTTTGGCCTTGGTCTTGCAGATGTACAGACAGCCAGACTGAGATGCCAGTGGTCCACGGACAAAGCGCCCAGACAGTCCTTGGTTGTCCAGCTTTCTCCTTACTCGCATCTCTGAAATGGAACTATGCAGACCTCAGGGAGCTGTGGTTGCTTGTTGACATAGATTTTGGTAAAAACAACTCCGGCTTTTCCACATCTCAGAAAGGCAGGTGCACAAAGTCTCTCTTCTCCTTGGACTCACAAGCATCCCAAGTGGACTACATTTCCCAGCATCCCATGCAGACTACACTTCCCAGCATCCCTTGCACTAGGTGATGCTATGGACTGGGTTCCACCCATTGGGTGAGAAGGAAGTAATCCGTGTTCCCTGACTCCCAGGGGGATCCTCTGCATTCTCTCCGTCTTGGGCTGTGGAATGAAGACCACCCTTGGAGAAGGTGCTGAAGGTAGCTGAGCCCCTCTCTGCTGTCCCCACATCCTGTTCTGTCCCGTGAGCAAGAAAGGAACCTCCAGTCTTTGGAGTGGTCGTTAAGGCTGCATATCCAGCTCATATTTACACTAAAGGAGAAGGTTGATTACAAAAGTAACTCATAGTAGTCACTCACTATGGTGACATTTTTACCACAATTCTCTTGGGAAACATCAAGCACAATAAATATCCTAAAAAAGGCAATCTCTCCATTTATAAAGGACTGTAGAGGAACTGAAAACAAATGAACTATGTCATGTGGTCCAGGTGGGAAGAGGTTTAAGAAGGTCTGGGAGGTAATTTTTAAACGTTATTTAGATGAAGCCCAGTTAGAGACGACTTACTTCTAAGATCACTTATTTATTTGTTAGGATTAGAGCTGTGGCTCTAATTTTGGAGAATCTCCCTACTCTATGTAAAGCGTAATGAGACTGAGGTGAGAGCACAGTATGGCCAGCACACTCACACACAGAGCAGTGGCTCCACAGTTGCAGAAACCCCCTCCCCAGCCCCCTCCCTCACAGCCTGTGTCTCTCCTGCATAGGAGGCTCCACAGTTTTCATAGTCCTGACACTCCCACTCAGGCTGGGGGGTCTTTGCAATCAGCTGAGCCATCGCCCACCCCCCACCCCTGCCGGAGGCAGGTGAGACCCTGCCAGAGTGTCCTCTCTCCCGCCCTTCCCCTGACACCTCTGACCCTGATCCTGGAATCTGACCTGGAACCACTCCAGGTACCTCGTCACGTGTCTGGTGAGATCCTGGTGCCTCCATCAGTCTGCATCTCAAGATCTGGCCCATCAGGTCCCTGTGACTGCCCTATGCCTTTAATTCTTTCCATTGCCTGGTTTCCTTCCTTCAGATAGAGCTCACATCCAGCTGCCCCTTCCAAGAACGCCCTCCCTTGCTCCTGAGTGGCTACAGCTACTCCCAGGTCTTGTTGCTCACCTCAGCTGCAGCTTTTGACTCAGCCAGCCCTAACGATGGAGTGAGCACTTCCCAGAGCTTCACAGAAGCTCTGCTGAGGAGCAAGGGGAAGGAGGAGGTCCCCCACATTCTTATACGGAAGAAATGAATGGAAACGATTTCACAGCAAATGGGCGCATGGGCACTCAGGGGGCGTGTTGGTGTGGTCACCTCCTTGAAGAGGAAAGCGGGGCAAGTGGGTATCCTGGGGCCCGCAAGCCAGGGCAGGTGTCCCCCGTTCGTCTACGGCACCTGAGAAAGTGGCCCTTCATCATCTCACTGGGTGGTCATGGCTTGGGGGGAAGAAAGCACCAAACAGGAATTTCTGTCTCTGTCTACTCTTCCAACTCTGAAAGCTGCTGTGCTATTGTGGCATGTGGGCTGTATAAACAGCTTGAATCTCAAGCCACTACCTGTGTCTTTCTGGGATGCCTGTCCACACCCAGGCCTCCAAAGTCTGCAGAACTGCCAGTGGGTTCCAGACAGTCGGCCGGGCGCAGGGACTTCGGGGGGGGGGCATCAGGACCCTCTGCTAAGCCCGTGTTTGTGCCTCAGCTGTGCGCCAGCCAGGACTGCGGTTCTCACACCGCCAGGGAACGTTTCATCTATACAATAAAACAGATGAAAACTCGTTCAACAGCTGAAAGCTGCAGGCCAACGTGCGACAGGACACGATTCAGCCTTCAAAAGGAAGGTGATCTGATAGACTATAATGTGGAGGGACCTGGGAGCTGTGCTGATAAAGGATCCCGGGACAGACAGCCTGTGATTCCTCCTAGGTGAGGACCAGAGAGTCCAACTGGCTAGACGGCGGTGCCAGGGGCCGGCGGGGCTGGAGAACGCATCCAGTGGGCACAGGGTTTCCCTCTGGAGGTGAGGGCTCTGGGGGTGAACGTGCCTGCACAACAGTGAGACTCTACTTATCGCTCGCGAACGGGACACTTAAGAGTGGGTAGGACGGTAAACGTCATGTTATGTGCTTTTTACCACAATTTAAAAAGTGCAGGTCAGCTCTCCCAGGGTCCTGTTCACCCCCTAACCCCCTGCACCCTGTCCCCCAAGACACATTTATATCCAGAAGGAGAGTACCCGCCACCTGCCACCTGGGGTTTCTCACCACTCTCCACGCAGCATCCACGTCCCTTCCCTCCTCAGAGAGGGCAGACATAGCGGGTCAGACCTCCGAGTGAGCTAACGGAGAAATGAAGCACCTAAATCTCCGCGCGGCTCCGCCCACCACAAGCAGGGCCCCGCCCACCGTGGAGGGGCCTCTGAGACTGAGGCTCCGCCCCCTGCGGCCCCGCCCACCACAAGCAGGGTCCCGCCCACCGTGGAGGGGCCTCTGAGACTGAGGCTCCGCCCCTGCGGCCCCGCCCACCACAAGCAGGGTCCCGCCCACCGTGGAGGGGCCTCTGAGACTGAGGCTCCGCCCCCAGCGGCCCCGCCCACCACAAGCAGGGTCCCGCCCACCGTGGAGGGGCCTCTGAGACTGAGGCTCCGCCCCCTGCGGCCCCGCTCACCACAAGCAGGGCCCCGCCCACCGTGGAGAGGCTTCTGGGATGCGGAGGCTCCGCCCGTGGCCCCGCCCACCACAAGCAGGGCCCCGCCCACCGTGGAAGGGCCTCTGAGACTGAGGCTCCGCCCCCTGCGGCCCCGCCCACCACAAGCAGGGTCCCGCCCACCGTGGAGGGGCCTCTGAGACTGAGGCTCCGCCCCCTGCGGCCCCGCCCACCACAAGCAGGGTCCCGCCCACCGTGGAGGGGCCTCTGAGACTGAGGCTCCGCCCCCTGCGGCCCCGCCCACCACAAGCAGGGTCCCGCCCACCGTGGAGAGGCCTCTGAGACTGAGGCTCCGCCCCCTGCGGCCCCGCCCACCACAAGCAGAGGCCCCGCCCACCGTGGAGTTGCCTCTGATATTGAGGCTCTGCCTCCACAGGCTCCGCCCTCAGTGGCTCCGCCCCCCGGCTCTGTCTTACTGTGGAGCCGCCAGGACCACAGATCTGTCCCCAGTGCTAGGTGGGGTGGGCTGATCGATCCTGCCCTGGACTCAGGGTCTCCTCCTGGCACCTGGGTGAGCTGGGTGAGCTGTCTGCAGACCCGAGGGTGCATCACGGGGATTCTGGACGCAGAGATTCTGCGGAAGCACAGTCACGGGTCTGTCTTCACTAGACCTGCCCCAAGATTCCCTCCCGCTCCAAGACAGGGGTGTCTATGAATCAAAGCCCCCTCCTGGCCAGAGACCGTGTGGAGGAGTGTCGGTTAGGGGAAAAGAGACGGGGAAGGCTAGAAACCAGGAGAGCCTGGGCGTCTTTATGCGACTGCTGGGTCCGGGCACCTGAGTGTCCCGCCGGACGGTAAGCCGGTGTTGGGGGCGCGCGGAGGGGCCCAGGGTCCCGCCTGGTGGGGGCGCCTCAGTGTCAGGGGCCGGGGTCCGCCCCACAGGCCCCGAGGGGGCACTGAGTGACCAGCCTGTTGGGGATGCACACTGCTGGGCGGCTCCCCACGAAGCCTCTTCTGATTCTCGGGCAACAGTTCAGTCGGAGGCTTGGAAACAGCACCAATGACGGTTACATTCGTGTCTGTCTTCCCGTGGTGGTTCTGGTACCCGAGGGTGTGTGTGAGTTAAGTTGCTCAGTTGTGTCCAACTCTTTGCCACCCTATGGACTATAGCCCGCTAGGCTCCTCTGTCCATGGGATTCTCCAGGCAGGAACACTGAAGTGGGTTGCCATGCCCTTCTCCAGGTACCCGAGTGCTTATATGTCATCAGAGAAGTGGAGCTTGCTTTCATCCGTGTCTGATTATGACTTATCTGTGACCCTTACCCATAGATCATGTAGGCAGGATTTAAGATTTTTTAAAAAATATTTTTGATTGCCAAAGACTGAAGGAAGCAGGCACTTTTGGGAGGGCATTTTGGCACTTCCTATTGGGGGTGGGAGAAGACGGGGAAGACAGAGAATGAGATGGCTGGATGGCATCACCGACTCGATGGACATGAGTTTGAGTGAACTCCGGGAGTTGGTGATGGACAGGGAGGCCTGGCGTGCTGTGATTCATGGGGTGGCAAAGAGTCGGACACGACTGAGCGACTGAAGTGAACTGAACTGAACTGAACTGATCAACATCTGAAAACTAGCATTTCTGCCTCTGGGACTGTGCCCTGAAGACACCTGACACAAGGATGCACAGATGTCAGCAGAGGGAGTCCTCCTGGGTAACACCCCGTCTAGAGTGGAGTTTGGGCGTGCAGGCCAAGCCCTCCCTCTGGGAAGCGGGGCGGCTCTGAGCGGAGTGAGACGTTCGTCCCGCCGAGCGCACTCTGTGGCCAGCCTGGCTGGGTGTCCTGGTGCAGGACTGGCCCCACCCCACACACAGACATGGAGCACTGCGATCTGTTTCTACCCAAAGGAAGAAGCCAGCATGTGGTGTGGGCTGGGGGCCTCTGTGCCTGTCTGTTCAAGGGCGCTTTCTGAAGGAGATGCGGGAACTCCCCGCCCCGCCTTGGGGAGAGGCAGGGAAAGACACTCACGTGTCTCTTTTGTCCCGTGCGTTTCTAACTGAGCAGGAACTTCTCTGCGGTAAAAACCAAACTTCCTAAAGAGCGTTAGGGCTCATTGCTGCGTGCCATTCCTTTTGGCTTATTCTGTGTTTGATGTGGTTTTGCAGTCGGAGGCGAGGTGCCCGGGTTTTGAGGTGGGAGAGCTCACAAGACCCCGTGGGTTTGTGTCACACGTGAGGTGCTGTGTCTCCTGCCTGGCTCCCAGAAAGCTGGGGATGGCTGAGATGTGTCCGCATCAGTCATTCATCCTGATGCCTACAGGGGGCCACTTGCCTCTTCTGAGTCACTGTAATTGTATATACAGATATTTTTAAATTAAGCAAATGGGGGAGGGTGATTGGTTTTTTTGGAGGTTTTCTGATGTATGTGATGAGGCTCCTGTAACCATGTGCCATCTTGTCCTCGAGTGGGACCTGTTTGCCATATTCAGCCAAAACGAATAATTAAACCCACAGATGCTCTTGTGAGTGTGTGTGCGTGTGTGAAAGGACAGCCTGTCTCTGTGGATCCCAGTCAGAGGCATTGGGAAGCCTCTCCGTATCCACTGATGTGGTGGGATGAGTGTGTGCTTTGCGAAATGCGTCTGAGCTTGCTTCTTTCCCCGCGCCTGGGCTCGCTGGGAGCTGGTGTGGGTTCTCAGTCCTCTCCCCCCCAGGCTGGGGCGCGGGTGTGGCGGGGAGGTGCGCTCACCTGCGGTGGGTGAGGAAGCTGCCGCTGACGTGCCCCGAGCCGTCGCAGCCGGGCGTGGGGCAGGACATGCCCTCCGTCTTGACCGACTTCCAGGAGAACTGGGAGCCGTTGAGGTAGCCGTCCTTCTGCCTCTTGGCCGCCAGGGGACACCCGGACGCGCTGCGGTGCGAGGCGTACTTGCCGGTGATGTGGCCCTGGCCATCACACCCGGGCACCGGGCACCTGGGGGCAGAGGGGGCACTTGATTGTCTCGCCCCCAGGTGCCCGGTGGCCGCGCAGCCAAGTCAAAGTAACCTGACACGAAGGAGAACCCAGGATCTTCTACTCCGGTTCCAGTGGGATTAAAAACACCAAAACAAAACAAGACCACTCAAAGGCACCACCTAGTGGAGCCGTGAAGTAGTTCACCCTCCCGGAAACTAACTGGTCCAGGGAATGTGCAAGAAGCTTTCCTGGAGCAGAGCGACCCGGCTTGGGGAGGGATGCCCACACCGCGAGAGGAAAAGAACTCGTTTGTTGGAGCAGCTGGGGTGCAGGTGTCTGTCTGAGAGGCACCGCTTTGAGACAGGGTCTCAGCCTTCAGCAGGAGATGTGCAAACTCAATGGGAAATTTGGGGATTATTTTTAAAAGATTATTTTATAAACCCGTGTTCTTCTCAGGAGCTAGAGAACACCTATTTGTTTTGCCAGGTTTTCTAGACCACAGGATTCCCCTCCAGTCAGACAGGGGTGGGTGTGAGCAGCAGAGGTGGTTTAGTTACAAGGTACTCCAGGAGCACTTTTATATTTTTGTAATAAATGGGAAGCTCATCAACTGAAGCTAAAGTTCAGCAACGGCTAATCAAGCAGTGCTTCTGAAACCTCTGTCACAGGTTACGGCAGAGAGCCGAGGACTTACAGCCAAGCCACAGGCACAGGTAGGTTTTATTTTAATTTTTTGGTTTGTTTTCATCAAAACTTTTCTCCAAAGACATTGAGTGAGATTTAAATTTCAGGAAAGTGGCATTGAATTTATATCACAGGTTTTTGAGGCTCACTGGGAAGCGGTTCAGGGCCATTGCCTGCAGGGAGAGGGTGGGGGGCTGGCCTTCTACCCGCGATGGTCTCCATTCTCCTTAGCAAGAAGCAGAGGACCAACAGCGGAACGCCTTGCATAAGCGGGAGACTCAGCCGTGTGCTGGGTGTTGTGGTTAATAACTTCATACGCTCTCATGACTCTGACAGTGTATGTAAATATGCTCAGTGTGCATGTAAATACACCCAGTCAATTAACTCTTTCTCCCAGAGAGGGGTAGAGGAACGTTCCTTGTAACTGGTTTTACACCCCAGATGGATGGAAAATCGGCTGTCACCTCCTCTGTCACTCAGAGGGTGCTTCTGGTCGAGCGCAGGTGTGCATGGTTCTGCTCTCGAAGCTGTGACCTCGCCCTCAGCCGCTCCAAGCCTGACCCGCCCCGGCCCCGCCCAGGCCCCGCCTCGGCCCCACCCCTGCCGGCCAGGCCCTTCCCACTGTCCCCTCCTGACCCCGCCCCGGCCCCGCCCTGCCCCGCCCCTGCACGGTCAGGCTGCCCCCCCACCCCCGCCCATTGGCCCCTCCCAGGTCCCCCCCAGGGCCCACCCTGGCCCTGCCCCAGCCCCGCCCCTGAACGGTCGGGCCCCGCCCATTGGCCCCTCCAAGGCCCCGCCCCTGCCCGCCCCCGGCCATTGGCCCCTCCCAGCCCCCAGGCCCCGCCCCTGCCCCACCCCTGAATGGCCAGTCCCCGCCCCTGCCCCGCCCCTGAATGGCCAGGCCCCGCCCCGGCCCCGCCCCCTGCAGGCCAGGCCCTGCCCCGCCCCGCCCCCTGCACGGCCAGGCCCCGCCCGGCCCGCGCACCTGATGGGCTCCTGGTCCTCCTTGTCCTCTTTGCTCTGTGCTATCCGGATGCCGCTCTTCTTGGCTCTCGGGCAGCCTGAAAGGCTAAGAAGACAGGTGACTTCAGATGCTGTCCTGCACCTTGACCCTAGAGCTCCTTTCACCGTTGATGGTGCTTTGACCCAGTTTCCTCTGGAAACTGGTGCTTGCTGGTGTGAAGACAAAGTCCCGGGGGAGGGCCCATTCGGGCGCGGGAGCCCCTGGGGGCCTTCAGACACTGCCGGTCCCCCAGAAGGGCACCCCGCGCCTGTGGGGGGAACTGGCCCCTGTGGGGTCCGGAGTCCCAGGAGAGGCGGGACTGGCTTGCGGTGGTGGGGTGTTCTCGGCACAGAGGGGCTACAGTGCAGACACACAGGCCCCTCTTCCTTCCTGTAGCCGTGCCTGCAGACGCATCACAGAGCCCCCCAACCTGGGAGGGGTGTGCACCTGCTGTCCGGCTCCGTTTACCTGACGAACGACTTCCCGTGGCACCTTCGGAAGACGCAGTGCAAACTGACCAAGCTGATTTTATTTAATTTTGGAATTTGGGGAAGTAACAGCTTCCATTATCTAAAGGAAAATTTCCAGCTGGAATGTCTAAATGATTTTTCTTTCCTGTTCAGTGGTAGCTAATACCAGGCTATTTGGTGTGAAATTATATAGAATGACAGGGAGTCTTTTAAGGAACCAGAGAACTGGGCCCCGGGCGGTCTGGAGCTGCCCAGGGGGCTGGCAGTGGGGCCCGGTGGGGTCTGGGCGGGCGTGCTGCTCTGACCCTCTTCCTGACTTTGTCGGGGCTGCTTCCCCGAGCACGCTGGTCCTCAGCCCCTCGCCCCATCACCCGTCTCCCTAGCGGTGTCCCATGCCTGTGCAGTTGCCTGGCTCCTCTCTGGGAAGCCGCGCCTCTTGGCAGAGGTCGGTCTGGAGCCCAGACCTGTGCCCCGGGGCTGAGCAGTGTCGTGGGGTCCTGCCTGCCTCCCGCTTGTCCTGCCTTCCCTCCTCCACCCTGAACTTCGGGGGGAGGTGTGGCTCTGGGCCCCAGCCCGCTGAGATGGGGCTGGGAGTGAAGAGAAACTGGAACAGAACCAAAGCAGAGCAATGGCACCACAGGGAGCTCAGTCTAGACCTGACTCCGACTGCGAGGAAAACTTGGCTCTGACACAGGGGCTGGTCTGGAATCCTGGCATCATGTCCAAGGTGGGAGAGTCCACAGCCGGCTCTCCCAGGCTCTCCCAGGCTTGGCAAGTTTCTCCCAGGCCCTGCCAGGCTCAGCGAGGCCAGCCCACAGGTAGGAAGGGGCACTGCTCTGTCTGAGTGATGGTCCTGCATGCTGGCCCCTGCCCTTGAGAAGCTGTGCATGTGGCTGTCTGCGTGCAGAGCTTTGTGGCCCGTGTGAGAGCCTGTGGATGGGGCCCGCGTCCCCCAGAAGGTCGCCAGTCCTGATCTGTGCTGGTCTGGGGAGCCTGGAAGGGGGCTCTCCTCCCTGCTGGCATCTGCACTTCCTCAGGCTGGCTCCCTCGCCTCCCCGGGGCTGGGGGGCAAGTCCACCTCGGGGCAGGGAGGACGTGTGGCTCTAGCTTGGTCTCCCTGAGCTCAGGGGACCAAGTGACACATCGCGGCCTGTGCTGCCCCCGTCCCCAGGGAGGGCAGGTTGTGTCCTTATTGTGAAAGAGCGGAGAGAAGGTGCCTGGTAATCAGGACCAGACCTAGTGGGGTGCGGGGTCCCTATGCCCTGTGTTCAAGCCCGGAGGGTCAAACCAGCCCTGGAGCAGAGTGCAGCGATTCATGGAAATGCTCTCGGCACAGATGGGAGGGTCCAGGGACCGGTTCCTGCAGCGCTGTCCTGGTGGAGAGCCTGGAGCCTGTGGGGTGCCGCTGCTCAGGCGGGAGGGTCCCAGGGACTCAGGCTCCCACTGTGCGTGCTCCAGGCCACAGGACTGCCATCCTGGGTGGGGGTTGGCGTCGGGGAGGCCTGGGGAGCCCGCCGGAGAGGACCTCCCAGAGACGTTGCTGTGCCGGCCTGTCTGGAGATGGCTGAAAGGAGCCAGCCTGGAGCAGGGTCAGGGAAAGAAAGCGGTGCCTGGAAATATCGCCTTTGCGGGAGAGCTGAAGAAAGGGCTCTTGTGGCTGTGGTTTGAAGACAAGGCGCCCAGGACGTGGCCTGAGCTCCTCTCTCCGCAGAGCAAGATCTCTCCACCGAGGACACAGGGGACTCAGAGCTTCTGATGATAGGTTGTTTTTGTTTTTTGATAGGACATCAGAGATGTCACTATTGATTACAGTGAGCTTAGGAAGCTTCAGAAGTGCTGGAGAGACAGCAAGTCACACCACATCCCAACTGCAGCAAGAGCACAGGCGAATCACAGCCTGTGTCAGCGGGAAGGCGGTCCTGCCTTTCCCCGAGGGAGCTTCTCGGACCATCCAGGGGCGGTCCGTGCACGACCAGCCGGGACGAGTCCTGCCTCTGACAGCTAAGCACTCAGAGACTGCTTCCTCCAGCGGAGACAGAAATGAATCTCCCGCTGCTCAGGGAGGCTCTGAGGATGGCCGGGAGCACGTTTCCTGGTTCCCGGGGCAGCGTTTAGGACACAGGACCTGGGGAGAAGTGATGTCTGAAAGCAGACAGACCTGCCTCTGGTGGGGGCGTCGGGGGACTTGAGGGTCACTCCTCTCCTCCCTGGAGCCCAGGGAGGGGCATGCACACCTCTTCGCACTGTGCTTTGAGGCCTTGTGTGTCTCACAAGTTGAAGGCTGCAGTCAGTCTAACAAGTCGCCAGGCTCCATTTTGCCAGTAGCGTCTCTTACTCCATGTCTCTGTGTCGTATTTTAAAAACTCGCGATATTTTAAGCTTCTCCGTTACTGTCATATCTGTTATGCTGACCTGTGATCTTGATATTTGCTGTTACAAAATAACTACAGCTCGCTGAAGACTCAGATGATGCTTAGCGTGTTTACAGCTTTCGAGTCAGTGGCCTGGATCCACTGAATCCGCCGTATCTCCGAGGTGCCTGTGATAGGCTGGAATCTTGGCAGGATTTAGAATAAGGCTGAGGGTCTGCTTCCTGGGAGGAATTACCCTGAGGTTTGCAAGTAGGGAACACCACCTCATGATCCCGGGACTTGAAAGTTGCTCAGTTGTGTCCGACTCTTTGTGACCCTATGGACTATATAGTCCGTGGAATTCTCCAGGCCAGAATACTGGAGCGGGTAGCCTTTCTCTTCTCCAGGGTGTCTTCCCAACCCAGGGATCAAACCCAGGTCTCCAGCATTGCAGGTGGATTCTTTACCAGCTGAGCCCCCAGGGACATGGGAGGCCCCGAAAGGCATGTTTCTACGTGTACTTGTGGCCTCCGAGGGTCACTGGCCTCTGTCCCTCTCTGGCGCCCAGCATGCACAGGACCTGTCACCCGGGCCCCTCCTTTCAGCCAACTGCTCGAGCCCACTCTGACTTGTACGCAGGGAGCGTATTTCTCAGATAAACAATGCTGTGGAACATGCCACCCCCGCAGGGCTGTGTACAGCCCGCAAGTGCGCTGAAAACCAAGTCAAACTTACTTGTCAGCTCTGTGGACCAATCCTGGTACTGTTGACTCCAGCCCTAGAGAATGGCTTCACGTCATGCTTCAGTTCCATGTTATTCACAAGGTTACACTATACTAACACACACCCTGTTCTAAATGCGAGTGTGCACACAGGTTTAGAACTAAATTGAATAAATTTATGTCATGCCAAACCAAAAAGCAAAAACGTAGATAAACGGCCAGGGGGACACAAGATGACCAGGGCGTGTCCACTTTTAGTTTGTGGGGGGCGTTCGGTACTGGGAGCTGTGGCCTTGTGAGGACTGAGATATATTCCAACATAAAACAAAGAGTAGCCTAGAGTGTGCTTGACTTAATACTTGAGTTTGATCTAGTTTAATTTCATTTTCCCTAAAGCAGTGATGCTACTGTGGAGATCCCTTCTGGAGGTATTCACTCTGCTCTGCATTCAGGATACAGCAGCTGGCTCTGGGCAGCTTGGTAAAACCGGCAAGATGACCTGGCGAGACTCCTCTGGACCCTGAGGTGCGTGGCAGTGGCCCCGGGAACATCGGGTGTGTGTGGAGACGCCTGGTTGTCAGGAATGGGGAGGGGGTGCCGTGACAATGAGTGGGTGGGCTGGCGCCACTCCCCAACACCCAACAGTTCACAGGGTGGTCCCAGGGCAAAGGAGGGTCAGACCCCAAACGTCCACAGTGCCAGGCGGACAGCCCTGGGTAGAGACTGAGGTGTTTCCGTCGAGCGAGTGTGAAGAGTCTGGCCATCATCCAGTCCTCTTGGTGGGGCTTCCTAACCCCTGCGTCTCCAGACCCACACTGTTTAAAGGATGCTCGCAAATGGAGAGGAAGCGGACACAGAAGTGTGTGACTTGCAGCAGGACCTTAACGAGGAAAGAGGCTCCCCAGCAAGCTGTGTCCCTGAGCCAAGCCCAGCCAGCCAGCTGGGGGCGGCCCTGACCGGAGCCCCAGACCTGGTCACTTTGGAGCCGCACGGCACGGCCCCACCCTGCCTGCCACGGCCCACTCTGCTGGCTGGCGGCCGACGGGCCTCGGGGTGACCCCCAGCTCTCCTGACTCCTCCTCCCTGTCTGTTCCTTGTCCTTTCCCGAAGGGCTCATCCACTGCCCGATCTATAATCTGATCTTAGAGAATGGCAAGCTGACAGCTGTGTTGCTACCTGTTTATCTGTTAAAGGCAGCTCTGCACCCTTCATGGGAGACTCTGTGTTACGAGGGTCTCCGTTCAGACCAGCTCTTGTCCTGACCCGGCTTGTTGATCCTGACTGTACTTGACAAGGTGTTCTTGCTCTGGGCCTCAGGGTCTACGCCCTTCTTTGTGCAGATGTTGTATTGAAAGGCTCCGTCTCTGCACCCCTAACACAGGGCCTGCTGTAGAATCGCTGCTGTCATGGTTTAGTTGCCTAGTCATAGCTGACTCTTTGGGACCCCACGAACTGCAGCCCTCCAGGCTCCTCCATCCATGGGATTCTCCAGACAAGAACACTGCAGTGGGTTCCCATTGCCTTCGCCAGGGGATCTTCCTGACCCAGGGATCAAACCTGTGTCTCCTGCACTGCAGGCAGACTCTTTACCCCGGCCACCTGGGAGGCTCCTGGTGTAGAACAGAGGTTCATAAACTGTTTAGGGGGTGTGAGCCAGCCTGGAGCCACTGTCGTCTTAGACGACGGAATCTCCACGCTACCCTTAGAAGTCCCTGCCCTCAGGGACCGGCGGGCCCGGATTTGTGAGGTCAGGCGTTTCTGTGTGTTCAGCTCTGCTGATCCCTGCTTATAATAACCAAACAGCTTTGTGGCTCTAATCTCAATATTTGGGAGATCAGTTCTCAGTGGGATTAGCAGGCTGGCCTCTCAGGGGCTGTTCTCAGGGAGCTTATAATACCCTGGCTCTTCTCCTCCTTCCTCAGTTTAGAAGGGCCTGCTCCTGCACGATGTGAGAAATGATCCCTGCAGGTGGAGCTGGTGGCAGCATTGCTGGGGGGAATGGGATGTCCGAGGGACCTGTGGGTCTGAGAGCTGGTGTTCTGAGTGAGGGCGCCACTGGCTGGGGCCAGCCTGCTTTGTGGTCGAGGGTCTCCAGACCCGCAGTTCCCCGGTGGAGCCACCTGAGCACGTGTGAAGCCTGAGTTGGGAGGGCATGGGTTGGACGGTCTCGAGCCCGAGGCACGTACCTTCGGTGGGAAGCGTAGTTGCCGGTGATGTGCCCGGAGCCGTCGCAGCCAGGGGTGGGGCACCTGCAATCACAGACACACACACGGGCTCACTGGAAGGGCATCAACCTTCTGAACAAGTAGCTTCCTCGTTCATCTAGTTTCCGAGGCTGTTGGACGCTGAGCCTCGCTCGGTGAAGGAGGCGGGCGGAGCCGAAGGGCCCCGGGGCGCAGGGAGCAGCCCCACCCCTGTCTCCTCCGGGCTCAGCCGGACCCCTCCTCCCTCCGCGCACGGCAGCGCCCCTGGGGTCTGGGGGCCTCGGGGCAGCACCTTGGTCCCCAGATATTCAGCCTGCAGTCTCCCCCAGTCCACACGCCCCACGTGCCCGCCCCGCCTGTTATTCAAGCTCGGTGGGCCAGTCACAGCTGGCCAGTCGTGGCACCTTCTGCGCACGACGTGACGACTTTTACATGAACAGGCACACACTGGCCCGCTCACAGACTGGTCTGGGTCTAAACTGAAAACAACACGTTACAAGGGCCCAGCCACACTGACCCCCCAGCCCTGCCCCTGATCGACCACGGGGCCGGGTGCAGGTACTCCCGTGCTGGGCCAGGGAGTGGGACTAGGGATCTTTCAGTCCCTCTGTGGGCACTCAGGGAGCGCTGCTTTGGCACCAAGGTCTCTTGGTCCGCAGGTCGAGTCAACCGAGATGATGAGAGGGGTCCGGGCACCTAGGCGGCCCGTGTTCAAACCTTCCCGGGAGCTCCCTGCAGTCTCTCTGCCACATCAGAGCCGCGCTCGTGGCAGGCGCTGCGTGTGAAGAGAGTCCCCTGAGTCCCGCCTCTGTGGACTGCCTTGAATCCACCATCGCGGGAACCAGCAGTCCTGCAAAGACGCTTTGGCTGCAGCTACTTCAGCTGCGTTTGTACCCGCCAGGCGGGCGAGAACGAAGGACAGAAGAGGAAAGCATGTTTTTTCTTTTTACGAAACGTTCGCTCTCAAGAAGCAGGATGAAATGATAGCAGTGTTGCTGCCCAGGAGGGACCCTCGGAGGGGGCCCTGTGCCAACATCCATACTCAGTGAGCATCTGAATTCCCAGCAGGGACACGGGTCATAATATAAAGCAGCCAATAAGTGTAAATACTTTCTAAGTGATTTCAGCTTGCTCTCCGCTCTGAAAGCCACCTGGGTATTGGATGCTGGGCCAAGGCCAGCAAATTACTTGCTTACAGACAGACTTCCTCAAGCTCAGTGAGTGTGTCAGGGTGTGTGTGATGGGCCCGCACGGACCCGGGCTGAGGCCAGGGGTGTGAATGTCATATCTTGACACTTAGATGTCCAGTCCGTTGTCGATGTTAGGAACTGCCTAACTCTCCGCTAGTCCTGGGGAAAGGAGCGCAGTTACCGACCTCAAGTAGAGGGCTGGCCCTTGGTGTGTCCTCTGAAGGACGAGAGTTTAATTTGCCGCCTGCTCTGTGGTGGAGGGCAGACATCGAGGAGAAGCCGTCGACATGTGTGAGCGGAGTCAGGGCGTAAAAACCGGAGTCGGAGGCCGAAGGACGCTCTCCTCTCATCAGAAACAACAGCCAGATCAGACTGCAGACCTGACTGTCGCCAAAGTAACAGCTGTTCATCCACTTCAAGTCTGATCACGAGACTATTCGGTCAATCACATGAGTGACTGAAGTTAACTCGCTGATTTCCCAAATGGCGCCTCATGTGGAGAGACCCCCCCCACCCCAGAGGGAGGAAATTCTGAAGCAATAAAAATCATTCTAAGAAAAGCAACTCTCCACGCTCTTCTCTGTTTTGAAAATGTATCAAGAATCAGAAATGTTTCCCACCAGCCAATCATGTACACGTGGCCTTGCTTTGTGGGCAAAGAGATCCTTGAACTCCTCCTAATTTCAGCTCCCAGTGAAAATTCATTTAAAATATATTCATTGAAACACGAGTAGAAATTTTTAGTGACTTTTTTCGGTAGAGGCAAGAGGGTGTTGACACACCCTGTTCCGATTTAATTGAGGCGCCACAACCAAGGCTGCAAATGAAACAAGACCTTCGCTACAAAAAGAGAAGAGGGTTTCGGAGTCATTCTTGTCCGTTTAGACCATTTATGAAACTGTTATTTGAAAAAAAAGATGTATTTAAAGCACCCTTTGTCACCATGAAAACAAAGAAAATGTTGACTTGGGTCATTTTCAGAGCTTTCACAGTGTCAGGAAAGAAAAATACATTTCCAGAAAGTGGCCTGGCTTTCTGGAAAGGTTTGTTCTATTTTCAGGGTTTCAAGTGAGGTGGCTGAGGTCCAGGACCTGGCCTGCTGCTGGCTGGCTGGGCGAATGTGGAGCTAAGCCCTCCGCGGTCACGCCCTGACCTGGCAGAAGCAGATGGGCCGGTGGGGCTGCGAACTCACACTCACAGTCACCCACCCCAGAAGCAGCCCACCCCGGTTCTCCGCAGGGCGGCGTTTCCATCGTTAGGGGGTGCTTCTGAACCACAGGAGGCAGTCTGGGATCAGTTCAGTTCAGTTCAGATCAGTTGCTCAGTCGTGGCCGACTCTTTGCGACCCCATGAATCACAGCACGCCAGGCCTCCCTGTCCATCACCAACTCTGGAGTTCACTCAAACTCATGTCCACAGAGTCGGCGATGCCATCCAGCCATCTCATTCTCTTTCGTCCCCGTCTCCTCCTGCCTCCAATCTTTCCCAGCATCAGAGTCTTTTCCAGTGAGTCAACTCGTTGCATGAGGTGGCCAAAGTATTGGAGCTTCAGCTTTAGCATCAGTCCTTCCAATGAACACCCAGGATTGATCTCCTTTAGGATGGACTGGTTGTTTCTCCTTGCAGTCCAAGGGACTCTCAAGAGTCTTCTCTAGCACCACAGTTCAAAAGCATCTGGGGACTCATTATTCTTTCTCTAACAGCGCTGCGCAGCACGTTTTCGTGTTATTGCTCAGGCTTTTACAAACTCTGAGATTTGCATACAAATTTCCTCGCTTTAATACATCCCAGCGTTGACAACTACACTGCTTTCTGAAGTTGGTGAATGGGGAAGCACCGTCCGTGTAACAAAGTCAGTCTCCGCTTCTCAGCGGATCAGCGCCGGCAGCAGCTCAGGCTGCTGCACAATCACCGCACAGAAACTCGACGGGCTTCTGTGGGTGGGGCACGTCTCCTCCGTGAAGGGAGGCCGTGTGGGACCACCCCCATCCCCAGGACAGAATCGGCAGGCAGCCTGTGCCGCACAGCTTGGCTCTGGAAACGGCAGCAGAGAGTGGCTGGGTTTCCATGGAAACTCCCTGCGAGGCTGGCGCTCCCGCACCTGGGTGAGGCCACCCTAGCCAGCGGTCCTCCCTGCATCCGACCAGATGTCACCGACGCTCCACCAGGTCTGTTTTACAGGCCTGTGGTTAGAGATGTAACTTTCTGATAAATAAAATACTAGCTTCTTCATTTTTTTCTCTCCAGTCCAAAGGTACCATGTGTAAAAACACTCTGAGACAGGTAATAGTGCACACGTAATCTTAGAATCTCTGTCTATTCCCAACGAAAATATTCATGATCCTTTGCCTTATCTGTGACCTTGAATTGCCTTGGGATTTAATCCATATCAAGAGAAAGTAATTTGGGGTAGTTCATGTTATTATCTGGCTGAAGAAATTGGTCCTGTGTAGACATTTAAGAAAGTGGATGGAAAAATCATAATAAAATCTTTAAGCCACATTTATGTTTTGCAAAATTCAGGCAAAAGTCTAAAAAAAAAAAAATTCAGGACCACTCACAAACTCCTAGATTTCCTAGAACGAGCCTCTCTCAGTAGGGACAGAAGAGCTTTCTGTGTCTTTGTGAATCTAAGGCGTAAGGCCCGAGTGCTCAGACTTCCTCTCGATCATCTGCTCCCAGAAGGGCCACTGCAGCTCACACCTCCCGGGTCGGGAGCCCCACCAGCGCAGGAGAGCGTCCTCTCCGTGCATTGCGGCCTGTATCGCGTTGCGGCCTGTATCGTGAGAATCCTCTGATCCGCGCGTCACAAGCATCACAAAGGGGCAGAGGCCGGCTCCTCACCTTGCCGATTCATCCTCTGCAGGACATGTCACCCCTTGCTGTGATTTTCCTCCTGTTTACAAAACCGGGAACAGGGTGTAGAGGAAATGGCGGTGGTCTAATCATTGACCGAAGCTGTGCTGTGTCCCTCAATCACTCCCGTGGGCATCTTTAAAGCGTCTCCTCTGTGTTCCGTCACCCTCTTTGTTTTGTGTATTTGTTGTTGTTTATCCTCTCTCTCTTTTGTAAAGAAATTTGAAGAACTACTTGGTAAGTAGTTCTGTTGAGTGAGACATTTAAAGTAGGGCATCTTCTCCGAGACAGGAGGGTCCGTCGGTGACAGGCCCTGAGTCTGTGCAGCCGCCCACCCTGGGCTCAGGCAGGGAGCTGTCTCATTGGCCCCTCGACGGGGGCAGTGGATGGCCAGGCAGGCATCCAGTGCAGCCTCAGATGCTTGTTCTCAGGGATCAAGGCCACCGGACGTGATGCGGGTGAGGACCCAGAGTCGGACAGTCTCTCTGCTGCCCCTGGGCGGGGGAGGCGCCCTCGTCGGTGGGTGGCAGGAGCCACGCGGTGCCGTGTGGCCGGTCTGCCCCGCATCTGCTGCGCCACTTCCCCAGGGCCAGTCTGCAGGGACAGCGTTCTCAGGGCACTCAGGTCTCTCATCTTGATAAAACCGGTTACTTATTTTTAAAAATCTTAGAAGTAAAGGCTAAAGCCCTGCCTGTAGGTCTGACCTGTCCTTGGGCCTCACCTCACCTGTGAGCTGCCCTCCAAGGTCGACCTGCAGACAGGCCTTGGCTCTGACAGCAACAGCAAAGCAGGCAGCGAAACGCTCACTGGACCCACGGGATGACAATGTCAAAGGTCAGACTCAGGTCCCGGGAGATTTTTGAAGAATTTCGTGGCAGGCTTCTGTAACAGCCCTCTTTATTTTTTAAAAATTGTTCATTTAATTGGGGGCTAATTACTTTACAATATTGTGGTGGATTTTGCATACATGGACATGAGTCAGCCATAGGTGTCCACGTGTCCCCCACTGTAAAAGCCCTTTTTGGTCCCTTTCTTTCACACCCATCCTACCAGGGGCATTTGTTAAGTAAAACACAAAATACTCTCAGTTTTAAACACTCTCAATTTTAAATGAAATCACGAAAATGCAAAATTAGGCCTCATCTATAATAGTGAAATGTAACTGGAATGCTTGACGTCAACTCTGTAAAAGGTTTGTCCCATTTATATGAAAAGTTCAACTCAAAAACATTTATGTGAAAACTCAAAAACGTTTTTTTTTTACTTAAAGATATGTGGTTCTAAAAATGTATGTCTTTATTTTGAATTTTTTGGCATATAAATGGGAAGCAATAAAGAAATGCAGAGGAGCACAGAATAAGGGTGCTTTAAAACAGAGAGCTGACAGAGCCTGACTCTGAGTTTTCTCCCCAAACAGAAGGAAACCAGGTCACTTAAAAGCAACAGACGCCTCTTCCACCCAATCTCCTGAAACTGGGGGAAAGCAGGATCTTATGAATCGATTTTTAGTTTGCATGACAGCCAGTCATTTTCTTTTTATTGAATTTGGTATGGAGGACACAAGTTTTGACCTTTCTCCGTCCAGGCCCCGCCTAGCCCGTCTCACTGGGACCCTTCCCATCCTCCCACCTGACCTTCCACCCGACCTTGTTCTTTTTCTTACCTCCTGTTAAGAGACACAGGAGCACCGCAGACACACCCCGTGCACGTGGGGACAAGGCCCCTTCCTGGGCGGGGGGGGGGGCTCAGCGAGGCCCGAGGCCCCGGCCCTCGTGATGCCGCCTGTGCAGCCCCCGCTGGCCTGCAGAGGGGGCGGGCGGCGCCCTTCCCTCCCAGGCCTGGGCGAGGCGTTTGCAGACTGGCCTTCCGCCTGCGCCTGTCCACAGGACGTACCCCAGCGATCCCCATCCCCGGCTCTCCGCCCTTCCCGAGTCACGTGAGGACCTTTATCCTGCACACTTGGCCTTCCGGCGTCCTGAATGTCTACACACTTTGAGCCCTGATATTAGCAGACTTGGGGAGAAAGCCTTGCTTTCATACAGGACGTGTGAACCAAAACCACCTTTTTCTTTTGCTTCCAAGCACTTTTCTTTTTAGATTACACTCAGACACAAATCAATGAAAAAGAATCATAAAATGTAGGACCCTTCTCATGATTTTTCAAAAACATTCATTTTGATGATTCAGATAGCGTTTCAGAATGGGTTAGGCCTCAGGTTACTAACAGCAAAGTGTGATCTTGCAGATCAAATTCAAAGCTGCGGCTACAAGAGCCCCCAGAGTGTTGACTGCCCACAGCCCAGTGTGGTCGCGGGGCAGCGGGTGGGTGTGGGTGGTGGCCTGTGGGGCGGGGTTTCACCAGAGCCATGATGGCCGGTGACTCACTGACTGCAGGAAAGCTGGCAAACGGCATGTCCTCATGGGTTTAAATTCTGACTTAGAGGCCCACACGCCTGCATCAGCCTGGGGTCACTGCTAACGAGTGTTGTGAGACCCTCCTGCTGCTCATCCCCCACTCAGGCCCCTGGATGTCCTTGGAGGGTGGGCGCTGCCCAGGTCCTGGCTGTCAACACTGGGCGTAAGGGCTCTGGGGCTCTGGCCCCAGATGGAACTGGGCTGGGCCTGGCCCTCTCCTGGGTCCGTCTCTGGGGGACACTCGGGGTGCACTCTGGTGGTTTGGGGAGCTTAGGGGTGGGCAGGGCCTGCGACGGCAGTCCCGCGGTTCATGCTGCATGCTCTCTGGCATCCTTCAATCATGCATCTCTGCTCTCAGGCCTCCCCGTCGGGCCGGGTGCTGGCTCGGGCCCCAGGCGCCACTCTGAGCCGCTGCCCGCTGCCCGGCGCCCCAGGTCATCAGGGACAGGCTCCTGTCCAGGGCGGCCGACCTACCTAGCAGTGCTGGCGTCCCTCTCAATAACGGGGCGTGTCCTTGGGGCACTGCTGCGGGAGCACATGCACGTCCAGCAGCAGGGGAGCGGCTAGGCCAGAGCTGCGGCAGCCGCGGTCAGAATTGGAATTGGACGCGGAGGACCCATGCAAAAAAGAACATACAGAAAGGTGACTGTTGGAGAAGCCGCCGCTGACCCCAGCCAGCCGTCCCCATGTCCTGGGCCTCCGCGATCGCTGTGCCTGTGCTGGGCATGCTGGGCCTCGGGGCGGGAGGGCCACCCAGGGGTACTCACCTTCCGCGGTTGCACGGAGCACTAGGGCGGCCACGCCACTCACACGGGGTGGAAGGTGGGCGTTAGGACTCGAGTGCCCACCGGGAGGGGACCCTCTCTGGCCACGGAGCAGGAGGGGGATGGAGGGGGCTGCCCTCTGCTGCCCTCACAGCGTCCCACCCACATCCCTGCCTTTCTGGTGAGGCAGTGTCTGTGACCACATCCAGCTGGCCTTTAGCAGTAAGAAGTGCACCCTGGGCTGGGGAATGGACGGTGGGCAAAGGTCACCGACTAGGAGGGGGCAGGGAGGGGGCTGCCGGCTCATCCAGGCCCGTCTTCTCAACGCCAAGAGTCAGTGGGGTTGCACTCGGGGTGGAGGCTGAGGGTCACCATGCCAGGGACCCTCCAGGCAGGCATGCACAGGCCACGCCCACCCCCAAGCCCACCGGCACCTGAGGTGCAGTGCCGCCTGCCGGGTGGACACAGGCTTTGGTACAGACATGCCATGGGGCCAGCTGGCTGTGACTGCTGCAGGAGCACGTTCAGGGGAGTGGCTAGGCTCCCTGCTAGGAGGGTGGGCACTGGCAGAACCACAGGGCCTCCGTCAGCTCCATTGCTCTGTCCACGGACGGTACAGAGCTCCTCTCAAGGTAGCAGAGGAAAGAGGTTACATAATTTACAAGCAAATCCACTTCCTAAACTGCTGACCACAGCGAGCCTTTGGGAGGCAGTTTGTCCAGGGCAGAGGAAAGGACAGTCTAGGACCAGGGCCGAGGGGCACTGGGACCAGTCACATCACCCCTTTCAGCTGGAATCTTGTGCCTACTTTTTACATTCTTGTCACTGCTGTTTCTCTTATTTTTAATACTTGTCATGCTTCTGGATCTTTCATTTTTTGAAGCCTCCATCTTTTCTCAGAGAGAAAGTGTCTTTTATTCTAAACAGGAGAAAATTAAAAAGATTTCTTGGTCCATCTTCTACCTGAGTAATCCTGGGGTTCTCTGCAAACTCTCCTGTTTTATGCCTTCTCTCTTCCTGTCCACCACCACCCCCCCCCACCCCCGCCCTGCATCTAGCCTCCTGCCCGAGTCTCTCGTTCACAACTGTCTGGGTTTTGAACGCTTTTCAGGTTAGTTTCTCGCCTGAGTCTCTGGCATGTCCTCTCTTCCTCTATGGACTCTGCCTTTTCCCTGTCATGTCTTTTTTGTCAAGTTTTAAATGGTTTCATAGATGCTGAGTTTCGCAGACGTTTTTAGAAATAGGTTCATCAGATATCCTTCTCTAAAGCCAAGAAGGTGAATCCAAGCAGGTGAGCTGCATGTTCAGGGTCACACAGGAGGCACACCGCTGAGAGCAGAGCGGAAACCGCTCCTCCTCCAGTGCTTCTTTCACTCCACTAGACTCCGTAAATGTCCCCTTCTTATGAACAGTTCCGAGCCTACAACCCTATCGTGTGGTCTAGCCCTCATTTGGAGGAAGTTCAAAGACACAGAAGTTTGTTTGTTCCTCTGTCTGCAATTCCCTGACCCCCGTGGCCCTCTGGATGTCTCACAAGTGGGAGAGAATAGGAACCCATTACTGTCATTCCTGCATGGAAGGCCTGGCCCCGAGCAGGGTCCAAAAGTCACTGATGGTCCTGATTTCCCTCCGATTATGGGAGGGGTGAGGGCACAGAGGGGCATCAGGACGTGAACCACAGGTGTGGTCCGGACATGGTGACCCGGAGAGCAGGTCTGGACTCAGGAAGGTTCCTGCCACTGAGGAAAAGCCCGGAATCACCAGAAGGTGCACAGGGAGGCCAAGGAGAGGCCTGACCCAGCGGGGATGACAGGCAGGGAAGGGAGGAGACGCCAGGGCAGGTGCCGAGGACCTGGCTCCTGGACACGCCTGCATCAGCCGGGGCCAGCGCAGGGGGCTGGGTCAGGGGCGCTGGGCACAGGGCGGACCTGGTCCCGTCTGTGACTGCAGCAGGTCCCCAGGTGTGCCGAAGTGGAGGCTGCCTGCCGTGGGCCCCCTCGGAGCCTCAGCCAGATGTCACTGCCCCTGGGGAAGGGAGAGCACAGGGGGGTCCTTCACCTCTCCAGGGCTGCAGGTGTCCACACTGGGAACCTTGCAGAGAAGCAAGGCGTCCTCCAGGTGGACATGTCTGAAGGGCAAATTGGGAGAAGCATATGGAGTGAAGCAAGAGAGAGGGGCTGCCGAAGAAAGAGAAGCGGATTGAGATGGGCCGACAGGTGAGGAGGCCAGGACTGAGCGCTCACCATGAGGAGTGACGCCCACAGTCACCCTCGAGAACTGACGCCACAGTCACGCCCCCAGGATCTGACGCCCAAGGTCACCCCCAGGACCTGACACCCAAGGTCACCCCCAGGACCTGACGCCACAGTCACCCCGGGACCTGACGCCCACAGTCACCCCGGGACCTGACACCCAAGGTCACGCCCCGGGACCTGACGCCCACAGTCACCCCGGGACCTGACACCACAGTCACCCTCGAGACCTGATGCCACAGTCACGCCCCCAGGATCTGATGCCCACTGTCACACCCCGGGACCTGACGCCCAAGGTCACCCCCAGGATCTGACGCCCACGGTCACCCCGGGACCTGACACCCAGTCACCCCCAGGACCTGACGCCACAGTCACCCTCGAGACCTGATGCCCACGGTCACGCCCCCAGGATCTGACGCCCACTGTCACACCACGGGACCTGACGCCCAAGGTCACCCCCAGGACCTGACGCCACAGTCACCCCGGGACCTGACGCCACAGTCACCCCGGGACCTGACGCCCAAGGTCACCCCCAGGACCTGACGCCACAGTCACCCCGGGACCTGACGCCCAGTCACCCCCAGGACCTGACCCCCACAGTCACCCCGGGACCTGACGCCCCACAGTCACCCAGGACCTGACGCCACAGTCACCCCGGGACCTGACGCCCACGGTCACCCTCGAGACCTGACGCCCCACAGTCACCCAGGACCTGATGCCCACGGTCACCCCAGGACCTGACGCCACAGTCACCCCGGGACCTGACGCCCAGTCACCCCCCAGGCCCTGATGCCCCACAGTCACCCCCCAGTGCCTGATGCCCACAGTCACCCCCCAGGACCTGATGCCCACAGTCACCCCCAGGACCTGACGCCACAGTCACCCCGGGACCTGACGCCCAAGGTCACCCCCAGGACCTGACGCCACAGTCACCCCGGGACCTGACACCCAGTCACCCCCAGGACCTGACGCCACAGTCACCCCGGGACCTGACGCCCAGTCACCCCCAGGACCTGACCCCCACAGTCACCCTGGGACCTGACGCCCCACAGTCACCCAGGACCTGACGCCACAGTCACCCCGGGACCTGACGCCCACGGTCACCCTCGAGACCTGACGCCCCACAGTCACCCGGGACCTGATGCCCACGGTCACCCCAGGACCTGACGCCCACGGTCACCACCAGTGCCTGATGCCCACAGACACCCCCCAGTGCCTGATGCCCACAGTCACCCCCCAGTGCCTGATGCCCACAGTCACCCCCCAGGACCTGACGCCCACAGACACCCCTGAGACCTGATGCCCCCACAGGTTGCTGCCCGTGAGTCCAGGCTATGAGGCAGCCGTGGACTGGCCCCTCTCCTGCACCCTGAGGCCCTGGGCTGCTCTGCCTCCTTGAGGGAGCGTCCTGTGTGCTCCATGGGTGGAGAGGACTTGAGGCCTGGAACCAGGTCACTCAAGTAAAGGAGAAAGCATTTGGAAGCACTGAGCTTGGAAAAGACTCAGGGAAATAGTGCTGCCTGGACCCAGAGACTCTCCTGAGGAGGATGGAGCTCTGGTCCCAAACTTTCAGGAAGAGCTTTCTCGGGGAGCCCTGACGGAGGAAAGCACAGGTGCTCACAGGGACAGGGTGACCGTGGGGAACAGAGGGCAACGTGGCCAGATGGGGCCAGGCCTGCCAGCGACCTCCTGGAGGCCCAGGGCTGATGCCCCAGGCTTCATCCTTGGCCTGGGATGGCCCAGAGGGGCCACAAGTGTCCACCCCTTGGGGGGACTGGGACCCCTCTGCAGGGCTTTCCAGGAGGCCCAGCCTGTCTCCAGGTGATGGCACACTGAGAGGAGGCCTTCTGCAGGCCCCCGGGGAGAGGAGGCAGGTCCAGGCCTCCCGGATCCCCTGCCGGGGGTCCCCTGTCCGCACCTGGGTCACCCACACCACCCTCTCTGTTTGCCTGAGCCACAGTTTCACCCCAACAGGGGCCTCTGCTTCCCAACAGCTCCCCTGCAGGTCCTGTTTCCCTTCTGGACGCGGGGCGTCACGGGGCCCGAGCTCCCACGGTCTCTCGCTCCCAGGGGTCTTCCCACCACCCTGGCTGAGCGCGCCCGCCCCTCTCCGTGGATGCCCTCCACCTGCGGGGCAGAGCGGGGCGCCGCCCTCTGCGTCCGTGCCTCCTGCTGGTCTCAGGGCCCAGCAGCCGGCCCTTGTCTGCCTGGGGCCCCGTCCCAGAGCAGATGGAGGAGGGGCTTCTCCCTCCCAGCTTGGACTTTGGCAGCCAGTGCTCGCAGAGCTCACTGTGCTTCTCCGTTTTCCGCTTAGCAATCTGGGGGCCGGGTGACTCAGAGCTGGTGAGGACGCCTCAGTGGGTGCTGTGTGCTCTCAAGGGGCCAGTCCTCGGGGCCCTTCCTGATCTCAGGGGGTCTCAGTGGCCGGGCGACGGTCCGGCTGTGTCCTGGTCTTCCACCGAAGCGCTGGCTTTCCTCCCCGCTGGAGCCGGCGAGCTGCCGTTTCCTGCCTTGGTCTGTGGGCCGGCACCGCCCCTCGCCCTGGGTGCTCCCATGGACGGCAGGGCCGACGGCGCTTCCTGGGTGGGTGTCGGCCTGCTGGCCACCGGGGCTGTGCATGGACTAGGTCGCAGGTCCTGAGCATCTGCGTGTGTGTAGCTGAGTGTGATCGCAGGGATGAAGTGAGCCTGGCAACCGGCCCTCCCAACCCCTCCCCACCCCAAGGCCCGACTCTGAGACAGAGGACACCAGGCCTCCCTGTCCTTCACCATCTCCCGGAGCTTGCTCAAACTCATGAGAGTCAGTGATGCCATCCAACCATCTCATCCTCTGTCGTCCCCTTCTCCTCCTGCCTTCAATCTTTCCCACCATCAGGGTCTTTTCCAGTGAGTCAGCACTTTGCATCAGGTGGCCAAAGTATTGGAGTTTCAGCATCAGCCTTAGTCCTTCCAATGAATATTCAGGATTGCCTTCCTTTAGGATGGACTGGTTTGTTTTCCTTGCTGTCCAAGGGACTCTCAAGAGAGCCCAGCACCAGAGTTCAAAAGCATTGGCAAACCACTTCAGTGTTCTTGCCTCGAGAATCCCATGAACAGTATGAAAATGCAGAATACAACTTAGCTACTTTTTTTCTCTCCAGATGGGCTGCTTCACGGAGATCCTGAATCTCAGGGAGCCTGTTGACTTTCCCCCTAGCACTGAGGACGGGCCTGGAGCCCAGTTAGGCTTCTGTGCAGGGTGCTTCCTAAGAATGGCCACTGCCCCTGACCACCCAGCATCCCAGGCCATCCCAGAGTGCGCGCCAGCGAGCACGAAGGCCTCTGTGCAGCGGCGGGCTGTCTCACTGCTCACCAACGCTCTCCAGCAGCCCTGGGTGTGGGGCTCTACTCTCTGTGGCTGATCCTGCAGACAAAGCAGGCACAAAGGAGCGCAAGATGCACCCCTGGCCGGTTCAGAGGCCACTGCCTGCAGGGGCCGTGGCTTCACCTGGGGGCCATGGGTTTCACCTGCGGGGGCCATGGCTTCACCTGGGGGCCGTGGGTTTCGCCTGCGGGGGCCGTGGCTTCACCTGGGGGCTGTGGGTTTCGCCTGCGGGGGCCGTGGCTTCACCTGGGGGCCGTGGGTTTCGCCTGCGGGGGCCGTGGCTTCACCTGGGCAGGCTGATGGAAGGTGTGGGCAGTGGCCCTGGAGAGTCACCACGACAGCCACCGATGGGCGTTGGCTCTGGACGCTCCTCTGCGTGGCTCACGACAGTCCCAGTGCTGGAGAGCATCCTGTGTCCTCCAGTCATGAAGTATGGCTCAGATGCATCTGGTCCTCCATGGGGACAGGGGTCCTTGTCCTGGGCTGTGACACGCTGCCCATGGAGGGTCCCGGGTGGGTATCCTAGGAGTGTTCCCAGGTGGCAGGGGCTCTGCGGATGGTTCAGCTCCGCCCAGGATGCCACATGGGGCTGTGGGCAGGGAGCTGGGCTCGGGGCAGATGGGCTCACTAGGGAGACAAGCAGACCTGGGGTCCTGCTCAGCGTGGACACACCGCCGCTGAGGGCTCTCCATGTCGACGTGTGCGGAAAACTCTTACAAATAAAGCCACGGCGTGGAGTCTGCTAAATATCAGCACTGCCTGTGCTTAATGGAAACCAACCTGGATCTGATTTTTAAGGAAATCATTTTAAAACATGGCTATCCCAGAGCATATTTTATAAAAACTTCACTTATCACAAACCACAAATGAGTTTATAGGAAATGAATCACATTTAAAAATGATTTCTGTTTTGTGAGCCATAAAGGAGAATCATTTTCTGGAAAAATAAGAAGGAAGGAAGGAAAGAGAGAAAGAAGGAAAGAACATGTTTAATTAGGAATTCTTACAGGAGGAGAGGAATGCCGTGACTTTTAATTCTCATGTTTCATCAGCAGTCGCCTGGGGAGATCTCTGGGGTGGGGGCCCATTCTCTGGCCCAGAAGACAGGGCAAGTTTGGCCCCCCTGGGAGGAAGGCTCTCTGGGAGTTCATGCCGGGTGGGAGAATGTTTTGCCCCCGCCTCACTGCACTGCAGGGCCGCCCAACGCTGGAAGTTACCACAGGATGTGCGAGCCAGTTGCTATGGAAACCTCCTCCCTCAGACACCCCCTGGTGCTGCTGATTCTGTGATGTGCGGGAGAATTAGGGGAGCCTGCTTCTGAGTAGGGGGAGCTGGTGGGGAGGGGTGGGCATCCTGGGGAGGCAGGGAAGGCCTTTCACGGGGAGCAGGGCTAAGTCAAGCCAGTCTCTTGCCTGGACAGTGGTGCACAACCAGAGTCAGGAACTGTTGGGACAGACACACCATTGAGCTCCCAGAGCTTCAGGAACCATGGCTCTGAGAGCCTGGGGTACCAAAGGTTGCCCTGCAGGCAGGCTTCCCCAGGGCTGCCCAGACAGTCTGCATCATGGCGCCTGGAAGCTCCATGGACACAGCTGTGTCCCGAGACACAGATCAGAGACCCGCCTGCAGACTTGGGCCCCCTGTGTGCTCTGTCCCTAGTAGCCTGGGGACTCCCGCTGGGCCACCCGTTGGGAAGGACTCTGTGCTGGGCACCGGGCCCTGGGGCTGTAGCCCCACGCTCTCCACACTGGGTAGCATGTGCACACGCCCAGAGACTCACGGACCAGGGGCTTGCGCTGCAGAGGCGAGGACCACGGGGCCCCCGGGCTGTGGCGGCGCTCTTTCGAGGGGAATGGGCGGCCCCAGGCTCTGACACGCTCCTCCTGTCAGTCTTCCCCAGACTTGCTCCCCCGCTGCCACATCCCCAGGCCCAGAGACGGGAGAGAAGGAGGCCGATGAGTCCAGGCGCCCAGCTGGCATGTGGGCACACCGGGCTGGACGCTAATTCGTGAGGATCCGGGGCCTGCATTTGCCTCATGACAAGGACGCTCACTTCTCATGTCAGGGAAAGAGCGATCGACCTAACAAGCTGTTGAAACTTAAAGGACATCAAATGTAAAACAACTTCATCCTTTGCTTGTCAGAGGGGCTGTGGGGCTGGTGCATCCTCGAGGCTGGGGAGTCAAGCGTGGGGTTGTTCTCTGCACATGTATGGTGTCAGCGCTCACAGAGGCTTCTGGGGATGTTGACACCCAATCGTGAGACTTTCTTCACTGAGGCTGGTCATGAAGTCATTTCCTGGTCCAGAGAAGATGTGCTTCAGCCGGAAAGGTGCCGTGGATTCCCAAGAGTCTGCACCGCGGGCCGCCTGGGGACTGGCCTTTCGTGGCTGCTCTCACCTCTGTGTTTCATGGGGGCCGCAGAGAGGTCACAGCCTCCCTGCCTCTGAGGGCCCCAAGAGAAGCTGCTCCCAGCTTCTGGGTACCCCTCCCCAGCCTGGCCTCTCCGCTGCTGGTGGGCAGGGGTCTACCTTGCAGAAGCATCCCCAGACCGCGCCCCCGTGCCCCATGTCTTCCCAGCTGTCTTTGGACCAGACCAACCTGGAGGAGAAGATGATGAACACAAGTTTCTTCTCCGGGACTGGGACACCAGCCTTCATCAGATGCAAGTTCACTGTCAGCCCTGAATCACTCGCTCTGGTTGGACTCCGAAGGAGGCGTTTTCTGTGATTTTCATGTTCGCTTATGCAATTTATCAGGGCCTACCACACAGCAGAAATGCCTGTCGGGCCATTTTCTCCTCTGGTCTGTGGACGACTGGGCTGCAGTCTGGTCTGTGTGAAGAGTAACTTGGAAGTTCAGCTGAAGCTGATACTCGTCCTGAGAGGCGGTACAGAGCTGGGACAGTCTCCTGTTGGTGAAACGCTTTGCAGTCTGTGGAAATCCAGTCCTGCGAGCCAGTTATCTGGGTTTTAAGGGTTGTTTCTTCTCCTCTGGCCTTACCACCCAACTCACCCTGCCCTCTGCTAGAGCTGCTTGAAGCTGCCTGCCTTGTCTGCCTTCAGCATCTCAGGGCCTGAGGCCACGCGGAGCTGAGGCAAGTGGGTGGAGAGTCACGTGGGTGAAACGGCAACGGAGTTTTCTGAAGGGACTCAAGGGCCACAGGCCTCAGATACCATGAAATGTAAGACTTAAAGCAAGATTGTCATTTCTGATACCAGGGAGTTAGCACAGAGGCTCCTGGAAGGTCACTCCCGAAGCAGAAACTTGGGAATCAAAAGGGGCTTTGCAGGAGATGCGATATTTGGGGAAATGACAGCACGGCCCCCAATACACTGGCTGATAACTCGTCCAGGGCACACAGTACAGCCTCTTGCAGGTGGCGCGGCATGTAACCAGGAATGTTAAAATGTGATCTGTTGTAGACTCGACTGCCTAGGATGTGAGGGTCTGGTCTGCTTGGAGCTATGAGATGGGCAGAGAGTGAAGACAGGGCTTCTCAACATCTCCAGTGCTGTTCTGACCCTCAGACAAGGCACAGGGAGTGAAAATGCCTCTCTTTCCACCTGAAAAACACGTGTCACCCAAAAAGGCAAGGGGACTGAAGCAAGTATTCGAGGCAGACTGAAAGCTAAGAAATGACAGAGCAAACGGTGATCAAAATATGCCAGCTGGGAGAATGTTTTAGAATTCAGAAAGCGGGGAGAAGAGAGTCAAATTAGTAAGCGAGGATGAGATCTGATGAGGGTTTGATGGGCTGATGGACATTTTTATTTGATGATCTTAAACCTGATTTGCAAGTCTGATATGAGCATTTTAAAATAATACCATATTAGACAAGAGGCAGAAAAAGATATATTAGGAAAACGGAGTCCTTTTATCTCTGAAATATTTTGATCTCGGTTGTTGGGGTTTCAAGCATCAGAAGTTCCATTTCATCCACATGGTGCTGGAACTGGGTCAGACTTCAGGTGCTGACTGTTAATCTTTTTCCTCCTAACCTCCGCCTGCAGGCCGCCGGCCCCCAGCCTGCTGACGCCCCTTTGGCCCAGCCCACCAGGCCCAGGCGGGCCGTTCGTGCCTCCCTGTCTCCTCTCAGACCCCGGTCCTTCATCAGAAGGCCTTCTCTCAGTCAGCCTGGAGCCGGCGCCTGAGAGACATGGCCCGTCTCATCCTTGTGGTGAACCGTGGCATGGGCGCCAGCTTTGGGCTGCTGTGTGTGCAGCTGGACTAGAGCGGTCACCTGCCCTGGGCGCCGCGGGGCCCTCACTGCCGAGACCTGGCCCTGCTCTGACTCCCCAGAAGGGGCTTGGAGGGGCTGCCCAGTCCCGCGCAGTAGACGAGTTCGTCTCTCCACGCTTACTGCCCTCCTTACATCACACTCCTGAGAGCCCAGAGAGGTTCAAATGCCTCCGGGTCTTTGGCCATCCTTATTAGTGCAATGGAAATATCCTGACTAGATTTCTAAAGGAATTTTCCAAAGAAGGTGGCTAATGGATTGCAAATACTCGCAACGAAGGGATAAACAAAATCTTAAATGATTTCTACTTAACCGAAGAGCTGACTCCACTTAGTTCCCTGAGGGACTAAATGCCAGAAACACACATTTTCCAAATGTCAACAGGTCTCACCGTGCCTTTAAGGGGAAGAAAGCAGAAACACCCCGGAAAGAAGCACAGCAAGAGGGAGCAAGGCCGAGTCGCTGGGACCGTCCTGACGGGACGCCCGGGCTGAGCGGAAAGAGCCTTCCCTTGGGAAAGGCCGGGACTGACAGAAACGCCTGAAGCTCGCTCAGGCTCCCCACGGGCACGTCCGGTGCTGAGTGGGAGCCAGGCCCGGCCCTGGTGCGGAGCCCCACCCGCCAGCCGCCCCGGGAGCCCTGACCCCACGCCGTGCGCGAGCTGGACTGAGCACACCACACGTTCAACGGAGAACCGAGCGACCAAACGGAGACCCGAGCGACCAAACGGAGAACCAACGAACAGTTACCCGCTTCCTCGAGAGACAAACACCCTGCAGAAGAGAAGGCGGGAAAGCTGCGTGGCCTAAAAACGTGCGACCTGAAAGCGCGGAAGGGACTGACGCCCCCAGTGTAACATGTCTGGGGGGTGGACAGAGGCAGCAGGGGCCGGCGGGGTCCACGGCGTTCAGGAAGGCAGGAGCCACGACTCGAGGGAGGACGCGGACGGGGGGACCCACGGCGGCACCCCGAGTCCCTCGGGGAGAGGACAAGCCTCTCACTGCTTCCACAGACAGCCCAGGTCTTGGAAACAGGCCGAGGTCACTTTCCTTTCCTTCGGTGAGTTTTAAACACGGGGCAGGAAGCAGGGGAAAGATGCAAGCATTCCTCCCACAAGCCTCTGGGTCCCTGCCTGCACGGGGGTGTGCGCTCCTCCTTGCTGCAGAATAAATGGGCTACATTTGGGGGAGAGGGGTTTCCTGGTCATCTTTTCAGAGTCGAGCTCAGACTGCCCAGCTCCGTGACTTGTGGGAGCCCTGGGGGGCCTGGGGCTCGTCTCCTCAGTCTGCAGGGCAAGCTGCCTGTCTGTTTGGGTGCTGGGCACAGCGAACCGGCTGCTCGACTTCCTGCTGGATGGTGATGCCGCTTCGGCTCCAGCTTCCCACCCCTTTGCTTTTCACTCGGAAAATCACGGTCCGGGTGCAGGAGACGTCGCACTCCACTCAGCAGAGCGGGGCTAGAGCCAGGTCGTGCGCGAGCCACCAGGGATCCATGTGGCTGTCACCAAGGCCCTCCACGTGCAGCTCTGTCCCCTGTCCCAGGCTGACCTTGTAGAGCACACCCCCTACCACTGTCTCCTTCCCACCCAGGGCATCAGCGTTTACAAATTGACTGGAACTTTCCGGATCATCTGGTGGAATCCCCTCCCTTCCCAGGGGAGACCTGGGGCTCAGACACGTGCCCACCTGTGCCCAGGGTCCCCTGGCCAGCCTGACCCCAATGCGTCCCCCTGTAGGATCTCAGGCTCCTTATAAGACTACATTGCACAAATCAAATTATTCCGATTCATTCATTAGCTTGTTTACTCAAACAGCCAGCACCCCACACACAGTGCAAAGTGCTGTTGAGGACCAGACGGATGCTGAAGCCCCAAGAGGGGCCCTCAGAAGTCCCTGTCCTGGGCTGGGTGCAGGTGACCACACGGCCATGCAGACCGTGTGTGAGACAGAACACAGCTGCTGCAGAAAGAAGCCGGGGTGCCGAGCTCGCGGGGGATCCCAGCCCAGGTGAGGGGTCAGCCAGCTCTGCGAAGGGCACACCAGCTCCGAGGCTGGGCTCCTGGAGACAGTCTGGGATTGGTTGGAGAGAAGGGTCAGGGAAGGTCAGCTCCAGGGCTTGGCAGAGGGCCACGTGAGGGAGAGCGCCAGAAAGCTTTTGCACCTTGGACGATGCACACGGTAGGCAGTTCCCTGCAGAGCCAAGAGACACGTGCGTCTCAGGGTCTCGTAACCCAGCGTTAGTACTCAAGGTGAAAAACAAAAGTGAAAGTGTTAGTCTCTCAGTCCTTTCCAACTCTTTGCCCCAGACTCCTCTGCCCGTGGGATTCTCCAGGCAAGAATACTAGGGTGGGCTGCCATGCCCTTCTCCAGGGGATCTTCCCGACCCAGGGGTTGAACCTGGGTCTCCTGTTACCAGGGAATCCTAAGGTGAAAAAGTCTGTAAATGTATGCTTGAGCTGAAGCCGAGGTGGTTCTTCTCCCAGCACAGACCGCTGAGCGGCACTGCCCTCCCCGCTGCTGGACAGAGCCGGGGTGTCCGGCCTAGCGGAGCCCGCCGTCCTCAGGGCAGCACGCGGGAGCGGCTCTGCTAGATGATCAGATGGCAGGTGGGATGCCTCCAGTGGAGGACCCGCGTCCTCATACTTTCCCATCCCCCGCCGGTTTGTCGGCTCAGCCTCGGCAGGGAGAGCGAGCCTCCGGGGAAAGCGGGCCGTGAAGCCGCTGGCTCGGGAGCCGTCCTGTCACTCTGATGGCGTGAGAGGGGAACTGCGTCCTCAGTCGCATCTGGACACCGCATCCTCGCAAGGCAGCCCGTGGCGTGTCTGGCTGCCATGTCGCTGAGCGGGAGACCCCTGTGTTGTCCGGTCCTAAGGGGACCCGGGGGCTGCTGAGCTCAGGGCCGGCTGGCCACGGAGGGAACCTGTTTGTGGCGGGACGTGGAAGCTCTGGAACAATGTCCATTTCCAGGAAGTGATGGGGTGGCCCTGGGCTCGTCCAGGGGAGTTGAACAGAAGGTGACCCCCGGGGCTCAGCCGCAGTCCTGGCTTCCTCCATCAGCGGCACTCCTGGTGACTCTCTTCTAGTTCAGGAGCTTTAGCCGCCACATGTATGCCGATGACCAGGTTTCCAGCCCCCGGCTCCCCTGAATGCCTCTCGTGCTCACAGGGCCCTCTCCTGATCGCCTGGGACAGTCAGTCTCTGCAGGTGCACCCTCACCAGCTCCAAGTCTCCCCCAGGCTCCTCCTGCTCTTGGGGGATGCAGGTGGTGGGGGCACCTTTGGGAGGTGCCCACCCACTCACATCACGTTCCTCGGGCAGGACCCCCAGAGACTGACCGCTCTTGGTGCCTGCTTTGCTCCTGACCTCGTCTTTGGGATCACCTCCAACGCTGGCGGTCACCAAGGCCTCCCCACAGGCCTCCACCCCACCCTTGCCAACCTTCAAGCCATCCTCCATGTGGGGCCGGTGTGACGGGTGGAAGATTCAGGTGGCGCCCCCGCTGCGCTGACACCCACCTCCTGGGGCTGGAGCTCTAAGTCCTGGAGGCCTGATGGGGTCTGAGCCCTGATGTGCTGCTTCATGTTTCAGAACCTTCCCCCGGCTGCCCCTCCCTGGCCCCCAGAGTCCACACAGGGTTTTACATGCAAATCCAGGGAATAGCACACACACTTGGCCTGTCGTCCGTGTGTAAGGCTTGACTATAGGAGCTGGAGGGTCTATAAACTGAGATGCATATGCACGGAGCTCATCACCCGGCTTCCTAGGGCGCCACTCCATCTGCGATCCACTCGTCGTCCTAACCATCCGCTGCTGGCGACAAGGGCGGGTGGGCCTTGACCTGCCAGCCACCCGCGTTCCTGGGCTGGGTGTCTGTGGTCGGCCATTGTTCTATGTCAGGAAGGAAGCTACAGAATCACCACCCCCACCCCCAGGAATATGATGCACCTTTTAAAGACTCCAGGTTGGACTGCGAAGAAAGCTGAGTGCCGAAGAATTGATTCTTTTGAACTGTGGTGTTGGAGAAGACTCTTAAGAGTTCCTTGGACTGCAAGGAGATCCAACCAGTCCATTCTAAAGGAGATCAATCCTGAGTGTTCATTGGAAGGACTGATGCTAAAGCTGAAACTCCAATACTTTGGCCACCTCATGCGACGAGTTGACTCACTGGATAAGACTCTGATGCTGGGGGGGATTGGGGGCAGGAGGAGACGGGGACGACAAGAGAATGAGATGGCTGGATGGCATCACCGACTCTGTGGACATGAGTTTGAGTGAACTCCGGGAGTTGGTGATGGACAGGGAGGCCTGGCGTGCTGTGGTTCATGGGGTCGCGCAGAGTCGGACACGACTGAGCGACTGAGCTGAACTGAACCTGCATGGTACCTGTGGAAGCAGCCTTCAAGGTCCTCAATAGATGTGATTAATCAAAAAGCTAACTCGTATTTAGTAGAGAGATGATATTATACGTAGTTTTTCTTCCCCTACTTTCTCAACTTTTTGAGCTTATAGTAGCCTTGCTCCCTAAAAGTCATTTTAAAATTCCCTGGTCTTGTTAAGAGCACACGGTGCCCCCTCTCAGCTAAGATCCACTCACACGTGCCTGTGGTGGGCGATTGCACACCCCAGTACAGTTCACCTCAACCGAAGGAAGGGATAAGACAGCACCAAAGCCCCTGCCCACAGGATGGGCCGCGAAGCCGATGTTCCCATGGCAGGGCAGGGTTCACAGGGCAGGGGCCGCGCGGCCACACGCCCCTGAGCGTGGGCGCCAAGACGGAGCTGCTCTCCGCGGCCCTGGGGTTGAAAACGAGCAAAAACAAGTTATTGTCTTGAGTCCCAGACTCTGCCCTGTGCTTTGTGGTGGAATCTTCAGGATCCAGACGCCAAGGATAATTGGGATGGGGCGGGGCTGAAGGTCCCCTCCGTGGAGTGGCTCTCCTGACAGGTAGGCTAATTAGAGGGATAAGTAAGCAAGCTTGCAAGAGGAAGATTCCAGCCACGAACAGAGCAGGCTTCTGACCACTTCCTCGCCCTGGGTATTAATAATGTATATGTGAATGGTCAGCCAGGCTTATCCAGTCCCACAGAAGCGGCCTCAGGCGCTCTTTGATGACACCTGCTTAACCAGATTTGAAATTCTGTACAAGTTTGAAAGTAAGAAAGTTGAATATATTTTAAAAATAACAGAGGCTTTCCACTACCTTGTATCCAGTGCTGCCTGACTGGTCCAAAACAAGGAGGTTTTGGTGCTACATGCAAATATTCTATTCTGAAAAACACTGTGAAACTTGTATAATATTTTTTAATCTGTCTAAATGGCATGAAGTTAAAACGAGGACAGAATGTAAATATAAAAGGACTAACCTATTTGTCAGGGTCTTAATAATACCACAAAAATGTTTAGGACACAGATGATTAAAAACTTGTAAACTTTTTTGTTGCAGGAATAAAATATTCCTGAATGTGTATTAAAATACAGTAAAACTATATACAAAGAACAGTACTGGGACTCCCCTGGTGGTGCATTGGTTAAGAATTTGCCTTCTAGTGGGGGGACTCAGGTCCGATCCCTGGTCGGGGGTCCAGGCCCAGGGGCAATGAAGCCCACATGCTGCACCTAGGGGAGACCCTCCCCTCGCAGAGTGAGGCCGAAGCAGCCAAGCAAAGAGGCGGCTGTCACAAAGAGCAGGTCAGCGAGGTCCAAGGTTCCACGCGGCACTGTCCGCTTGAGCGTGTGGCTATTAAATCTGGATCAGTAACGCACAATACCACCAGAAATGCAGGCCCTCAGCCTCACCACCTTCTCAGGAGCCACGCGTGGCCGTGGTTGCCAGACTGGACATTTTCACAGCCCCAGAAAGTTCTGTTGGACACTCTTGTAGAAACTCACATCATAAAGCCAAATCACACCTTCGTTTTGATGATCAGAAAGTATTTGCACTTAATGTTTATTTTTTCTTGGAAAGGTCGGTTAGAGAGGCAGTCCTCATGCTTCTCTGCTATCACAGTATTCTTGAACCCCCTGGGAAGGCAGCAGGGTGTCTCCACCTCTTACTGTGGGCAGACAACAGGCCTAAGCACCTGAACTACCCGGAGATGACTAAGCGAGACCCATGGGTACCTGGGACTTGTCTCTCTGTGTCAAAGTGCAGAAAAGAGAGACTAGCCCGGAAGGGACGAGATTCTCCTTGAACTGTAGTTCCTGGAAGGTGAGGGCCACGTTCCGGGCCAGCGCGCAGGTGAGTCTGCTCCTGGGCATCTCTGCTCACTGCCCCCCGGCCCGCAAGTGCCCCCTTCGCCCCCTGAGAGTCGGTCTTTCCAATCAAGAAAGAAACCTGAAGAGAATGGTCCTCTCCCCTGAAATTGCCAGGAAAAATGCCCTCCAAAATCCTTGTCGATGATTTCCCAGAGGGAACATCTACTTTATTTCCAATTTCGCTCATTCTGCTCTGGGGAACTATAAATTAGTGAAGTGTTTACTGGAATAAAACCTCAAAATTCACAGTGAAAGGCCAATGCAGCCTAGTCCTCCCTGGTCAGACCTTCCTTTCCTGCACAGAAGCAGCTTCTCCGGCAGCTGGGGGCCAGGGAAGGCCAGCCGCTGAGCGGGAAGGAAGGTCGTTGTTCAGAGTCGACCCGGAGGAGCCCAGGGTGAGATGAAAATGGGACTAGCTTCCCAATAGTTAGGAGAGGCCAAGTTTAACCAGATGTAATGCACGAGGAAGACTCAGGCAGTCCAACACGCTTTATGAAGGGCCATGTGTCTGGCCTTGAACCCTGGCCTAATGACACAGACAACATACCTGTTTTCACGCATGTGTGTGTTCGTGCACTGACATGCAGTGGGTTTAAATGCGTCTTTAAAAGCTGCAGTCTTTGACACTGTAAGGAAAGTCATTTTTTTCCTTTTGTTCACACGCACCAAATATGCTGTATGTTTTATATTCTTAATTTTACAGAGAACATTAATCTTGCAGTTAAAAATTAAATGTATTCAAGGAGTAATTTTTAAATAGATTGTACAGTGTGGGTTATTTTAGCTTAGCTTAGATTACAAATTGTGTTCTATTTATTTAGAAATAATTAACATCATTCAGTACTGTCTAATGTCGTGTTAAAATGTTACCATTTCAAAATGGAGGAAAGGAATGTTCAGAAATATGTCTTGAGAAAGGCCTTCCTCACGGCCTTTTTCCGGACTTAAATCTTCCCCAAGTGTGTCATAATAAAAAACATAAAAAGCTCAAGGCCAGCTTTGCGTTAGAAACGCAGCCCCCTCCCCAGGAGGGGGATCTGTCCCTCAGGGCTCCTATTTCTCGGGTCAGGCTCAGTGGTCACTGCCAGCTGGTCTCTGGACAGCCAGTTGAGAGGGCCATCCAGGCAGCAGAAGAGGCTGGTTTGGCCTCTTGGAAGACAGCACGCACGGCCAGCTGAAGGTGAAAGGAGATGCGGGCGCCATGGACCCGCCCTCGCTGTGACAGAAGAGGACGCTGCGTCTCCCAGTGGGGGGCGGGTGGTGAGGGTCTGCTCAATGAGAGCCCTGGACCAGGGGCCTGATGAAACCCGTTCAGACCTACAGAGCTTCCACACAGACTTTAATTACTGTGTGGCTGAGCACAGAGGGGGTTGGGGATCTGGCCTCATTAATCACGTGTCATTTAGTTTCAATGAAAATGGATGATGAAGCACCAAGAAACAGCCTAAAGATTCAATTTCTCAGGGCTGACAAGACCAGATTTTCTGGGCAGCCTCGTGGCTTGTCCAGCAAATCCATGATTGTGACGGAGAAGGTGCCTGGGAGGCCAGGGGCCGGGCTCCTGACGACTGTCTGCGATGGGCCTTGATTCAAGTGTGGCCCCGGATGGAGCCCACGACTGCCAGCTGGGCCAGGGCCCACTGAGGGGCATCCATTCGGCACCCAGGAGGGTAGCCTGGATGGCTGGCTCCACTCTGTATCCCACCCCCCGGGAACCGCGGGGCCCGGGGTTCCAGTCCCCCTGTCCGGGCCCTCAGACCCTCAGCCCTGCCCAGACCCTCAGCCCCGCGGTGCCCCCCACCACCCCAGGCCTCCTCCAGGCCCCTGTCTGCCAGGAGGCTTTCCCACCGGGCCCCCATTCCATCTACCAGGACTCCCTGTACTTGCCTGGGTGGCTATGAACACAGGCCTGGGCACCTTAAGGGCAGAGAGGGGGTCTTGTCTCTGGATGTGGGTTACAAGGTTTTAAAATGAAAGAGTGAACCAGCTTGGTTTATGGTTTTCCAGAAAATGCCCTCTCCCGGTTTTCGCTTCCACCTCAAAGCTCAGGGACTTTGTACAACATCCCTTTACACCTAGGGGATGTGAGCACAGAGCGCAGAAACCATGCCTCTGGGCAGCAGGAGGACATGATGACACCAACGATCGGAAGTGCAGATGCGCCCGTGCACAGCACACACGCACAGGCACATGGGCACACATGCTTGCACCCATACACGCACACACATGCGCACACCCATCCCCGCAGAAATGCACACATGCTTGTGCACACACACACACACCCGTGCACACACACACCCATGCACACACAGGCACACATGCTCACACACACCCCCACACAGATGCACACATGCTCACGAACACACGTATACACATGCACACACCCACACATGCACAGGCACACATGCATACACATGATCACACACTCACACAGATGCACACATGCTCACGTACACACATGCACACACAAAGGTACACATGCTCACACACACACACACCTGCAGACACACACGTTCATGCACACAGGTGCACACATGCACACACACAACCACGCACAGTCACACATGCATTCACATGATCATACACTCACACAGATGCACACATGATCACACACACATGTACACACACGCACAGGCACACATGCTCACACACACCCTCACACAGATGCACACATGCTCACGCACACACACACACACCCATGCACACCCACACAGGCACACATGCACACACACCCCCACACAGATGCACACATGCATACACATGCTCACACACACTTGCACAGATGCATACATGATCACACACACATGTACACACACGCACAGGCACACATGCATACACCTGCTCACACATACACATGTCCACACATGCACAGACACACACATGCTCATGCACACACACCCCACACGCACAGGCACACATGCATTCACACGCTCACACACATACACATACATACATGCACACACATGCTCACACATACACATGTGCATGTGTTCACACTCACAGGCACACACATGCTTGCACACACATGTGTACACGAACAGCATGCACACACAATACACACATGCTCTGCATACACGTGTGTATGCACACGCTCACAGCACCCATACACAGGCACACACACACAGAGGAACATGGGAGGGAGACCCGAGCCCTTGGGCACCCCCATCTGCAGTAAGCCTAACTGCAGGGGTTCTAACAGGTGTAACTGCTGCAGTGTCTTTCCTCTCCTTAGTTTTCTTTTGAAATCAAAGGACCTGCTATAAAGCTCTCCAAAGCTGGAGGCTCAGAAGAGTTCAGAGTGAATTGAACTTCTCCTTATTCCAAGGAGGTCACAAAGTCATTTGAGAAACATTAAATTAGTGCTTACATTTTCCCTCTGCATTCTGCTTAATGTTGTCAGAAAACCCAGCAGTTTACCCTGAACTGTGGGACGAGCGTGTGCTGCCACGGTGATGACAACAATCACTGAGCATTTACAGTGAGCCAGGTGCCAGACGCGTCCATTTCACAGACAAGGGCTTGACGCCTCTGACGGGACAGGCGGCGCTCAGTGCTTTGTTTTCACAGAGTCTGTTGCTACCTCTGAGCTTCCTTTGATGACCTAAGTCTGGTTTTTCACGCTGCAGCCTTCCACATAGCCTGCCCCCAGACCTGGCAGATGGTGGAGAACAGACACACACACACCTAGACTGCACCTCAGACCCTGCCAGAGAGACTCCAGGTGCTTCTAGAAGCGCAGACCTCTTCATAAAGGAGAGGAAACATCAACACCTTTCTTTCTTTGCTTCACCTTGTTCTTGGTTGACTTGTGCGTGAGCATGGTTGCTGCTGCTGCTGCTAAGTCACTTCAGTCGTGTACGACTCTGTGTGACCCCACAGATGGAAGCCCACCAGGCTCCCCCGTCCCTGGGATTCTCCAGGCAAGAACACTGGAGTGGGTTGCCATTTCCTTCTCCAATGTGTGAAAGTGAAAAGTGAAAGTGAAGTCGCTCAGTCGTGTCCGACCCCCAGCGACCCCATGGACTGCAGCCCATCAGGCTCCTCCCTCCATGGGCTTTTCTAGGCAAGAGTACTGGAGTGGCTTGCCATTGGTGATTAAAACATAATCCAAACCCAACCACTGGGCCTCTCCCTTAGTAACCTGGGCCTAACAGCAGCCATCAGAGAGAGAAGGAACAGGATGCAGGCTCCTGTCAGCTCCGGCCGTAAGCGCAAACAGCCCCGTGACGCCCGTCCGCGGGGCCAGCGTCCCGGGGCGGGCCCTGCGGGGATGACTGTGGCCGGGGCAGTCTGCTCAGGAAACAGAGAGAGCAGCCCCGGCCTTCCTCCGGGACCCTCAGCTGAGCTCTATTAGTACGAGTGTGTGTTCACTTGTGAGTGTGTGTATGTCTGTGTGTAACTGGAGTCATCCTGAGGCATCCTTACTAGAAGCTTCCCTACACCATGCTCCCCTCAATTTCCCATGTGAGACACTTTAAGTTGGCCCTCCTTATGGTAAAGACAAAATGCACCTGCAACAAGCTGCATTTCTTGGGATATTTTTAGACGAATGCCGCCGCACACTTTATCACCCTTCTACACGCAGGGACATAGACGGTGGGGAGATTCCTCCAGGGGTGACAGAAGACCCCGGGAATGGTTTCCCACCTGGGAGCGTGGCCTCATGGGCCGGACCTGCATTTAGTCCCGCTTGTGGGTCATGAGAAAACTGCATGAGCTCTAAAGCTGCAACCTTCAGAAGAAAGACAAAAGTTAGAACTTGTATGTCCACGCACTTAAGCACAAACCTTTAATTCTTCACCCAAAGCCAGACCGAGTACAGGGTTACTAATTGTAAAAAGGCAATCGGGCCACTTCCTGACTGAGACGCCAACCACCCAGCCTCAGTTTCCACATCTGCAAGGTGGGTCCATGTCTCCCCCTTCTCACAGGGTGCAAACCTCCCCACCCTCACGAGGGGCCTGTTCCACCATCCATGGTAGTGCTGTGGGCAGGGAGCCCTGCAAATCTCAGGGTGCACTGGGCTCATGGGGTCCTGGTGGGTCTTGTCTGTGGTCTGATGTGACCCCAGGGGCCTGAGGCCAGCTCCGTACAGACCCTCACGCATACACTGGGGCACTCAGGTGGCCCCGCTATTGTAGAATAAAATGATTTTCTAACTGAAAGAAGGGTGTCCGAGGGGTGCTCCCTGTCCCCCCAATGGGAGAGCTGAAGCCTCAGGACGATTCCTGCTGAGGGGGGCTAACTGTCCAGGGGCTCCGGTGCCTCCCTCCACACAGACACACACCCGGTGTGCAGGCCATGGTTCGAGTCCACAGCAGGAATGATTCACAAAGTTCCCTGGAAATACTGCTGGGAACATGGGGGTGGGGGAAGATGCTAAAAATGAGGGCCGGCCCTCAGAACTGGGCCTGCGGTGACGGTGGGTGAGCTTCCTGTGCCCGGGACAGCAGCAGCTAGGGGCCGAGGCTCGACTTGGTCCCAGCGAGTAACTTCCCAACACCAGCACAATGCCCACAGCTGATGAGGAAACCCTCGAAAGCTCTAGAAACAAGTAACCTTTAGAGAAAAGTCGTATCTTGGCTCAAGTTCAGAATTCTAATTCTTCAATTTAAATAAATGTAACCAGGTTTTAAGAAACAACGTTATCTGATGTACATGATTAAAATTCCTGCGACTAAGGTGAAAATACCTGGGGGAGGCGCTTTGGGACAGAACACAGGAGAATGTTCTACAGGGCGAGGCCGAGGGGAAGGCTCACCCCCACCCCCCAGGACAGAGTCCAAGTTCAGACTCCGCAGGACAGGGAGCCAAGGTCGCCAGCTCCTTCTCCCGCCAGGACCCGTGTAAACCACAGAGGTCTGGGTCTCGAAGACAAAGCCACAAGCAACAGGGGGTCTGATGTGTCCCTCCAACTCCAAGTGAGAACGGGAGCCAGTCTGGGGGCCCATTTCTAGAGATAATCGATTTGAATCAGCTTTGATCCAGTTTAAACTGGTCACAGAGCTGGCTAACACACATCATGCCTGTGTCTGCACTGATCTTGCGTTGGGGAGTAGGAAAAAGAACTTCCACGGGGAGGATGTGGTTTCTCTAAAACAAAACAAAACCGGACACTGAGGATGATGCAAAGTGATTTACAAGGTCATGTCTGTGGCTGCGCTCAGGTGACCTCAGCCAGGGTAAGTTTCAGGGAAGAAACTCCCCTCGAGCATCAGAGCTGACTGACATTAGGCGGAGTTCTCACCAAAAAAATCACATTTGTTTGGATGATTTTATTCCGTTTCTTCCCCTTGCCTGGGGTCTGTCACAGTCAGGGGTCCTCTCATGGAGGGCGGGGCGGTGTGGGGGACGCTCGGCCGTGAGCCTGGGCCTGGGGGGACGCTCAGCCATGAGCCTGGGCCTGGGGGGACGCTCGGCCGTGAGCCTGGGCCTGGGGGGACGCTCGGCCGTGAGCCTGGGCCTGGGGGGACGCTCGGCCGTGAGCCTGGGCCTGGGGGGACGCTCGGCCGTGAGCCTGGGCCTAGGGGGACGCTCGGCCGTGAGCCTCGGCGTGGGGGGACGCTCGGCCGTGAGCCTCGGCGTGGGGGGACGCTCGGCCGTGAGCCTGGGCCTGGGGGGACGCTCGGCCGTGAGCCTCGGCGTGGGGGGACGCTCGGCCTTGAGCCTGGGCCTGGGGGGACGCTCGGCCGTGAGCCTCGGCGTGGGGGGACGCTCGGCCGTGAGCCTGGGCCTGGGGGGACGCTCGGCCGTGAGCCTCGGCGTGGGGGGACGCTCGGCCGTGAGCCTGGGCCTGGGGGGACGCTCGGCCGTGAGCCTGGGCCTGGGGGGCTGGGGAATCCCGCCTCTGAGCCCCCTTGCGCGTGCCATCACCTGCCTCACTGCCTGGTCACCGACCTGCCCTCTATGGCCCACGGACCAGGGATGAGAAAGCAATAGCTGCAGAGTCTGAATGATATTCATGGACACGTTACATTTTAATACACATTCAGTTTACATACTGTACACAAGTCGGCAAAATGATCAGCTTCTTAAGTCTATCCCACGTGCGCTGCTCTGGGTAAGTGTCATCTCAGGAAGTTCAAGAGGATGCGTGACCCAAGACCCAGAGTGCATCTGGCAAAACTCGTTGCCTGTTTGAGATCAAGAATGTTCTGTTAACAGCCAACTAACAAAAGTCCACGTTAGAAGTGACAAGAGGAACGTTCTCAGAAGCTTCTGTTTCTTAGCTGATTCAGAAGAGAGAACAAAGTTTGACGCAATTGAGACCCAAAGGTGTCTGTATGAAGAGGTGGTGACCACTGACTCACACACTCTTAACCAGATGAGAGGCTTTGCTGTGAGAATTGACCAGATTGTTGAAAATGCACATGGAAAGAATAAGCTATTAAAGGGGCACGTGCGCGAATTATTCTAGAGGAAGCAGCTGCAAATCCTAAAAGGATTAACCTCTGCTTCTGTGCAGGGAAAGCCTTTGTGGCCGCACGAAAAAGCCAGAGAAGGAGGGGTGTCATCCATTAAAAGATTAACGAGAAAAAGCCACAGTATAATCCAAGGTATCCTCAGCTGAGAAAGACTTTTCATCAAGTGAAAAATGGTTGTTTAAATATCAGATTTATAGTAGACATGGAGGTGAAACAGAGCATTTCAGAAAACTTGTCAAGTTTGGATTTCCCAGAAAAAGGGTCAGTCGAAATGGGATTTACTTGCTGCAAAGACAAGTGACAAGTTACAAGTGATGGAGGCTTTTAGACCAGCTGGAAGCAGGAAAGGCCTCTGTGACCTCCCCTCCGGGAAGGCCAGGGAGGGGGCAAGGGACATCCACCCTGCACAGGACGCTGTGAAGGGCGGACCCCCTCTGAAGATGCTGACGGTGTGGACATCACACCGGCCTCCAAGGAGAGACAGAGCAAGAAGGAGGTGCCAACCCCGGAGGAGAAGCCGGTCTGCCTGGAGCTTCCGATCAACACGACCATCTAAGCCCAAAGGCTGCGGAGGCAAACCAAGGAGAGCCAGAACCGCCGGAAGCCTGCTCAGGTCTCCGACCTGGAGGCCACCAAGGAGAAGCCACGCTCCCAGGAAGCTGTCCCCAGGCTGTCCCGTTGACAGCTGGCCTGCTGGGACTGGAGACACCCTCCTCAGCGAGAGGCAGACGGAAGTCGCCGTGTGCTACAGTGTTAGGCAAGGTCCGAGTACGGTTAACCCCATTTCAATCGTGAGGGGAGCATGGTTTCAAGCCACGGAAAAGGAGGTCTTAACAGAGCGGGCTGGGTGGTTCTTGCTAATGCTGTCCGTTTGAGGTCCTAAACTACGTGTCCGCCAGGCACTGCGTGGACGGCTACAGACCGCACAGCCGTCAAGCAAGAGGACGCCCTCCCGGTGTTTACACGCCACGAAGAGAACTCCAGGGTCTGGTGGTGGGAGGGCTAGTTCAGGAGGTCACTGAACATGAGCAGGTGGTCTATGGCGCTAGGGCCCTGGACAGGGGTCCTGTAAGAAACGACACGTAGTGAAACAGAGCCTGTGCCCCCGGACCGATGCCCTGCTCTGTCGTGGGGGGGTCCCGGGGGAGGGAGCCCAATGGGGTCTGAAAGCAGAATCTTCTCTGCATCAGAAGGAAAGCCCTTTCCAAACGAAATGGAAGCCAAGCAATTTGACGTGATGATTTTTAGAAAAGGCCAGGTAATTAAAAACGATGCCTGGAGAATCTTGGTTCTCATCAGGTTGTGGAAAGCTCATCTCACCCTTGTTCTCCTGACAGATACTCGAAAGTCCGTTCCAACTAGATGACAGCAGGGCTTAATACGTGGGCTGGGGCTTGGCCTGACTTCTTCCACACCCTGCCTAGGAGCTGAATGTGAATACGTCCATCTACCTACTTACACCTACAGACACAGAGAAGAGAGCCCTTAGTCTGGTGGTGTGGATGCGGCTGACCAGACCTGCGCTGAAAACCCAGAGACAGTTCCAGGCGCAGGGGAGAGGCGGCTGCGCTGCGTGTGCTGGAGAAGCCTGAGCTGGGTTACCGCTGCCCTGATGAGCATATGTGGCCATGACCACAGCACACTGAAGGAATTAGCTAGGATCATGGCGGGGTTTGGTCCTTCGTCCTGTTTAAATATCCACTCTAAAAATGATCATAGTAAGCACTGACTTAAAAAAAATCAGCTTCTGACTTTTCACATGACAATCACTTCCTTAAAGTCTGAGTAACGCTGCAAAACTCCCCTTCCACGTGCATGCATATCTGGAGAGAAAATGCCTATGCTTTAGAAAATTCAAGATGGAAAGGATGTGGTGTGAAACAGCTAGAGTAAACGAGAGGGAAAAGGCAGATGGACTGCCCACACAGCTGACCGAAATCCTCACGAACGCTCACGTGTGCTGAGCTGAGGCGTGGTGTGCACAGGTGGCTTGGTAGACACATGTGTTTTGGCAAACGACACACCCCTTTTGTTACCACTAAGTGAACAGATTTTAGAAAGAGAAGTATTTTTGTGAAATCTTACTTGAGTTCTTGTGAGCTGGTGGCCAGCATACTTCGAATGCTTTTGTCAGCCAGCGGGCAGCCCGACAGACTGTAAGACAGGCCAGAAGAGTCCGGTGAGAAGCCCTGAGGCCCAGCGTACGTCCCCAACAGACACAACATAAAACTGAAATCAAAAAGTTGAATGCAGAAAAGCGATGGGGCAAGTGCTGTATATTGAATTTTGTTGGTGCAATGGACTAATTCATGTTTCCATAGAAACTTAAGGAAGCATGTCTTTGCAGAAACCATTTGAAAAGTTAAGATTCAAATATTTGGGCTCTTTGGTCTCAATGTCTGTAAATCATTTTCCAAATTTAGGTAGCTTGCTTTGAGACAAAAGACTTTATAGAAATGTCGATTAGCATGCTTTTGAAGGTCAACATATAGCACTTAAAGGGGTGACACAGAAGTCAACGTTTGTACTGGGACAGCATTGTTGAGGTAAGCTGAAAACAATAAATTGAGAAGACAGAATCCACCATGAGGAAAATGAAGGCACACCTTCTATGCGAGGCGTAATTACCAGTCACATGACCACTCCCATCACACCTCGGTGTTGGACATCTGCCACCAAACAAAAACAAAACAGCCAAAGTAGTGAGCATGTTCCAAAAAAAAAAACTTGAAAAAAGTTTCATTGTTTCCAGTTTAGCTGCAATGTCTGCACGGGGTTTAAGCTGCCTGAAGAAAAGCTGCAAATGCACAGGATCACATGGAAATGGCGCCTCCACAGCACAGAGCATCGCTCAGAACAAGCTTCCGCGGCTGGCCTGTTGCCCACCCGCCTGGCCCCTGGGCACCTCTGTGCGCTGTGCGTGTCGCATGCTCAGACGGCAAGGCAGATACAGACCCGGGAGGACGTGAGCCAGAGGTGGGGCTCGGGGGAGCGACCGTCCCGCCGCGCGCAGTGCTTACGTTATCAGGTCTTTCTTGCTCTCCTTGCACTGGGGGTACTTGGGCTTGGGGCTTGGGATGGTCACCTCCCCTGGGTACCTTCTTTCTTCGAGGGCCTCCTGGAAGGGGTCCAAGTCTTCTGGCTGCGGGTGAAACACAGCTTCAGGGCCACAGAAGACCCTGGACACAGACGGGAGGCTGTGTTCCCCCATCCCGGCCCTCCGTGTCCCAACCTAACCCTTAAAATCACAACGCTCTCGTCGCGAGGATGCAAACCCAGTTTCGTTCAAAGAGCATCTTTGGTCTACGCGGCACTTGCTTCTCACCACTTGCTCTAAACCCCTAGTTCAGGGCGGAGATTCTGATTCCTGCAGCTGCACAGTGAAGCGGCCGGGCAGCCTGACCAGCTGCTCAGTGGGCCGTGCTCACCAGGTTCAAGGCCGCGGCACCGCATCCAGCACCGCCAGGCAGAGCTCAAGCTTTCCATGCAGACACCTGGGGCGTCTGGCAATCCCCACTAAGTGCTCTACACTCCGGAAGTGTTCTACATGCTGTAAGTCCCAAGGCAAGGGAGCGCCCACAGACTGATGCTGTGAGTTTAAATCACTGTAGCTGCTGCTGCTGCTAAGTCGCTCCAGTCGTGTCCGACTCTGTGCGACCCCATAGACGGCAGCCACCAGGCTCCCTGTCCCTGGGATTCTCCAGGCAAGAACACTGGAGTGGGCTGCTATGTCCTTCTCCAATGCATGAAAGTGAAAAGTGAAAATGAAGTCGCTCAGTTGTGTCCGACTCTTCGCAACCCCATGGACTGCAGCCCACCAGGCTCCTCTGTCCATGGGATTTTCTAGGCAAGAGTACTGGAGTGGGGTGCCATCGCCTTCTCCGAAGGCAGCATTAAATTTTTTTTTTTTTAAATAGAACATTCTTTGGCTAAGAGGGGCCCCTTGCAGTAACCTAAAAATTCCTATAGGTGGTGATGTTCAGCAAACGTGTTTCCTGAGAGCAGGAAACACTTGTGTGACACTTGACGATGGCAAAGCTCTGTCTTTTTATGGGGGGTTAATTTTAATTAAAATAAATTCGGAGATTCAACTTCCATGCCTTATTTGGTAGTAACGATTTAACGTTGTAGGAAAGAAAAAGTACTTTGGAATTTAGCTTGCCACTCAGATTCTATTCTCCTGGATACTTAAATCAATTTTAAGAATAAACATAATAGGCTTCAGATGTAATGGCCTTATAAACAGGTACCTTCCCTGACAATTCCTGCAAATAGCTAATGTTTCCTTTTTATCTACCTCTCTGTTTCTGTAAGATGCTATGGCTTTGATGGTGGTCTCCCTATTGTGTTCGAAAAGAATTTTCATTTTTCAGGGAATAAAGGAGATGTCATAATTTGCAGAATTGAACACTGGAGAAAAAGTCAGTCTAATAAAGAACAATTCTTTTTTCATTTATTTTCTTAGCCTAAAGAAAATTGTAACTATTTTAACGATTTGAATTTGAAAATTGTAACTACTTCAAAAATACGTTCTTGACATAGGTGTTTTGGTAATGTTGTAGTCAACAAAGATTTGGGTGACTATACAAAAATAATTTATTCTAAGCGGCAGGTCACTCTTTTGCATATTTTGGGTGTTTTGGAGAACAGACCCTGTCCTTCCCTGGTAGCTCAGATGGTAAAGAATCTGCCTGCAATGTGGGAGACCTGGGTTTGATCCCTGGGTTGGGAAGATCCCCTGGAGAAGGAAATGACTACCCATTCCAGTGTTCTGACCTGGAGAATTCCATGGACAGAGGAGCCTGGTGGGCTACAGTCCATGGGGTTGCAAAGAGTCGGACACGACTGAGCGACTTTCACTTCCCTGTCCCCAGCTTCAAGGAGCTAGCTAATTAACAACACAGAATTAAACATGTCAGCATTTAAGAGTCTCCTTATAATTCCTTACCTGCAAGGAGAACCCTGCATTCTATCAATTTATCACCCAGAAAAATGAATTGGTAAGCTGTTCGCACATTTTCTCAGAAAAATTGTTTGCAACAAAACACACTTGTTGGAAAATAAAATTCATCGTTCAAAGGAGTCACTGGTTTGTTTCGCTCTCATCAATGTTACTCCCAAACCTCTCCTGGGTTAACCAAAAAGTCTTCTAAGCTCCAGTCAGCTAAAAGTCATATTTAAAGGGAAAAGGCTGTTTTCGCTAAGGCGTGCACCCCAGGGCATTTTCCCTCAGTGGCACCCGCTGGGCGGGCTGGGTGGGCGGGGGTGGGGTCCACGAAGGGCACGTACGGTGACTTCTTTGGCCTCATCCTCGTCCATCCTGCGGGGCTTCATCTTGGTGTAGTCCACGGGCAGGTCCCAGCAGTCCCCCTCACTCAGCTGGAAGCACCGGCTGCTCACCACTGCCTGCTGGGGGGACATGGGCTCCAGCGGCGTCAGGATCGGGCAGCAGCCTTCCCGTGGCCGCTGCTTGTTCATGCTCAGGTCCAGGGTCCCGTTCTCATCCACCTCCATGTCGGGGTTCTGCGAGACAGAAGGACATGGTGACTGTGTGCATCTCCCCTCAGACCACAGCCCTTTCGCCAGGACAGAATCCAAGCTGCAAACTCCTCATGGCAGTCTCACTTGCAAAAGCTCCCCAGGTGAGCAGAAGTGGTCCCCGCATCCATTCTGCTCTCCACGCGTGGCTGTGAAACTGGCTGACGTCCATCTTTCCGCTCACCTATGGACCACCTCTCAACCTCTCTTGCCGCTTATCCACTAACCCATCATCTCTCTCCCACTTAACTATCATAGATCTGTATCTTTTTTCAAATATGTCTCTGCTTTTAGAAATAAGCCTCACCAGAAGAAAAACAAGTGCCTGGTTTCAGTTCTATCACAGTTCAAAGACCTCTTAAGAGGTCAGAAATGGATGCGTGTACAAATTATACATATATATGTAAAAATGTACACAGATTTAAAATTCTCCTTTAGTTTCACGGATGCTAATACTCCTAGACTTGGAGATGAAGAAAATACAAGAATTTAGAGGGATGGAGGAGAGGAACTGTAATTTACTTCTTTTTTTTTTTGGTGGGGGGAATCAAATTGAGTCCTACCAGGTACAGGCTCTGGGAATATAGTAGTGAACAAAACAAAACCCCCCACACAGAACTTACTTTCCAATGCAAAACCTTACTATATATGATGAAGAGGATTTTCTATTTTAAGGCAGGGAAATGTGCCATCACAGTACAACACGCTTCCACAGCAGTGATCGCAGCTGACCTGCTCTAAGGGTCAGCAAACCTGCAATTTAGTCACCCAGCTTTACAAAAGCCGAAGAGGTACAGGGTGAGGGCTTTCTTTTCTTTTCTTTGATGCTTTAAACAGATCAAGAATCCCTGAGAATCTTCCTCTAGGGAATGGGAAGAGAAGGAAGGGCAGATGGAGGACAGAGGAAAGAAAAAATACCCCCGACAATCTCCATTATTTTCCCCAAAGAGTCAAACTCTCTTGAGCAATTTGATGTCAGAGCTGGCGTGAAGGCTGCTGCCTACTCAGACGTCTGGCGTCTCTTTCCTCAGGATGTAACAGCAGAGGGAAGGTGCCTGGAACCAACCTCTGCCTCTGGGCTCTTACCGGGGTAAATCCCAGTGTATTATTCTGCCTGAACACTCCTTGTCAAAGTGCACCTCTGGTTTCCAGCTTTCAGACTAATATAACCTTCATCATGTCTGACTGTAATTCCCTCGGTCTTAGTTTATATTTAATAAAGAGAAAACAACAACAATAAACAAACCTCGAAGGGGTTATTGTCTTTTGTTTTTCCCCTTGCCACAGAATTTCCTCCATGGCAGCCTGGCATTTTAGCAGCATCACCATGGAAATTGCATGCCCCTGACACTCCTCCAAAATCCAGGAATAAAAATATTAATAGAGAAGAAAGCATTTGCAAGACATAAAATTACTGACCTTTCTCCATTCACACAAACCACACCTATCTCTAACAACTACGGTCAGTGTGGTGTGCTCAGGAGCATGCCCAGCAGCGCTGGGCGATGGGGCGGCCCTTTGTTCTGGAGAGGAGAGCCGCCCGCTCGCCGGCGCGGGCAGGACGCGCTCGCGCCCGGGTCCCTGGCCAGCTCCGGCACGGCGGGGCCGAGCGGCTTCGCTCCTGTCGGGAGCCGGTCGACGAGGACCCGCCCTTGCCCTGCTCACCGTCCGCATCTGTGGTGCTGTGAACTAATGGAAGCTGACTGTAATTGCTTGGCTGGGAGCCCGCAGGGAAACGGGATTTTTGCCCTTTCTTTGTTCCCCAGCTCTGGGCTGGAGGGCGCGGTCCAGCCCGCCCGCGGCGCTGCACACCCTCCTCTCAGGAGGGGCCGGGGCGCAAGGCCCCTCGAGGTTCGTAGCCTCCGTGCTGCCCCCGGGATCGCCAGGAGGGGAGCGAGGTGTGGGTCCTAACAGGCGGAGGGGCGGTGCCTACGTGCACAGGTGACTCTGAAGGCCTGATCTGGAAAACGTGTCCCCAGGGCCGCGCGCAGTCTGACTTCCTCGGAGCAGAGCCGGCGGCCCGCGCCGGCGTCTGCGAAGGAGGCGGCAGGGCGCGCCCGGCGGGGCCTCGGGGTCGGGGCGCCGGGAGGCGCGGTGGGGTGGGGGCGCCGCGCCCGTACCCTGGCGGCGCACAGGTCCTGCGGCTTGGTGGACAGGTTCTGCGGCATCTCGCGGCAGCGCGTGGACAGGTTGAGGATGGCCGTGGCCGCCATGTGCGCCGCCTCCGCGTCGTGCGTGTAGTCGAAGCTGCTCTTGCTGCACGTGCTGCTGGCGCTGCTGCCGCCGCCGCAGCTCAGGTTGCTGCTGCTGCTGGGCGCGTAGGTGCTGGTGCTGCTGCTGCTGGGGCTGGCGTCCTTGCAGTACCGCTTCGCTGGGGAGACAGCGCGCGGCGGTGACTCGGGGGCCCCGCCCCGGCCCGCGGCCGCAGAAGCGCGCCCCGCGCCGCCCTCCCGCCCTGTGCGCCCACACCCGTGCGTCGGTCCCCAGGGGGACAGGGCACCTGCCCACCGGCTAATTCCCTGAAATGAGCCTGGCTTTTCCTGCTTTTTCCTTCTTTCCCACTGTGTGGGCGGAGCCGGGAGCCCGCAGGAAGCGCACCGCGGCTCTCAAGCAGGGACCCAGGGCAGGGGCGCTTTGGAACTGATCCCTTAAAGGCCAGCCTGGTTCGGGCGCGGCCACTGAGGCGCAGGCAGCTATCGGCCGCACCAGCCTGACCACAGCCCAAGGTTGGCTCATCTACTCTCACGGGGAGACGGGGACCCTGCAGCCCTTTGGGGCGCCCTGTTCTGTGCAGACGACCCAGATGCACAGGGAGGGCTCTTGTGGGTCTGCGAGCACCCGTGCTCTGGGAAGGGTGGGCCCTGCCGCTCCGCCCTCGCCTGCATCCCAGCCACCACCTTCGCTCAGGGATCCTTCTGAGCAATCAGCCTCCCGACCACCCACTCGGGCCCACAGGGCAAGGGTGGCTTCCGGAGCTGTTTGCACCTCCTTTCGTTCAAGGACAGGAAGATGACCGATGGATGACTGATTAGGATGTGCCCGGGTCATTAAAGACACAGGATGCCCTTTGCTTAGGAGTCAGCAGCTCGCCTGACCCTGCAGAGGGGGCGGGAATTACTCCGAGGGGAGCCCCGAGGGAGCCAGGAGAGCTGACTGCAGGGTCTGCAGGGTGCCACCCCCTCCAGTAAGCCACCCCTTCACAGGGCACAGGCCCCTTCCTGCAGGGAGCTCAGCTGTCAATGCGACAGAGGCCAAGGTGCAGGGGGAGCCCAGAGGGGGCTCTAGCCCTGCTGAAGGCTGCCTCTGTGCGTGCGAGAGCCGCATCAAGATCTTTCTGGCTGACAAGTCACCTCTTCTGAAAGAGGGAGGGGACGCTGCTCCCCTGTCCTCAGCATTGCCATCCTGGTGCCTGCAACCTGGCGCCCCGCCCAGGTGTGGTCAGCAAGTGACCGAAACCTCACAGCCATCACTGCTGGTCATCACAGCACCCCCAAGAGTGGCCCCAAAGCACCCTGTTCCAACAGGAATGAAAGCACTGACTTTCACCATCGACACCTTTTGACCTGGGACGGAAGACTGAGCTTTCCTGACCCCAAGGACGGGGCGTGGGGAGGCTCTGCGTGTGCAGCCGCCAGGGAAGCCGCCGGCCTTGTCGCACACCCTCACACCGCCCAGCGCGAGGAGCGCCTTTCGTCCCGCTCATCAGACTCAGTCAAGCCCGAGGACCAGTCCTCACACTTGCGCGTGGTCTGCCTTCTTCTGTCCTCTCTCCCCTGTGAGCACACCTGCTCAGCACAGCAGACGGAGCAGGGGGTGTGGTCCCCCATCTGAACACAGACGGGGAGGCTGGGGCCGCGCAGGGGCACCTCCAGTGGGTTCTGTAAAGGAACCAGGGCAGCCGGCCGCTCGGCGGCTCACAAGACTTGCCGAAAGGACTCAAGTTTGTGGCTTCACATCGCTTACAATTTTGTTATAAAAACATGAATATTAAAAACTGGGAGAAATGAAATACTACTTAGGAAGGATTTTGTTTTTTTCCCCTAGTGAAAAGAGGGATTTTTTTTTTCTGGTTCAGGAAAAGAAATATGGTCCACATAGATAAGAAAAAAAGTTTTGTTTTGCGATGAGGGGATTTCAGTTTCTAAAACAAAGAAAACGGCATACGTGTCTCTACGCAACAGATTGCACTCTGCAACTTCTGGCAAAAGGCAATGACTTTACCAAATATTTAAATCAAAAGATTCTACTTCCCCTGGATCATGCCAAGCTGATGGGCCTCGTCCAGAATTTTAGCAGCTGATGGAACTGGACAATTTATCGATGTGCCTGTCAGCTCACGTGACCCAGAAGGAAGGCGAGCAGAACATTCGTTTCACAAGCATCCTTTCACTGTGGGTCATCAATCATGCATTCTTTGCTCCAAATGCAAATAAGAGTCTGTGCATTTCAAGTCTCTCAGATAATGAAGCTCTTTGGTTTTAGTCATTATTTCCTATTTGTAAAATATTTACAGAGCTGTTAGTGTCAGTAATCTTCATGACCAATCACACGAAGAGCCGACTCACTGGAAAAGCCCCTGATGCTGGGGAAGATTGAAGGCAAAAGAAGAAGAGGGCGGCAGAAGGTGAGATGGTTGGATGGTTTCACTACCTCAATGGACATGAATCTGAACAAACTTCAGCAGACAGTGAAGGACAACGGAGCCTGGCAGGCCGCAGTCCATGGGGTCGCAAAGACTCGGCTACAACTTAGCAACTGAACCGCAGCACACTCAGAGCTTCTGGGGCTCACTGCGTGGACACCAGGGGGTGCCACATAGCAGGGGCAACTCTCTGCCTCGCTCCCAGCCCTGGGGCAGCCCCCCTTCCACTTTAGCCAAGTAAAAACTTGCTTTCTTTTTCTTTTGACAAAGATATTTTCCATCAAAGCTTTTTCCAATCAACCCGGAAACAAATGCATTCCTTGGATGCCAGCGCATCCCTGAACTTAGGAGACAGAACAGCTTCTATTCCAGAGAGAGGCCCTCATATTTACAACATCAGAAGTCCACCTGATCTTACCCCGTGCTGAGAAGTATCTCTTTAGGTGCCCTGCCCTCTCGTGTAGGAAAAGGAAAATCAGGTTGGGGTTTCCAGTGATTAAAGATGATGAATTAGAAAAACCACCACCTTCCAACTTAGTCTACTCCGCCTGAAAGACTTTTACACGTGAGTGAGTTGCCCTTCTGAATTATCGTTTTCTGTAGGGGGTAGATCACTGTGGCCTTCCCACCTGAACTTCTGTGAAAAGCAGACAAAATCGAAAACAGATGGAGATATGCTTCCTGAGGATCCGCCCCATTTGGGCCTGTGCCCCCGTCAAGTCTGGTTGGACTCAGGGGTCTGCACCCCTCATTTCGTAGCCCTGACTCCCAGGCATCATGTGGGTTCCTGGCTGTGCTTTCCCGTAAGCAAGCCGAGACGCAGATGCAGTCCTCAGGGGAACAGCTGCACCTCCCGAAGACAGTTTGCTCACGTGGTTTAGGGTTTATCATGTCTAAACCAGGGCTGGATTCTCAGTGGACTCCCGTCCGCTCGCTCGTTCTGTTGTCTGCCCAGGCTGCACCCACCGGTGGGGTTTGGATCTCAGGAGATGGGACATGGGACCCAGCGCTGCAGAGGGAGGCCTGGACGCCTCCTTGTGCACAAACACGTCTGAGGAGGCTGGGGCCAGGTTGCTGAGTCCAGGCGCGATCTGTCCCGGAGATATGGCTGGAGAAGAAGCTTCTGGAGGCAGAGGTGAGTGTGGGGGGCAGGAGAATGGGGAGGCAGGTCTTCCAGAGAGAGACTGGCCTGGGGGTGGGGGTGGAGGCAGGAAGGACTGGCCCAGAGGATGGGACCTGGAGGCACAGGAGTGCTCACCCACGGGACCCTCCCTACCCCAGTGATGAGGCCTGGGAAGGGAAGGGCAGGCGATGGGGAGGTGGGCGCATCAGAGACAAGGCCTTTGAAGAGCAGCTGTTGCTCAGCTGCTGAGCTGTGTCTGACTCTGTGCAGCCCCGTGGCCTGCAGCACACTAAGTTCCTCTGTCCTTCTCCATCTCCCTGAGTTTCCTCAAACTCATGTCCATTGCGTCGGTGATGCCATCCAGCCATCTCATCCTCTGTCGTCCCCTTCTCCTCCTGCCTTCAATCTTTTTCAGCATCAGGGTCTTTTCCAGTGAGTTGGCTGTTCACATCAGGTGGCCAAAGTATTGGAGCCTCAGCTTCAGCATCAGTTCATCCAGTGAAAATTCAGAGTGGATTTCCTGAACAGAGAGTGGTTTAAGGATGGGCAGGAGAACATGGAAGTTGGGAATAACCCAGAGGGAGGCTCATGAGAGGGGCCCGCGCAGGGCTGAGAACGGGGGTTTTTAACAAAGCCCGAGGGTAGTGACAAACTGCCTAGAGACACAGTGGGATGGCTTAGACCCGGTTGGAAACTTTTTCTGTGAAGGGTCTGGCAGTGGTGGAGGCTTGGGAGTCACGAGGTCTCTGCCGTAACCGCACGTCGAACTGTTGTCCTGGGAAACAGCCGCCTGTGATGCGAGTGAGGAAAAATGCTTCCGAACACTGAAATTTGAATTCTTCTCCTTTTGTTCTTTTTTCCCCATCATTTTAAAGTGGAAATGCCATTCTTAGCTCACCATAAAACAGGCCTGGGGGGAGGCGGGAGACGCCAGCCAGGGGCTGCTGAGGCGCAGGGCCGGCAGCCTGCAGGGTCTGCTCCCCCCGTGTCACTTCCGCACCGGGAGGTCCGATGTCGGGCTCCTCCCCGAGGCAGACGACACAAAGTCGCCTCCTCACCGCCTCCGGGTGGTCCTGTCCCTTCTCTCACGCGTCTCAAGCCCTGCCTTGCCAGCTGGCCGGCAGCTTCCGCTCACTCGTGGGTTTCCTGCCTTCTGGTAGTCCCCACTCATGATCAAGTTTAAAATACAGCACTTTGGTAAAACTCATGCTGGTCCTGCAGGCAGCGTGGACGCCTCGCTTCACTGTGCCTGGTGCAATTCGCTGTCTTCTGCTTACTCAGTCCCTTCCTTGAAGCTTGTTATAAAGAAAGGAGAGGGAGAAAATAGAGAGATGCATGGTGGACAGACAGCCGGGCCCATGGACGGAGGGATGGAGAGAGAGGGATGGACAGACGGTAGATGAGACACACAGGCAGCTACTCCTGCGAGTCTGGAAGAACGCGGGTGAACACAGCGATGTTGGTGGACTGTCCTGGTCATGGCTGGTGGAATGTGAAGGACGGCCCCAGAGCCTGGGGCAAGAGCCCTGCTTCTCCGGCCTCCGCGCACCCCAGACCCCCACTCCCAGGCGTCATGCTCCCCTGCCCCACCCGAGGCTCATTCCGCTGTCTCTGGGGGCAATGGCCCAGCCATTGCGCACCGGGGGCAAGTCTTGGAGACAGCCCTCTTGGGGGCGACTGCAGATGCCCGTCATGCCATGAAGGCTGCCTTCCCCTTTCCCTCAGTTCCTAGAAGACCTGGTGCTGAAGTGTCTCTTCTGTGTTCTTTCAATTTGGGGATCAGCTGAAGAGCAGGGCAACGGCAGGGGTCTTTTCTGGGGGGCCAGTGATACTAACATGTGTAGGTTCCCCTCCGTAGCCTTGTTGACCGAGCTGCACCTAGTCAGCCAGCAGGCTGGAACAATTGCTCCCTCTGCTCTCAAGGAAACCACCACATGGGAGGATTCACGTGTCCAGTACCACTAGGCTCTTAAAAGGAAGAGCTGAGAAAGGGCACGGTGACCCTAGTCATGACCTCACAGATCCAACCAGAACAACGCAGTGGAAAGGACTGGAAATCGGGTCTCGCAGGACAGCAGCAACAGGCTGTGTGCAGAAGTGGTCACCAGACCCTATAAAACGTCAGTGAACTGGGGACCCTACAAGCACAGACCTTAATTGTGTGGTCTGAAGGATTCAAGTTCTTCAGACCCCTTATTTGCATCAAATGAATGAAGTTATAACAAAGCCTGAAATCAGCAAATTATTACTACAAAACCCTCAATTATTACGTTATACCCTAAGCCACTCCCTCTTCTCCGCTTCCATCTTTGTTCCTATATATTTAGAATTGATACACGCAAGGATCATCAATCTGAGATACATCAAAGAAATATTAATTTCATTCACCATGCAAAGTAATTGCTATTAACGTGAAGAATGACTAAAATAATGTAGAAAAATGTGCAGCAACTCATATGGAATTGTAAAAAGGTTTTGGAACTCCCCAAGCTTTCAATTTAAATGGATTTTTTTGGTGTGCTGTGAGTTTAATTAAATATCTTTTTCAGAGAGCTACTTCGAAATCTTCCAAACCCTCCCTCCTGGCCTCTGCTGGAGAACGCCAAGGTAAGACTCCTAAATCACCCAGCATACACCACCCATGTCCCCATTGGTAACATCTGCCAACTAAGTCCAAGTATCTTAGAACTGGAAGTAGAAACGTGGTTAGACAGATACGGAAAGTCACAGAACGCAGTCTCCCCTCTGTGCCTCAATCACTTACCAAATCAGCTCTGCGATGGCGCGGGAACTAGTCTGTTTAGAGTTTGCACCCCTTCTTGTGGGCTCAAATATGTACGAGTGGAAATAAATGGTCTTTCCCCGGGAAGCACACGTTTACCTATTTCTGGGCTCTATTTTGTTGGTGGACACACTGGCAGCCATGAGTGAGGCCAGTGACAGAGTCACAAGGCCAGGCCAGGATGCTCCCTAGGCCCCACCCTGGGGTCCGAGCTGGAAGAAGGCTGGTGGGGCCCGTGGAAGCTGCATGTTAGACTCACTGGTGACTTTTTAAAAATGCTGCCCACAGGGACCACCTCTGGGGAGTCATATTTAACTGGTCTGGGGTGCAGCCATAGACATGAGAATTTAAGTCTCCCCAATGAATGCACCATGCATCCTGACTTGAGAACAGGCAGGGAACACAGAACTCTCAGAAGGACCAGGAACTCCGGGCAGCTACCCCAGCTCTCCTGGTTTTTTCTGTGTCGGGCGTCTATCAGGGGAAGCTGGTTGAGAGGACACGTCTCAGCAGCGCCGTGGAGCAGACGAGCCCACGGCTGTCTGTCTCCACCACCTGCCGGAGCCTGGATGATGCTCTGCCCTGGGGATGATGGGGAAGGGGGTCTCCCTCCCTCCCTGCCCCCCGCCCTCTCCCAGGACCTAATCGCCCACACCTGCGGGTACCTGGGGCCGCAGGAAACCCGCCTGGGCTGCGGGCGTGCTTCCCTCGGCGCCCAGCGAGCGACCCCATGCTCGGTCGGCTTGTGGGCAATGGGTATGTACAACAACAACATTATCAACGGCAAGCGTGACGCTCATGTAGAAGAGGGTGCACCTCCTACCATCGAATCCTCTGGGGGATATGTCCCTGGTTTGCACCTTGGGAGCTATGGCCCGCTTGCCATAAGTATGGCTGTCGTAAGTGTTGTACTCAAACGAGGTCTTGGAATATTTCTCCAGCTCTTTGGCCAAGTTGGAGCGAGGCGTGGTGGTGGGCACGCTGTTTCTGTAGCCGTAGTGTGGGATCTCCAGCTGCTTTACAAAGCACATGGGCCTGGAAGCAGAGAGAGAGAATGGACAGCTTGCTTTCTCACGGCCATGCATGAGACGCGGTTCATCTTAAAATGAGAACATCTTGTTTCTGAGCTGCGTTAAGGAACCAGAATCTCGCAATGAAATCCCAGTTCTGTTTTCTTGAGAAAAGGCCAAGCGTGCTGTAATGATACAACATCAAATCGGCTTCTGCCAAGACGCCGACTTTTTGGAAATAAAAAGAACAGAAAATAGAATACTTAACCTTTGCCGCCCCCCCGGCTTTTTTTCTTTTCAGAGTCTAAGAAAGTGTGGAGAAGACAATGCAAAGTGAGTGTGGGCGGGGTCTCAGGTCCCTGTGTCCCCTTTTGTGGGACTTTCAGACGTGTTGCAAGCGTCACGCATGGTGAAGTGAGAGAAGAAGCTCCCCTAACAGGACATGAGGAAGTGAGAGAAATACTCTCAAGGGTGTGGACGGAGAAGATGCTGCAAAGAAACATATTCAGCTGGACGACACGATGGAGCGCGTCCTGACGCGTCTGGACAAATGTTAGCACTTTCAATACCGTCGCCTAGCAGTCATTCGTGTTTCTACACTGTGGGACAAAACATTTAAACAGAACAGCTCTCAATTACACATTCGTGAATATTCTATCTTGATTTTTGTGTGTCCATCTGTCTCAAAGGACTGTTTAGACTTTTTAAAACAATAATTTTAGATTGACAGGAAACTGGTGCAGAGAATTCCCTTAGAAGTTTCGCCCCAAACTTATCTGTATGTTAAGTTTATCTATCAAATCACAGACACGTTTACTTTGATGTCATTAATTTACCTTATTTACTTCTCAAATCACCAAAAAGATGTAACAATTAGTTGAATGTCTATTATTTGGGGCATTTTAGCAAGCAGTGGGGGGGTCATAAGTGAACGAAAGCTTAGGCCTTGCCCTCAAAGGTCACCAGGACTGTGATCTTGTTTTAGGAGCCCAAGGGCGCTCAGAGTCCTGGGGCATGGAGGACACCCGGGGCTGTGAGAGTCCATTCAGTCTTAAGGGAGAAGGTGGTGTTTGTCAAGGGTTAGATCCGGGATGGGGCAGGAAACACACCCGGAGCACTGAACGGTAAGTGGGGGCAGCAGGAGGTGGGGCGGGCGGGCCCGGGCTGGGACTGTCCACTCGTCCAGGACGAAGGACGTGGGCCTGGAAGGCACGACCGCTAAGCCCCGAGGAGGTGGGGCAGCTGTGGGGGGTGCGCGGGAGCAGAGGCACCGAGGAGGAACGTTCGGTGACAAGATGCAGCGGCACTGGGGCCGAGACAGGGGTCTGAGTCTGTGTGGGGGCTTGGGCAGGACCACAGCCCTCACCTAAGTCTCAAGGACCTGTCAGACCACCTGCCTGAAGACTCTAGAAAGCATAAGCAGCTGAACGACCGTAGGCTGAGATTCTCTTCCTTCCTCCCTGTCTTCCTGTCCCCCCGCCGTCCCGAATGAGCAGCTCCTCGTGAAGGCATTCGGGGAGCATGAAGTGACGTGGATGGACCAGGCCCTCCAGACCCACTCACAGCCAGGTCATCAGTGCCGAGCTGCGCCCTTGGGGGATGCAGAGCTGAGCCCAGCCTGGTTGGCCCTGTGCCTCCCGCACTGTTGAGGGGGCGCTTCTGCCCTTCAGGCCTGTCCCCACGCTGCCTCTTCACTCCTAGCCCAAGGCTGTGGGGAAAATCATTGCTGCAGAAGGGCTGGCCCAGGGCCTTCTGTTTCACGGTCACTTGACATGGCTTCCTGTCACACTACGTGGCAAAAGGGGCCCAGGCTCAGGGTCAGAAAGGAGGCCTCTCTCTGAACGAGGTGACGTCTGCCACTTCCAATGTGTCTTATCCGTGCCACGTGGCCAGTGAGTGCCTCAGTGAAAGGCAAGCTTGGAGCCAAGCCCAGGATGGGGGGAAGGAGGTGAGCATGGGATCTGTCCAGCCCTGGGGGGCCTGTGCAAGGGTGGGGGTCCTGAACAGAAGCCCCCGCCCCGATCTCTCCCTTTGCTCAAACTCTCTGTGGTTAATCACTCCTCCCCAAATGCGCACTGCCGCTGAGCGGTCCTCGGGGAGGGACGCCTTTGGTGTGGGCGCACCTGTAAGCAGGGTGAGTCTCGGGCACCAGGGGACACGTTAGGTGGGCAGCGACCTTGAGGAGCAACGCCTAGAGGGGCGCACCCCAGAATTTACTGGGCTTTCTCTCTAAACAGTAGGATCATAGAAGGTTTTTATTTTTGTATTTCTGTCCAGTGAAGCATTTCTCATTTTCTGTAAAGATTTTAACTTTTCTCTTGAGAGATAAAAAGGAGTTTAATGACTACGGCAAAATCCTTTCAGTAAAATGGGAAGTAATACATGACAAAACCAGGGAGGTGTTTGTATCATTTGCCTAATGATTTTTTCCAGGTGATTTATCCCAAAGGAATAATTTAACAGAAGCAAAATGGCATATGTGTGTGTGTATGTGTGTGTATGTGTGCAGATGTGCGTGTTTGTGTGTGCTTTACATGTGCATGTGTGTATTCATGTGTGCACGTGTGTGTATGTGTGTATGTGAGTGTATCTCTACCTGGGTAGGTGGGTGTGCAAGTTTCTGTGTGTGTGCATGCAGGTGTGTGTATGTGTGTGTATGTGTGTATCTCTCTGTGTGTGTATGTGTGTGTGTGTGTGAGCGTATCTCTACCTGGGTAGGTGGGTGTGCACGTTTCTGTGTGTGTGCATGCAGGTGTGTGTATGTGTGTGTATGTGTGTATCTCTCTGTGTGTGTATGTGTGTGTGTGTGAGCGTATCTCTACCTGCGTAGGTGGGTGTGCATGTTTCTGTTTGTGCATGTCTGTGATGTGTGTGTATCTGTGCATGTGTGTGTGCAACTGTGTAAATGTGTGTGCGTGTATCATGTGTGAGTGTGTGTGGGCACTGTGTGTGTGGAGGTGTGTTTTGTGTATGTTTGTTGTGTGTGTGGTACGTGTGGACATGTGGGTATGTATGCACAAGCGTGTGTCTATATGTGCAGATGTGTGTGTTTGTGTGTGTTTGTGTGTGCATGCGTGTATGCGTGTGTGTGTGTGTGTGAGCGTATCTCAACCTGGGTAGGTGGGTGCACATGTTTCTGTGTGTGTGCCTGTGTGTTTGTGCATGTCTGTGATGTGTGTGTATCTGTGCATGTCTGTGCGTGTGTGTGTACGACTGTGTGCTTACTGCTAACCTTTCAAGGGTCAGCTTGGACTTGCCCTAAGTGCCAGGCTAAAAGCCCTTCCCGCCTCGGTGTGCCCCCGCCGTGGGCACCAGCAGCTGTGGGGGTCACGGCACGATTCTCACAAGGAGGCGGCTGCTGTGACCCTGACTAAACATGGAGGTCGACCAGCTTGCACATGGGTGAGGGCTTGAAGGGAACACGCGGAAATAAGTGTTGAGGGAAGTGAGGGCTTCTTCCTCACTGCCCCCCGAGGAACCATCCTAAACGTCGCCGTGGCGGGCACCAGGTGACCTTTGCCCCGCACCCCCTCTTCACTGCCAGTGACTGAGTGGCTTCAGGTAAGTCCTCTGCCCCCCGCACCCCGGTCTCCTCAGCCACTGAGCAGGGATGGCGACACAGGTGACATCATCCCACCCACCTCCTGGGGGCTTCTGAGGACGGGGCTTCTCTGCACTGCATGGACGTGGGTGCCCTTGGAACACAAAGGTTGGAGCGGGGGTGCTGCCCTCTCCCCCAAATTAAGATGCAGTGACTTGGGGTGCCCCGTGAATTCTCCAGCTGCCTTTTTGGCCAGAACCCAGAGCATCAGGGCCAGAGGAGAGCCAGAGACGGCTCCCTCTGCACTCCCAGGGCTCAGGGAGACCCAGGGGCGACGGACGGCACCGGGGGTGGGGGTCGTGGCCCCAGTGAGATCTCCTAACTGAACCAGCTCCCCTGCCCTGTCCCTAAGCACAGCCACCCCTCGGGGGGTCCAGGCGCCCATCCTGTGGGGGGGCCGTGCAAGCATCCCGACGCCGCGTCTGGTACCTGAGCACTCGGTCGGAGGCCTGGTTGGACTTGGACACGTCACAGCTCTGGTGCTTTTCCTGGGCCTTTGCCAGTTTCTCTGCTGCAGCAATAGGGCATCCGGAAAGGCTGCAAAGACAGGAGTCTAAGCGTCCTCTGCAGTGCCCTCCATCGACCCCATCAGCTCCTCCCTCCCTCCCTCTCGCACCGTCAGGCTTTTGAGCCTCAGGGATGGACTGAACCGGGAAGGGGCTTCACATGTTTGCCCCCCACCTCCAGCAGACAGGCTAATGGCCGTGTCATGGGAGTGAATGCACAGCCCTTTTCAAGGATGACAAAACAGAGGTAGAATTGTTCAAGGGACACAGAATTTTAGACACGGTGTCCGTTTTGGGATGCTCGCTGGGGAACTGACCACTGGGTAGGATGGGTTTCTGAAAACCCAGAGTGCAGGGCTCTCTGGCACTTGCTGACCTTAGCACGGTGGACACAGGCTGACCAGCCTGGCTGCCTCCTCCCCCAGAAGGGGGAGGAAGGGAGAATGATCTCGAGTCTCCTGTAAAATGTTTTCTGAACCTAAATATTTACAGGAAGAGACAGCAGTGTGCTCTCCTGTGTTTGAGCTGATTTTTCGTGAAACCCTGGTGTGTGCTGTGTGCATCTCCGCTCACAGAGCAGAGGCTTCATCCACATACACAGAGAGTCAGGAATTGGTGTGATTCTGGTGAGGATTTACGGAGAAGCTGATGCTGTAAGCCCTGTAATCAGGCATCAGGGGGCTGATCCAGCCATCACGTCAGGGTCCTCCAGAGAACACCCAGGAACATCTCTGAGGGGCACAAGTTTGTGACCTCACTCATTATAAACTTAGCACAAGTAACCAAGTTTATCAGACAAGCAACAGTTACAATGAAACTTCTAACAGCTTCCTCCATTTAGATACAACTTCACGCAACTTCGAGAAGCTGAAAGGACAGGCAGGACAAAAACAACTTGACAGGCTCTTGGAGAAAAATGACCTGTTGGGAACCGAATAATCAGATGCCACTTAGCAGAAGTCAGGACACGGCATGAAAGAGAGTGGGGTTTGTCCCGAGCAGAGTGCGGCTCTGCAGCTGCAGCCTGGGAAGACCTATCTCCTTGAGCCCTTTCCCGGCCTGTCCCCTCACCAGCATCTTTGAACACCTGCTGGCACCTGCTGACACCCACATGGAAGACCAGGGTGCCAGCAGGGGTCACGGGGTGGCCAAGTGAGGTCACACTGCGCTCGGTCTGTGGTCTCCAGCTGCCATCCCGTCTGACGGGGACGGGAGGGGACCTCCTGACCCCCGGAAGCTAAGGGAGTGGTTCCTGCCTTCCTTGGAGTCGCTGCAGATGGTCACGGCTCCATCCCGGGTCTGACCTCAAGGACACCTGCCGAGGGACCATCAGTCCATCACGAGCTGGGGAGACACCTGCAGAGTCGGGGTCCAAGCCCTGAGCTTTGCCGGGCGCCCTGGGCCGCTTCTGAAGGCAGTGCCCAGGCCCCGTCCCGCGGGGCTGCGCCCCCTCCCGAGGGCACGGGGCGGCTGCTGGGGTCGGCCCCCTGCGGGGGCGCGGGAGCTCCGCTTACCTTCTGTGGGAATTCCTGTTGCTGTTCACATGCCCTCGCCCCGTGCAGCCTGGAGTGGGACACTTGAGGACATTCTCGTGCATGGCAAGAACTTGACAAGGAGAGGCAGAGAGAAGAGCCCGGCGTTAAAACACAGGGACGGCCCAGGGCAAGGGTGTGCAGTCATTTAACAAAGGCGGCTTCCTTTACAGCAGACCCACACACGCCTGAGATGGACATGGGCCGGGAGACACAGGGAGGAGGACGGGCAGCTGGTCTCCACCCGACTCTGACCGGCATGCAAAGCGGGATGCACTGGGCAGGAGTGGGGGCTCGGGCGGTGGGCGCACAGGGCTGCTTCCGCCAGGGCAGGAAACCCGGGTCCCCGTGTGGCCCCCAGGCGCAAGCTCGGGGCGGGGGTCAGCCGTGTCGCAGCACGCAGATCGGCAGCTTGTAAACACACCTCTGCCTTGGAAACACACGTGAGGGGGTCATGGGTGAACAGGCACTCCCAAACCCAAATGTACATACAGTGAGTTAGATGATGACTTCCCATCTAGGAACTGGCTATCCTATTCTTGATTATACGACGAAGGAAGAGCTGTGTGGGCCCAGGGGAGATCAGGAGGGAGGTGCAGGGCCTGGCCCACAGGGTGGAGAAGCCCACGCTGTGCGCAGAGCCAGCCCGAGCTTCCCCGAGGAGGTCGTGGCCCTGGACTTTCGCTCGTGCGTTCCTTTGTGGTCCTCACTGACCGATCGCTGCCCTGGACTGTGGGGTCTGCCAGGGATGAGCAGCCCCATGACCGCCCCTCCCCGGCCCCCCGCCTGGTGGTCCCTGAGACCCACGGGCCCAGTGCAGCGAGCATGCTGACCCTCTGTGGCAAGGGTGCTCTGGCACCCGGCGAACACAGTCTGCCCGAATCCCATATGTCACTGTTGCCTACAGTCCCTCTCATCTCAGGGACCCTCCCTCGCTTTCCCGAAGCCCCTCCATGTCCCCCCGATGGGGCCCTGCGCCCCTTCAGCCCTGTCTGTTCCAGCGGTCCAGGCTCCATCCATGCGGGATGGCCGGGGGGCTCACTCTGCCAGCATGCGGCCCGAGCAGCTGCCAGGGTCTCCTCTCTGGGGCGTCACCTTGCCCCTCGCCACCCGCTCTCTGACCCGCCCACCTCGGCTCGCTTCTTGGCCCTTCAGTGACGCCTGATCACCTTCTCATCACCGCTCTCAACCTTCCCCGTGATCTGGCTTCCTCTCCTCCCCTCTGAGACTGAACCCTCTGAGTGCTAAGTCTCCCTTGGAGACGGCACATGCCTTCCGCTCCTGCCTGCGGTGGGCCACCCTCTCCTGCCAACGCCTGCTCCGCCCTCCACATCCAGCCTGCCCTGGGATGGGGTCTATGCTTCCCTGGGTCTGCAGGGGTCTTGGCTGCCTCTGGGGCTCAGTCTCCCTCTTGGGGGTCGTTCCAGCCTCTCTCGGCAAACTCGCTGCCCTCTGCATCACCTCCTGCCTTTTTTCTCAGGCAGCCCCTGCATGTGTGGGCCTCTCGGAAAAACCGCCTTCTGCCCTGTCCTCTGCCCCTGGGGTGTCTCTGCTCCTGCGTCCCCTCCTCTGCCCTCTTTCCTACACGCCTGTGTCCAGACCTCCCAGTCTGGGCTCCTGTTCAGCCTCCTCTCTGAGCAGCTTCATCCTGATTTTACTGACGCTGCCCAGAAGACTGGCCCCCTGTGTGTCTGACCTCGTCCAAGAGCCCTGGCTGGTCGTCCGGCCCATGGGGAACGTCACACACAGCGTCTAGCTTCAGCTGGAGAAGTCCAGGCCACCAGACTCCCTTTTGGATGCACCCTGTTCTGGATTCCCCACCTCGGTGATTGGGGGAGACTCGCCGTTGACCCCGAGAGGCTCCCGGTTGTCTTCTTCTCAACCTCCCTCCCTTTCTCCTCCTCACGTCCTGTCCTGCCAGCCTGTCTCTGGAACGTTCCTTGGACCCGACCCTCTGGCACCACCTCCTTCCTGCCTGGTCTCCCACGTGGACTGTCACAACAGCTCTTAGAGAACTCCGAGGGTTCCCTCTCAGACAGGATGGCTCGAGCATCACCCGTGTGAAGCCCACGGCGGGTCCTCATGCCCGCAGCAGGGGCCGGAGCTCGGTGGTGAGGTGGGCACACTGTCTCGTGCGCGTGGCCGACCCCCGCCGAGCCGGGCTGGGGGCTCCTGGACCAAAGCTGTGTCTCCTGTCACTCTCCGTGAGCCCTGTGTGTCTCTAACACGCTGTGCTGAAAGCTGGGGTACAGGCTACTTTACGGAATTCAACTGCACAGGAAAGTGGTTAGGGTGTGCTGGCCCAGGAAAAGCTAACAAATCAAAGGTAGAAAAAGACATGTTTCTATGGAGTGCTTTGACTCTTTGTCATTTCTATGGCAAAGACTCCCGTATGAGTCCATCTTTGGAAATGACCTCCTGGGGGTGCCCGAGAAAGTGACGGTGACCCTGGTTCAGAGCTGAGTCCACGGCACGTGAAAAAGGCACAGCCAGGTGCGGCCTGACACGGGGTCAGGGTGCAGAAGCGACTGCCTTAGACTGTTCTCGAGGAAACGGGGAGTCGGGAGGATCGCTCAGCCGTGAGAAGGGACGGATGCTCTACTTTGAGTCCCAGAGAAACAGCGCCCAGAGACGCTCCCTGTCCCTCACGCGTTAGTGCTGGGCCCTCCCGCCTTGTTTGGAGATGAGGACGAGTGACCCAGAGCGCAGGTCTCCTGCCCCACGACACAGCTGGTCAGGACTGAACCCGAACGCCAAGCCCAGGTCTCCACGCGGACAGCTGGGCTCCGGGCTGGGACAGAGGCGGGTTTGGGTCTGAGCTCCGGTCTCTGCTCGGAGGAGCTCAGAAAGCGCCGCGCATCCTCAGGGCGCCAGGTGCCGAGCCGGTTCCCAGGGGAGGAGGAGGCGCCTGGCCTTCCCGTTTCTCATCTGAAAACAGGGCCAATGCCCCTGCGGGTGTACTGGGGATTGGATGAGTGCGAGCGGGTGCCCGACCCAGGGGTGCTGGGCGGAAGCGGCCGGGGTGAAGCGAGCTGCCTCTGCTCATGTAACACACGGGCGCGGCCTCTCTGCAATCCGCTGCGGCCGCAGCCCTGGGCCTTTGCCCGCAGGATAGTTCCGAGAGACACGGCCTTCCCACCGCCAGGGGCTACCTGCAAGCCTGCAGCCACAGCAGCTTCTACAAATACCTGAAAACATTCAGCTCAACCTGTCCTCTAAGCTGCACAGCTTTTTCTACTCCTCCAAAGCTGGCTGCTGTGATGGGAAGTCCCCAGAAGGGCCCCTCAACCACCAGCTGGCCATTGCTGCTTCTCCAGCCGGGCGACGAGTGGTCCCCACTAGAAACCGCGTCTTACAGGACGAGGGAAACCCCACCGTCTTAGACTGCGAGTCAGGGGCCGACACAGTTATTCCTGAAAACGTGCCTTTTCCCTGAGCCATCAGTTCTAATTGTACCTTCACAGTTGGCACACTATGTGTCGAGAAAGATAAGCAGAAAAGGTACATCATTTCAGTTCTAAAAGAAACTTAGTTATTTAAATAGATGCAGTGCGTGTTCTCAGAACCTAACTAACAAACAGATTCATAAGATCGAAACCCACTCGAGTTAAACCTCCTTAAGATTTTATCATGTGGCAATGTTGGGACAGTATGAGCTCGATACTAAGTAGGATGCAGTTACACATAAATACTGGTCTGCGTGGATGGAGAAGCTCAGACTACTGGGCAAAAGCCACCTTGGAGTCCCTTTTCTCTGGGGGCCAGAGCCGTGGGGCGCGGGGTGGGTGTCTCAGAGACTGTCTACACTTGGCCTGCAATCTGGGGGGAAGGAGGGGGTGAGTGAGCTCGAGAGGAAGGCAGGACCAGGCCGGCGGCTCGGGGGCCACGGGGGGTGACACTGATGTGGGGCTGGGGTCCGAGGTGGGTGTGCAGGGGCCACACCAAGGAGGCGCTGCGGGCGCGGGAGCCGGGGTCCTGGCCGAGCTGCCCCTCGGACACGGACACACCCGCGTCAGGCGGCACTGACCAGAGATGGAATGACAGGCGAGCAGGATGTAGAAACGAGGCGCAGGTGTGTGCGCGCCAGGGCGTCGGTGAAACGCGGACTTACTTTCTGGAGGGACCCTATCTTTGTGCGGGCATCCGGACAGACTGCGGTGATGCGGATAAAGCCCGGTTACGTGGCCCGTTCCATCGCACCCGGGGGTGGGGCACTTGCTCTCTTTCTTTTCTGCTCTCGAGGGATCTAAAAGCGATAACAGGTGTCAAGAGAATGAATTTTTTTTTCAACCAACTGAAGACAAATGTGATTATTTAACAACCTGAAGAGACCTTGATACATAAAGACATAAAGCAGGTGTCGGGGACACACTGTGACATCCTGGGTCATTCTCTGGCTTCTGGTGATTTTTTACCTTAAGCGGTGTAATCATGAATCATATTTTACTTTCGATGCTAAAGAAAAAAAGGTTCTCCCTACCTGAACTCTTGCTTAATCATTTCCCGTGTGTTACATGATAAGTTGTTGCTCAAAGAAATCAACATAAATAATGATGAGACAGTGACCTTCTCAGAGAACAAGACATCTCTATAAGCCTTCAGCAACTGCTTCATGACATCCAACCAGGAAACATAACGTCTTTTAAGCACTCTGCAGCAGAGTTCCTTACTGAATTCTCTGATCATATACGCCATTAGCTGCACAGTTTTACTGGTACTGAAATGTCTTCTCTTGAAACACTGTTCTTAGGACACAAATTCAGTGCTTTTCTCAAGACAGACTGAACTCTCAGAAGGCACTGCAAGCAAATGGCCGAAATGGTAGGACTCCCACCTGACAGAGGTGATGGGCAATCAAAAATGTTTCAGAAGCTGCTGGAGCAATAATTTGTTTTGATCTCTTCGTCTGTGCTTGGAACCAGAGGAAGGCTTGGACAGCTGTGCGGGCATGCACCAAACTAAGAGGCGACGCTTCTAGGCAGCCTGTGGGCGATGTGGTGCCTGCTGGGGCGGAGCAGGGCTGGCATTTGGTCAGAACTTGAACGCCAGATGCCAGAGTGCAGTGACATTGCTAACAAAATTAACCCTAGACCAGAATTGGCTACAGTTCATAAATGTGCAGAAAATGACCCCAGAACCTATTTCTAAGGTTAAAGCCCAGATCAAACAGTCACACCAGTGTGTGAAACAGTACTTTTGAACCAGTTTTCAAAACGAGATGCACAGCTGAGCCATAGATGGCGGCTCCTAGGAGTCTCGCCCAGGGAAGCTACAGGTAACAGGTCTTTCGGATTTAATGCTTTTATGTTGATACTGCATTAATCAGGCCAATAGTAATTTTTCTAGTAAAACATCTAGAAAACAGATGTTTTACTTTTGGAGAAGGATTTATTTTCTATCAAGAAAGAGGATTGGTTTAAATTTTTTGGAACTTTTATATGATTTTTTTCTTAATCATTTATGCAAACTTGAAATAGACATAGGATTCACAGAAATATATATATATATATCTATATACTTTTATGTGTGTATAAAAATCCTTCCTTTTATTGTTTAGCTAATATTTTATTCTCTAAGATATATCTTTTAGGTCCTGGAATCTCTTAAACCAGTGAGAGATATGTCCGAGATACAATGGTCAGCTACTTTCTGCCTTTATTTACAGATAATCAACTCTGAAGACAAATCTAAACCTATGCTTCTGTGACTTCAATTTCTGAATATCTTTAAATTTGAGCTTCTCTGACAACCAAAAGGCTCAGCATTTTATTGCCTTTGAGGAATTTCATAATAATAGTGGTATAACTGAATGGATGCAAATATAAAACAATAAGTGCAAGTAACCATTTCAAAGGAAAGTATTATTTAAGATCATAAATTAGAGATATCATTTAAAATCATAAAGTAGATATAAATGACTTTAAAGGATAAAAACATAAATTATAACTATTTGGAATCATTAAGTGACTCTTTTCCATGAGTTTTTACAGTTTCCTAACAAATCATACTACGTCACGATTTTGAAAGTGTTCTGAAGCTCAATGCAGATTTGTACGAACACCGTGTGACTCCAGCCGCTGCAGGTTTGGAGATGCCAGGGTGTGCTCTCCTCTCAGCGCCTGTGTCCTGGGGGTGTTCACCTCTGCCTTCGTCAACACCCCCACCTCCTTGCTTTCTCCCTGCTCACAACCCCAGTTCATCTTGAAAGCAAATCTTTGAGCAAACGCAAAACAACCAAGCAAGAAAAACAGGCCAATAATCTGCTCCAAAACCTTGCAACCTTCTAGAAACACCTGCGTGGCGGATCTAGCCCTTCCCTTCCTCCCTTTGGAGCAGACACTTGAGAAGAAGGTGGAAAAGTTTTGTGATGAACTTCTTTTGTTTTAGCTCAAGCTTTTGGAAAGATTACTCATCTACAATTTAAATCATTTTGAAAAGATTGTGTATGGATGAGAATTGGTATGAGTGTTCTCTCCATGTTTAAAAAAGCAGCAGAGAAGCTGACCATAGATTGTTGATACACACTTGGCCATGCCTGCCAGGCTCCTCTGTCCATGGGACATCCCAGGCAAGAATACGGGAGTGGGCAGACAGTCCCTTCTCAGGGGATCTTCCCGACCCAGGGATGGAAGCAGGTCTCTGCATTGCGGGCAGATTCTTTACTGTCTGAGCCACCAGGGAAGCCCAGGAGGGCAGACAGTTTTTTAAAAATAGGAGACCATTTCTCCCCACGCTGGTGTCCTTCCTTGGCTTTATTTATTTGGTTCTGCATATAACTACGACATCTTCAGAAGAAATTCAGGAGCGACAGGGAACACACTGAGAGGAAATGGAGGTGTGCTGTGACCAGAGGGAGGGGACGTGGAAAACGTGGGGACAGCCTGCAGTCAGGGAAGTCCAGTCCCCAACCTTCCCCCGTCAGGGAAAAAGCGCGTCTCCATTTGGGGATTTACTGTTTGTTTCCATTCTGTCCCTGCTTATTGAGGGGAAACAAGTGATCCAAACTCACTTCTTCCCCAAAACAACACAAAACAACCACAGTAACAAAACAAAGTGAGTGAAAATCTACAGCAAGTTGCTGGGTTGAAAGAGGCCGCAGGAACCAGCGCAGGCACAGGAACCCCGGGCAAGCATGAGCCCGCGTGGCTGCCTTCGCAGCCAGACTCGGGCCTGAAACACACCCTGCAGGGAGCCATCGTGCCTGTCCCCCAACCCAGTCCACAGGGAAGGACACCGTTTCTTCCTACGTGTTCCGTTTCTGTGTGTGTGTTCAGTCGCTTCCATCGTGTTTTGACTCTGTGGCCCCGTGGCCTGTAGACCACAGGGTTTCTCTGTCCATGGGGTTCTCAAGGCAAGAATACTGGAGTGCGTTCCCAACCCAGGGATTGAACCTGCATCCCTTATGTCTCCTGTATTAGCGTGCGATTCTTTACCACTAGCGCCACCTGGGATTCTCAACTATCCAACGACGGATTTCTAAGAGACTGTGTTCATTATCAGAGAAGGCAATGGCAAGCCACTCCAGTACTCTTGCCTAGAAAATCCCATGGATGGAGGAGCCTGGTGGGCTGCAGTCCATGGGGTCGATAAGGGTCGGACACGACTGAGCGACTTCACTTTCACTTTCACACATTGGAGAAGGAAATGGCAACCCACTCCAGTGTTCTTGCCTGGAGAATCCCAGGGATGGGGGAGCCTGGTGGGCTGCCGTCTATGGGGTTGCACAGAGTCGGACATGACTGAAGTGACTTAGCAGCAGCAGCAGCAGCAGTGTTCATTATAAACACACTCGCTGCATCTCCAGGTCTGGCAACACCCAAAGCAAGCCTGACGATCCCCTGGGCTCCATGCCATGGTCTTTAGGAGAGGACCCTCCTTCACATGCTGCACTTCACAGGATCTGGTCTGCACCTGCCTTACTGAAACGGCCGTCAGCACCCAAGCACCTGGCACATGCAGGACCCAGCAGGCCTCTGGCTGAGGTCTGTCTCCAGTGGAGTTCGGTTAAAGCAAAGCCCAATGCGCCCCTGGGGGTGCACACGCATTGAGAGGAGAATACACACCTGTGTCCCCGCAGAAGAAGTGGGTTCTGATTGTGTGACATTGCCCTAGCAACTGATTTCCAAAGCAAAATCTGAACCTCATTATAAGGAGACAATATTCATAAGGAATGGGACAACACACAAGATGGAAGAACTTTCTGGTGCAATAGGGGAGAATTCAGGGAATCACCGACTGCATTCCTGAAGGTGCTTCTGCTCACTTGGTTCTGAAAGAGCCTTGAAACTGAAATATTCACAAGGTCCTACACGAGGTCAAACGATAATGCACTTCATACTGAAAGTGAACATGGCTGTTACTGGAAACCTGACGTCGACTGTTCAGGCTGGAAATACACATCTACACTTATTAGGTGTAGCAACCATATATGCATATGGCTAAATTTATAGCCCTATGCAGATGTGCACCCACATATTTCACAACTGGAAACCTGGTTGGAGCTATGACAGAGGATGGTTTTCAGTGTCTCCTGGTAAAGCAAGCGCCATGACTGTTTCTACGGTGGCGGGGAAGAGTGAGGGGTGGGTATGGTAAAAGGACGACTGTTGGTCTCAGCGGGGCACACGCGGCTCCCGTCACTGACCAGCTACCTTAAGATAACGACTGTGGAGTCACTGCCCTCGCCTCATGCTAGCGGTCACTCTGCTGCTGCCGTTCAGTCTCTAGCAGGGATGTTTCCACCGGGGAGGTTTCAACAATAGCTGTCATTTGATGATAATTTCATAAATCAAGGACTTCCCTGGTGGCTCAGATGGTAAAGCGTCTGCTTACAAGGCGGGAGACCCGGGTTCAAACTCTGGGTCGGGAAGATCTCCTGAAGAAGTCAAGGGCAACCCACTCCAGTACTCCTGCCTGGAAAATCCCATGGATGGAGGAGCCTGGTAGGCTGCAGTCCACGGGGTCGCAAAGAGTCGGACATGACTGAGCGACTTCACTTTCACAAACCATGGCGCCACCTACTCAATGCAATTTGAAATGCACGCCTCACCGCCCTTGGCTAATTGTCACGTAAACCCTTGCCACTCCACACGGACTGTGGCTCAGCTGTGAGAAAACAGACTCATCCTAACATTCTCTCACCCTGGATCTCCAAGTCATGCGTCTTCCCCTGAAACATCATGTTATTAAGCTGCTTTGTGCATTTCTCAGACAGACATTTTATTTGCTCTTTGGAGACATAACCATGAGGCATAATTCTGGAATCACCTGCAAGAAGCATGCATTGGTGATGCAACGCAGTGAGATGCCTCCTTGAGCGGCAGCCCACGCCTGACAGCTTTCGCCCTAGCTCCCGCTTCCACGAGGCCACTTACGTTAGGTAGAAATATTACCTTTACCATAGTATGGCTTTTTGACATGGCTGTCAGCGGACTTAGGCTTCCTCTCGTCCCCAGGGAGCGGCCGCGGGGACTGGTCCTCGAAGGACCGCAGACTGTCCCTGCGGCCCGCCTCCAGCGCCATCTTCTCCCTCATGGCCTTGGCCCTCTCGGTCTCCAGGGCGATGGCTTTCTCCAGGAGGGTCAGGTTGCCCTTGGTCATGTCGAACACCTCCTCCGACCGATCGGAGGTCACGGAGGCGGCGTCGTCGTCTCGCTCGCGGTACCCGCCGTCGTCCTTGGCGCAGCTGGAGAACGTTCTGGGCCGGGGGCTCAGCTGCTCCTCCAGCCGCATCAGGTTCATCATGTCCGAGTAGCTGCGGTCCGGCGTCCGGCCCGGGAAGTCGTCCTCCGGGCGGCCGTGCGCGCGCGGGCCGGCGCCGGGCGCGGGCGGCCGCTCCGCGGGGCTGCCCTCGCTCAGCTTGCGCGCCAGGTCGAAGCACTGGTTGCGCAGACACTCCAGGCTGCTCAGACACACCTCCTCGTCGCTCTCCTCCACCAGCCTGTCCGCCAGCCCGTTGCTGGCCGGCTTGCCCAGCAGCGCGTAGCTCGAGGCCCGGCCGTCGGGCGGCGCCAGCGCGTCCCCGTAGGCGCGGTCGCCCGGGGGCTCCCCCAGCACGGCGCCGTGGCCCTGGGCCAGCAGCTTCAGCGAGTCCACCGTCTCCCTGACCACGTCGCTGTCGAGGTCCAGGCTGAGCTCGCCCTTGCGGCCGGGCGCCTCCGTCTTGTCGCCGTCGTCCTCCAGGCTGTGGGACGTGCTGCTGTTCATCTCGGACTCGGTGCGCGCGCGGTACGCCGCGTCCTCCGCGATCTTGCCGAGGTTCAGCAGCGACTTGGCCACCAGCTCGTCGTAGTTGTCGTACTCGTCGTTGTTGTTGTCGTCCTTCTCCGCGTCCTGCAGCACGCGCGCGCCGTGACAGCCCAGCTGGTGGTCTTCTGCGAAGAGAGCAGACAACAGGACACACGAGAAAACAAGAGGGAAAGTGGCTAGAACCTGCGGCTGCAGCAGCGCGGAAGGCAAGCTCGGGGCGTGGCCGCCTGGGGCCTGGAGTCCCCCTGCAGGTCCGCAGCGGAAGGGACATTAAAAGGGGCGTGGGCTCAGGGCACAGGGGGATGAGTGAGACACTGCTCCAGACTAGGAGTTCCCGGAATTGACAGACAGGCCGCTGGATAGGGCAAACACTGTCTTGTTGCTGCTGTTTAGTTGCTAAGTCGTGTCTGACTCTCTGCAACCGCATGGAAGGCAGCCCGCCAGGCTCCTCTGTCCATGGGATTCTGCAGGCAAGAATACTGGAGTGGGTTGCCATTCCCTCCTCCAGAGGATCTTCCTGACCCAGGGATCGAGTCCCCATCTACTTCATTGGCAGGTGGGTTCTTTACCACTGAGCCACCTGGGAAGCCTAAATATAATTTTAAAATATTACTTTCTCATTACTTCTAAATTTTAAGCATTGCTTTTAAAATTGGATTTCTTTACTTAATGCCTGACCACGTGCATAATAATGATATCCATCGTATGACTAGGCTTTCTAAGAGTTTGTGAACTTGTCACCACCTTGTAAGCAGATGTTCACAGCAATTGCTTTTAAATTGCTTTCACAGAGACTCTTGGGCAGCACAGAAGAAAGCCCAAGGTTCTGGTGGGTCCTGCCGGGGTGCCGATATCCCGACATTGGTGAGTCCTGTGCCGACACTGACCCTGGTCAGTAAGTACCAAGAGCGCATGCTGGGGCTGAGAGTGGCTTTGAATTTTCTGCCTTAGAGCCAGTTTATCAAGATACACTGTGAAGTAACAAGCCCCAGCAAAACTTAGAAGCTACTCTGATTCACTGTATCTCAGCGGGCTGGAGAGGGTGGATGGGGAGAAGTACACAGTGGCCAGACACCCATTAAAAGCAGGAGTGCAGTGAGTTGGCACCAATCACACACAATCCAGCACCTGCTGCAGTCATCCTGCACCTCGGCAAACCCGTGGTGAGCTGGCGGATACACCGTGTGACGTATCACGTGAGCTGGCGGACATAACGTGTGGATAAATGTCATGTCCACACTCAAAAGAATTCAGGAATACTCACTTTAAAAAGGACGATGTTAAAAATCATACTAACCCCTGTATTCGATGGCATCACCACTCGATGGACCTGAGTCTGAGCAAGCTCTGGGAGTTGGTGATGGACAGGGAAGCCTGGCATGCTACAGTCCATGGGGTCGCAAAGAGTGGGACACGACTGAGCGACCGAACTGAACTGAACTGAACTGAGCCCCTGTATTTCATCTGAAACATATTCTAACTCTAAAGGAGTATTTATGGAGTATGCATCGTTTCCCCTCATGCTAAGCAATCACTACCATGTATATTGCAAAATATAGATAATACTAAACGGATTTGCAAATGATTCCCCCCGCCCACTTTAGGTTGGATTTGGTTAACTGCCTGCCATCTCCAAATACACTCCTTGTTTCTAAGATTAAACAAACCAGAGAAAGAAGAATTTTTAAAGAGTATTAGTGAGGAAATGAGGCGTATTGATTGGTAGAAGATGCTGGGTGACTCAGAGCTGAGTCAGGGGGCCCAAGTATTTTCTTTATGATTCTGTGCTGTCTCCTTAGAGAAGGTTTTTGTTGGTGAACTGGGTTGGACATCAACACATCAATAACAGAAAACAACATCCTTGCCGGCCCACACGTGGAACCAACACATTTTTGAAATTTAACATCTCTCTAAACAGCAGCAAATCAAATTTGTCATATATTAGTCAGAGAGTATCATTAATTATATGAAATAAATGTTGTTGCTCCTTTGGATAATTTCTAGGAGTCGATAGCCTGAGAATGAGGATACATGTTTTCCCAAAGAGCAGCAAAAGGAGAACAAAACCAGTGAATGCATCAGAAATACCGAGGAAGCGTTCTCCTAAGGTATATCACTCACGGCCAGGGTGAGGCTCTCAGAACCGGAAGGTCCCCCTCTGTGTGCTCGAGGCTGCTGGACCCCAGCTGTGAGCATGGGGATGGCAGGAGAGACGGCTCCAGCTACGGAAAATCCTCGTGGGTAATGGACTTTCTCAAGTTATCAGTATTTAACTCCTTCAAAACACACGTGAGACAAAGTCAAGCCTTAATGATGTGGACAGATGGAGGGGTCCGTCAGGAACCTGCCAATAAGCAGGTTTGAAGCTCCAGCCTCCAGAATTCAAAGTCATTCACAGTGAATTTTTGGAATTCCGTCTCTGATTTTGTGCTTTCAGGCAGTTTACCCTGCTAGTTGTATTTTCGCTGAGGCTCATGATGAAAAGGACCACACGTGGAAGTGGGCAGTGGGAAATGGCCCAGAAGTCTCTGGCCAGCTAGGCGTTAACAACGTGGTCCCAATAGTCCACGGACTGAGTTTTCAACCCGAAGCGATTCAAGAGTCAGTGGGGGTTGGTCACGTGATGAGTGATCCAGGAAACAGGGAGAGTGTGTTTGCGATGAGAAAAGATGTCTTACCAGAAAATTATTTTAAAGTTCAGGTCCACATTCTAAACAGAAGAGTGCGGCCACTCAGAGGTTTGAGGAGAAGGCCCTGGCATCTCTGGCCTTTCTACCTGGATGGAGTCTCTTATCTTGCAGAGTAGCTGCGGTAACTCACGGGGAGGAAACATGCTGGGGGCAGCCTTGGGCTCGCCTTTGGGAGGGGCTCCCAGTGTGTCCATGCCTCTGGAAACTGGAGGAGGGCTGGTCCAGCCACTCCAGGGGAGGGCCCTGTGCCCAGGAAGCACAGGTGGTTCAGGAGCTCAGCCCATGGGGTCTCCACAGCGTTTCCTCACCAAGTACACCGGGATTTTTGTTGGGGTTCTATGCATCTTTTGGATTCCAATGTGAGCTTTGTGAAATGTTGTAGGTCTGAACTTTATCTTTTGAATCAGATTGTTATAAACAATTTATGCTCAAAGCTGAAATTAGAAAACAGCAACAAAAAATTCTCTAAAAAATGCAGCCATGTAGGAAAATTTTTCTTCTCCATCCTCATAACCAGAATTTGATGTGGTTAGAACTCTGTGGATTGTAATCTTATAAAACCAAGCGCAGACTTCAATGAGCATTTTGTCTCCAAAGGTGAGTCTGAGACCCGCCTTTTGACTCTTCCAGTGTCTAGAATCAAACAGTGGGTTGCTGTTCTTCTTTCCAGACATTAAAATCTCTCAAGTAGACAACAGATTAAAACAAAAACATGGAAGAACAGGAAGAAGAGACACTTCTTCACAGCAGAAATCCTCTAGGTCTGCCAGGTCATAGAAGACGTAGTCTGAGAGTCCACCCTCCATGGGCTGCAAATCACAAAAGCCCACAGTTTCCTCTGGCCCTTCATGTAGGAAAGGTCGCTCCTGGGCGTCACTCTTCCTCTGCTGGTGAGAAGGGCAGAGGCTAGGAAGAGCGGCCAGAGGCCACGTGGACTAGAGGCCCACTGACCTCACTGAGGGCCTCCCCAGCTCCCCTACTGTACTGAGCACCCAGGGGGAGCCCAGGACTTCATGGGGCAGGGTGGACACTGAGGTCTCCTTTGCAGAGTGGAAGGGCCCTCTCCTGGGTGTCCCGGGTTCCTTAGCTCAAATTCTGAGAGCTTGCGGTGAGTTCTCGATGGGCAGAGCAATGAATCGGCCCCTGAGAGCTGGCCCGGGGTCCCTCGGCCCCTCCCCCAGAATCCACTGCTTCTTATTTTCTCCTTCGATGCAGACGTACAACTGCTTTCTTCTTCTTCCTCCAAGCAGCAGGCCTTTCTGCACCATCACCAGCCCTGTGCAATCGCAGACGGTCCAGTGCTGGCTGTACATTCATTAGCACAGGTCAGACCTGCCCCAGGGCACCAGGCACAGCACGACACCTACAGACTGCAGTGACCACACGCGTGGGCCGGACAGCTGCCTTTTAAGACATTATTGTTATTGATGATGTGAACTATTTCAGAAGTCTTTATTGACTGCATTGTCATATTGTCTTATGTTTTGGTTTTTTGGCCGTGAGGCATGTGGGTGGAATTTTAGCTCCCCGACCAGAGATGGAACCCACACTGCCTGCACTGGACCTGGAAGTCTTACCCAGTGGACCACCAGGGAAGGCTGATGCCTGGGTTGCTGCTGCTAAGTCGCTTCAGGCGTGTCCGACTCTGTGCGACCCCACAGACGGAAGCCCACCAGGCTCCCCCGTCCCTGGGGTTCTCCAGGCAAGAACAGTGGAGTGGGTTGCCATTTCCGTCTCCAATGATGCCTGGGTTACGTTAATAAAATACTCAGCATCTCTCTTAAAAGTTGTTTAAGATGGACGGTTGCTATCTGGCACAAGACCTCCCTATTGACTGTGAAAAAATATTTAGAATTCCCCAGGACTGTTTTCTGATTAAGGAAAGAATACTGCACGCCAGCCGGTCAGAGTGTCCCCGCACTGTGTGCATCAGAGGATCCCTGATGCCCAGAGACCAGTTCACAGGCTCCTCCGGGGCACAGTGGTCCCCGCCATGGGGGGCCTGGACAGGGGAGTCCTCCTTCATGTGTTCTACTGGGGGGCAGCCCCCCACACCTGGGGGCCTTGCTGTCACGGGGCATGGTCCCCTCATCTCCTGCCGGCTGCTGCAAAGTTGCTGGGATGTAGGCGATGCTCAGAGGTAGGAGAGCCAGATGGGCCCCGACTGGACGACCCCCTGCAGATCGGGAAGGACAGACGGTTCCCCTAAGGAGTGTCCTTCGCCGTCAGCGCTGCCCCTGGTCTTGGGCCATCTGTCCCTGCTCTCACGTCGGACAACAGTTTCTCTGTCCTCACCGGAGCTCATCACGGCAGAGATGATTTGGGTAAATTATGTGCAATTACTGAAATACACTCCCAGCCCTCCCTTCGGAGCTCTGCGTGCCCTTCTGCGGCTGTTTCCGCTGCGGTCTCCTCTCCACACCTGTCTGCTCACCAGCGGCTTGACCTGCTTCTCCCGGAAGGAGCTGGTTCGCGGGACCAGACTTGCTCCTGCTATGTGTCTGCTGCGGAGGCCCGTTCCTGCAGTGGACACACGCTTCTCCATGCCCCGCTGTCCCGGGATCAGCAGGGCGTGCCCCGGGCACCAGGTCCCTGGTGAACACGCCGCGCTCCCCCTGAGCCCTGGGCTTCTGAACTTCACCATGTCGGCTCCTGACCTTGAAGGAAGCCTTCCTTGGCCCGAGACGAACCCCACGAGACAGACCCTCATGGCCTGTCCCCATTGTCCCCGTCGTGGGGGGCCAGAGTGACCTTGGGGCGCAGACGGGGGTGAAAAGGGGCGGCGCTAGATGGGGGCTAGGGTGTGGGTGTGGGGGCGCCTCCGTCTGTCAGTTCCTTCCTCGGGTCAAGCATTGCTGTTCCAGATGGCTCTCTCCAGCTTCAAAAAGGTCAGAGAGGACACTGCAGGGCACGTCTGTGCCCCGTCCCCAGCCGAGGTCCCACGTGTCCCAGATCTGACGGGCCTGGGGGACCGGACAGAGCATGGCTGTGTCTTCCCTCCACCTCTGCTTGCTGAGCCGCATTTGGGGCAGATGGGTGACCCTGGGAGAGGGGTGGGCAGCAGGGACGTTGGCGGCGTCGGCGCCAGAAGAGAAGCAAACAAAGTCGACATAAGGTCTGCGGTGGGGTGGTGACCCAGGCCGTGAGAGACAGGAGACCCGGGCAGAGGTCATGTCAAGTGGAGTCGGGCCTGGCCAGCCGGGAGCTGGAGAGTGAGGGGCATGCACCCCAGGAGCAGGCGGCGGCGGTGGGGAGCCGGGTGGTACAGAACATGCTGCAAGTTTCCTTAAGTTAGATTCAAATTCAGGGTGTCTATATGTAAATAAGCACACGTGGCCAGGGGCTGCCAGGCTGGCTAGCGGGAGCTGAGTGCCGTGTGCATTTAACTTACACTTGTATTTAACTGACATGGCCTGCCAGGGACCACCCACCACCAGATCCCTGAGCCGTCTGGGAACAGCTCTGGGAGGTCTGGGGTCCTGCGGCAGGCATTGGTTAGCCGGCCTGGTTTGGAGGTGATGCTCTGGTCCTGACCGCCGTGTAGCCTCGACTTCTGGGGCAGACGGAAGGACGCCCGGAGGGCAGAAGGCCTGTCTCCAGGGGCAGTCCTCTGCCGGGGGCTGCGGCGGGGGAGGGGAGGCCGCCCTGCATCTGCAGCGTGGTCCTCCCGCGTCTACAATGTGGTCATCCCCATCACCTGCCCGTGGCCATGCATCATCTCTTTCCATCCCAGTCAGACCTCATGCTTGGACAGCTGACCGACGGCGTCCAAAGAGCAGGCTAATGTCTCGTCTCTACAGCCGCTCAGAGGAGCTCCATTGGCTTACTGATTCTACATTTTGTCCATTTCCTAAGCTGGAGCATGATTTTAAAATGCCTTTCAAGCTAAATGAGATAAACTGAAGCAAAAAATAATGGTTTGCACAAGGGATCCAAGCTGCATAACACGTTTCAGGGTAGGCTGTGCACATTATGCTTCTTAAAGTTTTCACTCGTTAGGGATCTTATCAGAAATGTGGGTGAATAAAGTTTTATTTATTCACTGCTTTGAGAATGTTTCTGCTTGATGCCATTTTAGGTTTGTGGTGTATCTGTGATTGGGGACTACAAAATGAAATAGTCACACCCCCACCACACAAAACAGCACACAAGAGCTGTTCTGAAATCAGCGGTTTTCAGGCTGAGACACACGAAAGCATGCTAACCAACTGCGTGTCTTGCTCTGTGTGTCTGCATGCATGTCACTCACACACGCACACGCACACACACAGCTGGGCGACTTCCCAGATTAACTGGGCAACCTTGAACCTCCTGGTCTAGCAGAAAGGGATTGCTGCTGATCCTGTAAACTACGGAGTGCAAAGTGGTCTGAAAATCTTGGTCCTTCTGTTTTGCAGGCAGGTTTGATGTGGCTGTTCCTATTAGCATGATTAGGAGGAACTTGGGGGTGCGGGAACCCCCTTCTCCTCTTCAGGAGTATTCCATCCATATCAGACAGAAAAGACCTTTCAGAAACACTACCACTTTCTTTGGTAACCTAATATGAAACTCACCAGTCTTCATTATCTGAAAACTTTAGTTCTTCCTTTAAACTCCAATCTTTAAATCCTCCTGCTTGGCTTACGGCTTCTAATTCTGCCCTTTGTGAAGAACTATTATGTGCAGGTTTTCAAGTACACACTCCTCTTTCACACTATACTCTGTTTTGGAGGCAAAGAATGGTGCCTGCTCAGGTTTTGGTTCCCCATGGAACCCTGTGCGCTCCTGTGTGCACAGAAAACTCACTCCACTGTTTGAACTGAGCTGTCACTGTGCTCTGAGTCTTTTAAGCTGACTCAGCCTTGATGGACACAGCATGTTTGCTCGGCATCACCATGGACCTTGGGCTCAGGATCATAGAGGGGCTTGAGTTTGTGCCTGGGAGCCCAGTTTCTTGCAAAAACCACCTGAATTGGTTGCTACACAGCCGCTCTGGATGGCTCACCTCTCTCCAGCTTCAATCTGTATGGCATCTGCTTTAGGCTTCGCAAGCAGGCAGTGAGGTGAGCAAAGGGCTGGTATTATCATCCTGACGTCTGGACACCAGACTGAACTCCGGGGAGAGAGAGAGACACATGTCTAGAGTGTCAGGATGTACCTTCCCACCTTGCTTCATGCCCCGGCAGGCTAGCAGGTGGAATAAAAATTAAATTAGGACAAAGAGGGCAGGAGGAGGAGGGGATGACAGAGAATGAGATGGCTGGATGGCATCACCAACTCTGGACATGAGTTTGGGTGAACTCCGGGAGTTGGTGATGGACAGGGAGGCCTGGCGTGCTGCGGTTCATGGGGTCGCAGAGAGTCAGACACGACTGAGCGACTGAAATGACTGAACTGAGTAGGTTATAAGATGGAAATGGCAGCCCGCTCCAGTGTTCTTGCCTGGAGGATCCCATGGACGGGGGGGCCTGGTGGGCTGCCGTCTGTGGGGTCGTGAAGAGTCAGACATGACTGAGCGACTTCACTTTCACTTTTCACTTTCATGCATTGGAGAAGGAAATGGTAACCCACTCCAGTGCTCTTGCCTGGAGGATCCCATGGACTGGGGGGCCTGGTGGGCTGCCGTCTGTGGGGTCGTGAAGAGTCAGACACGACTGAGCGACTGGACTGAACTGAGTAGGAAACGGCACCCACTCCAGTGTTCTTGCTGGAGGATCCCAGGACGGGGAGCCTGGTGGGCTTCCGTCTGTGGGGTCGCACGGAGTCGGACACGCCTGAGCGGCTGAACTGAATGAACACAAAGACAGAAGCTGGCCCCCCCAGGCGACTCTGAAAGCAGACGGAGGAAAGACACGCTAGATCGACCCTCTCACATCGACCGCTTCTCATGATCATGTAAAAAGATTTTCCCCACACTTCACGCATGTTGCTGGCAACTCAAATGTACATGACTTCCCTTTGTTAGCAAATTTTTCTGGTTTGTATTGAAGCATCTGAAAATTCATAAAATAAAAGATATAATTATATGTTCTAATTCTGTAAAAGTAGCTTGAAAGGAGAAAGTTAACTTTTATCACAGATAGATATCTAGAAATGTCTAATTCTGCCCTCACTCATTTCTAAGTGGTAGAGCCATACGCTTCGCTGTATTTGAATACTAAACTTCCTAAAATAACGTGTTCATGGATGAAGGGAGACATTAATTTTTAAGATAAAAAGTTCATATTCTTTCTCCCAACTGTGAACAGTTGAGACCTTGCCTTCTAAACACATCTTGGTTTCCACGCTGATCTCAGAACGTACTGCTTTTTTCTGCTGACTGTGGGAGAAAGCTGGTGGGCTAATTCTGATGTTCACAGTCTGTCTGTGTTCCAACTCGTTTCCCTCATCAGGGCCATTTCCTGGGAAGGATGCGAGAGGGTACTTGGCTAATCAGTGCGAATGCCACATCAAGAGGGAGGTTCGGGGGCCACAGTGGGAGACCCTCACCTCTTATCTGTCCTCATCTTCGGGACGCTCAAGCCTGTGTGTGCGCGTGTGCTCAGCCGCTAAGTCGGGTCTGATTCTCTGTGACCCCATGCCCTGCAGCTCACCAGGCTCCTCTGTCCATGGGATGCTCCAGGCAAGGATACTGGTGTGGGTTGCCATTTCCTCCTCCAGGGGATCTACTTGACCAGGGATTGAACCCAAGTCTCCTGCATCTCCTGCATTGCAGGCGGATTCTTTACCATCGAGCCACCTGAGAAGCCCCAGACTCAAGCCCACTGATTGCAAGTTGTCACAATGTTTTAATTATGTGACACCCAGTACATTACCCTGTATGAAAGAAAAAAAAAACACCCTGGAAACCGGGAAATTTAAAAAAGTTGTTTCTGTGAGGGTGGGCTTTGTCTTGAGTTTCCTTCAAAGACAGGTGTGACTGCAGAGCAGCTGGAGGACATTGGGGGCCGCTTTTGGGGGTGTGCAGTGCACACAGAGCCCAGAGTCAGAACAGGACGGGCGCTGACCGCCCCCGGTGAAGGGGTCCTTGGTGGGAGAAGGGGCGAGCTGTGCCACCTGACGACAGCACACCAGGCTCTGCATCGCATGAACCGCCCCCGACACCCAGCTTGTCCCCTGCCCAGAGCAGCCCGCGTATGTGCACACCCTCAGAATGACTAACCACACTCCCTCCCAACCACTAAATTCCTCGCAGACGTGAGCCTCCAGGCATGCATACACATCTTTGGCTGATTCATACACAGAACACGAAGCCAGGAAATCTCTAGAAAAGGAAGGTGTTTGCATTTTCATGTAATTTGACCCAATTGGTCAAGTCAACTGTTTTCAAAGTTGAATTGTCAAGACAGCCCCAAAATTCAAGTAAAGGGTAAGCAAAGAAAGGACTTCACATATTTATAAATGTATTTCAAAAACAAAATATATTAAGAAATTACTAAGTTTTAAAGATGGCAGTGGACGTGAGGGTCTTCTCTAGTCTGGACAGCACATTCCTATATTCTTCCTCATGGAATTTCCTTTCTTGTCAGTAGGCAGATGCAATATATACTCAAGAGGAGACACAGATGCACGTGCTCATTTTATACACAGATATATGTGTGCATCTATTATTTAAAGATGTGTTCTTTTTAGTGGGCGATGCTATGAAAATAGACCATGATTTACCAGGCATTAAATAACCATTGAATCTGTGTTTCTCAAATCATGAGACTCTGAAAAGGTACTAACTATACCATGCACGAAATCTGCTATTATAATCTACAACCCCTGGATAATCATTTTCTTAACTTTAGGATAACAAGGGAACTTTAATCTGATAATTACAGACTTAAACTACCACATGCATTTTTGAAAATAAAATCTTCCTGCAAAAGACCAGCCTATGATAGGTCGACTGGACAAAATATAATTTTGGTTAATTAGTTATGAATCTAATGTAATCCAAAATGAATTACTCAGATAGCCTTTCCTGTTGTTGAAACAGGCAAAAAGTGATAAAAGGAACACGAGTTCTGAAGAAAGAGAAGTCACGAGAGAGCCTCAGCGCCCCCGTCTCTCACCGAGACAGCCGGCCTATCCGAGCCTCAGTGTCGGCCTCAGTAGCAACTGACCGGGAAGCAGCTCCCACCCTGCCTGCCTCACAGTCACCGCAAAGCTCGCGCGCAGCACGCACCTCACTATACTGACTGGAGACGCACATTATCTGTAATACTTTGGTTCCTGTGTGACTACACTGCCGGAGGAGTCTCAGAATTAAAATAAACACCTCATTTGCAAGTTATAACAGTCCTTCTGTAATCAGTGGGTGCCTATGTAATAATTTGGCGGTGTGTATACATTTGTTTTCTCTGTAACAAAACCTCTCAGTAAACTCCACATTTCAATTTATAATAGAGGTGGGGAAAGAAAACAGCATCATTTTGGTAGGAATAGCCTGAGGTTTTATATCCACTGGTGAGGCTGAGGGCTGCTCAGCTTCATCCCTGCAGCTCCCGAGCAGTCCTGGTCCCCTCTGGTGGGGGCCCTCGGCTGGTGTGGATGGGCCCCCTGATCAGCCCCACGGTGCCCCCCAGGCCTCCCGGCCCTGCACGCTGCCTGCCTTGCCTCCTCCTCTCTTAACCACTGGTCACTGTCCATGCTGTTGGCTCAGAAAGAGGCTCAGGCCCCCCTCAGAGAAAATCCGCTGATGGCTGGCGATGCAATGGTCACCAAGAGTGTCCACCAGGACAGGCAAAGCGACCTGGAGATGCTGACCCAGCACTCGGGTCACCAGATACAAAAGGCACTTTCCCCAGGTTTTCAGAAATGCCCAGTTTCTGCCAATACACGGAAGGGAGAAACGCGTGCTACGTGGGGGTGTCCTGCAATCACACTGAGCTTCCCACATTATAGACGTGGCCGTGAGGGCAGAACTCACACTGGCTGGTGGTGATCCTGGCAGCAAACTCAGCTATCAGGTAAGACAAAATGCACATGGGGAGGACGGAAAAACAGGAGCAGGGTGGGCCCACGCCTTTCAAAGCCTGCCTGTCCTAAGTGTCCACAGCTAGGAGTCTGATCATGTGAAAGACACGGTTCATCAGCCCAGTTATGTCTCCTGGGGTCTAACCTTCCTGAAAATTTCTGGCCCTGGGGTTAGGAAACTCCTGCTGTTCAGTCCACTTGGCAGGTGTTCCCATGGGTAGACAGGGTCTTGGAATGCCTGTTCACAGGCTCCTGCAGTGGAGACTTCTCTCCAGAACAGAGAAGCTCTTGGAACGTTCTCCAGGAACCAGGCCTCAGAAGTGGGCTCTTCTTAGGAGGGATGTGTTTGTTTGACTTAGAAATCAGGTGAGCCTGTGACTCCCCCAGCCCAGAACTTAGTGTAAATCAGAACCTCGGTGCCAGGTCCATCACACAGGCCATCTTTGAGCTAACAACTCTTTGGGACGTAGGATTTGATGAGAGCCTGTCCAAGAGGGAGTAACTTACTACACTTTACTGTCAAACTATTTGGTCAAACTGACGTATTTGTCATATAACAGAAGAGGTAGCCCCGTGATCCACAGTATGGGCAGCCTGGCTGAATCTCTCATTAGTAGCTCTAGGTGATTCCTTTGAAGTTCACGTAATCAATGATTCTAACAGTGGCTCAGCTGGGGAACCCAGAGCTTAGCATGAATTCTGACACCAGGAGCTGGCAGGCGATCATTCATCCTTCTACTGGGCCTTTTCTTTCCTGAACCAACTTCCTTACGTGCCTCTGACACGGACTCGATGTTCGCGGAGCACTGAGTGCTGGGTGCCAGGTGACGGCACATGGTTAGATGTTACGATCAAGCAATTGTTTCATGAACTCTTTCTTACACCTACTTACTTGACTTTTCCTAGAAAACTCTCTCTAGCTTTGCTTTCTCACTTTTTAACGCAATTCTAAGTGTTCAAGTCCGAGCAAACAAACCCAATACAGTCCCAAGCTGAGGCCTATTGTTTCAATAAGGTTCTGTTCACCTCTGCAAAATATGTTGCTTTGCATTTTTAAAAGTAGATTATTTAAACTGTGGCCCTAAGTAAGCTAAAATTGTCAGTCTAATTCTAGCAGATGGAGGACAGAATCTACACTCTGATTAAGACACTTGGATAAATGAGGCACCCAGCCTGTGCATGCACACCCCTCCCGCCCTCCTCCGTCAAGCACCCAAACTCTCACAACTTTAGATGTTCACGTCTACTGCTTTCGAAACACAGAGAGACAGTAGGGAAGAGCAATATTTTATACCATCTTCATACGAGGCCGTTGTTAAGCTGCAAATCATGAATCAGCCTCAACAATGGATGGTTTCACCCAGAACAATACACATTGAATAGAGCATCCAGAAATAATTTTCCAAATTGGTCAGATCTCCAACTTTCCCATTCTACAATTTTATTACCCAGAGCTGTTGTTTTTAATTCTCAGCATGGAAGTTCCATCTTCTCACTAATGACAACGCAGTCTGCTCAGCAGACTGTGCGGTGTCTGCATGCGGGGCTGCCCTCATGCTGATGCCCAGGCTGCCTCTGCACCACGAGGAAAGACCCCATTTCAACCCATGAGGCTTGTGTGTGTGTGTACAGGTACCTGTAGGTATGCTTGTATTATCCATGTAAATGTGTCTAATTGTTTTCATAAGGTCTTTTCATAAGGACCTAACTCATGAGAGTAATCAAGGATTATTTCACAACAGGTTTCCTGGAACTAACCCATATGACCTCTGAAGGAGGAATGTTGATTCGTCTCCACACCATGGATTAGCAATAACTTACTCACATCTACAGGATCTAAAAAATCTCTCCCCACTGATGGAAACCACTGTCCCTTGTGTTGGAAAATTAGTGCTTCTCAGAATTCAGATTCTCTAAGAGATTTGAGCCCAAGCAAGAAGCATAAGGGGACAAAAAAGATTCCTTTCACTTTTTAAAGTGGTTTGCCATTTCTCTGAGGCAAACTCCAAGGCAGTAAAGACTAGAATTAGACTCTTCAGAAACCTCCTACTTCTCTCCAGAAAAGAGACAACTTCTGAGAAAGGACTGGCATTTGAACTCTGGTCTTTCTGAGTCTGACACTAACAGAAAGCTGGATGTAAAAGCAAAGCCAACTGAAATTTATTGCTCCAAAGATGCCACCACCCGGCACAGTGGGCTTCTGACCTGTCCATTTCACCGTATTAGAAACATGGTTCTCCCACAAGAAGCAGACGACGGGTTAATCCATCACTTCACAGAGTCGTGTTCCTCCCCGGCCCCTGCCTGATGGTCACTAACACAAAGCCTTGCCACCCGAAGGACAAAGCCTACTTCACCAGCTCGTGCGCAGGGGTCACACCGAGCTTCCAGGTCCCGTGGGGCCCCGCGGGCTGGGCATTGTCCACCCCACCGCCCCCGGAGTGGCTCAGGGCGGGACCTCTCGGGGGGAGCACCTGGGAAAACCCAGACGGAACTTTCAGGATGAAAGCGGCCACGGAAACCAAAGAGCACACCGCAGACGTTTCAGCAAATTTGGGGAAGACAGCTCTGAAGGACGACCCGACTGAAACGCACCTAAGGTCAAAGGGCTGCTCGGCAGAAACCCTCTAGCGGAGAGCAAGACCCCGCGGGCCGCTGAGCCTCCCGGCGCCGCCCGGCCGCCCGAGCCCCGCCCTGCGGGAGCACTACCGTTGTCCTCCTCCTCGTCCTCGTCCTCGTCCTCGTCGTCCTCGTCGTCCTCCTCGCGGTCCTCCTCCTCGTCCTCGTCCTCGTCCATCTCCTCCTCGTCCTCGCGGTCTCCGTCCTCGTCCTCCTCCTCATCCTCCCTCTGCTCCTCGTCCTCGTCCGACTCGTCCGACTCGTCCTCGTCCTCGTCCTTCTCGTCTGCGTCCTCCGAGCCGTCGCTGTCGTAACACTCGTCCACCGACGAGCTGTCCGCCTTCACCGCGAACGGTTTCCGCTTGGGAGCAGGCTCCTGGGGCTGTTTGTCTTGTGTTTTTCTTTTTTTAGCCAAGGGACAACCATACACGCTGTTAAAAAAAGAGAGAGAGAGACAAGACCTGAGTTACCGTCGCTGAGCGTCGGGGCATCGGGAGTCGTGGTTGGAGAGGCTGAGGTTCAGCACAAGTGCAGAGAGGGTGTGTGCACACAGCCTGTCACGTGTGTGCAGCACCTGTGCAGGGAGCAGCGACCACAGAAACCCAGCGGGCGAGGGTCTCCTCTCTCAGCCCCGTCAGCATTGTCCCCGTGATCGCCCAGGGACCCTCGCAGCGCCCCCAAGGACATTACGAAGCACTTGCACATCACCCCGTAACTGACAACACGAGTTTACTAACCGTCTCATCAAATACACCCGAGTGCACCAGAGTGTAATATGCATTTAGAAAGTGAAAGCTGCTCAGGCGTGTCCGACTCTTTTCAACCCCATGGACTGTAGCCCATGGTGTTCTCCAGGCCAGAATACTTGGAGTGGGTAGACTATCCCTTCTCCAGAGGATCTTCCCAACCAAGGGATGGAACCCAGGTATCCCGCATTGCAGGCGAATTCTTTAGCAGCTGAGCCACAACAGAAGCTCATGCATTTAGAAATAAGAATTACTTCTGCACGTTGCATTAATACATATACATTATTGTGAAATATGAAAATATATATGTTGTGGAAAAGTTCTGGATATATTTGGATTTGAATATTCTCAAGATAACACTGTATGTGTAGACAGAATGACCACTCTGAGAAGACAGACCATAACATTTATCGATGCGAACAAGTTTCAAAGTCTACAGAAGTTGTCAGTCCCACCCTGGCACCACAGACAGCACTCAGCTTATCTAGCATCCAGCACTGATCATGCTGAAACTGCCCAAACTTGGGTGAGACCCTTAGGGTAGGCACTCGTGACATTTCCTTGAAAAAGAACAATTCTCCAAAGTGCTAAATATAATCCTTTTCTTCCTGGAAGCCCTATATGTGTGTGTATGAGAGAGAGAGAGAGAGAGAGAGAGAGAGAGAGAGTGTGTGTGTACTACAGGAATGAGGGCAAAAGACATACAGGGAAATTACTGTGGGGGATCATTCCATGTGTCTAAAATGAGGTGTGTGACCCCCACTAATAGCTGAACACTGTGGCGGGGGATTCCCACAGACCATGATCAGCTTACTTTTGGACCCAGGAATTCATTCAGTCATAACCCACCCATGCTTCATTATCTTGGCAGCCGCCTCTGTGCTGGCTTGTGCTGGGCAGCAGACTCAGAGGTCAAGAGAGAAGATCCACCTTTCAGGTCACTTTTGGTCCAACGGGACTCAGCCCTGGCGTAATTCTGCTTTAGAAATTCTGGTCACTGTGTACCACGGTGCACCCAGCACCTCGGGGGTCAGGGGCACTTATCAAGCAGCTGTTGGGCTACTAGACACAGACTGACAGACATGTGTTTAAATCACAGAGAGGCGGCCACAGCCTAAGAAGAGGGGCGACAAGTCAAGGGGGCTGTGGGCGTCCCAGGAAGAGGCCCTGGAGACGGGCCTGGAGGGCCACACACAGACGCCCGGGGGTGAGCACGGGGATATGAGGGCCGCGTGGGGTCGGACCAGCCTGTGGGCTGCTCAGGGGCTCGGGGTTGAGTGCAGCAAACAGGAGCTACTGAGTTCTCTCATGCAATCAGTGACGCGACCATGGCTGCACGTGGGAAGGTGATGCAGGCTCAGTGGGGAGGACACGGTAGGCAGGAGGGATGAGATGGGGGAGGAGAAGGCAGCAGAGCCTCCACGTGAGCCTAGTGTGATGGGCCTTCTGCCTTTTGACTGTTCTCATCTCTTAAAAATACAACGATCAACCCCAGGATAATATTTATTGTAATCAGAGAAGCTGAAGGAAACATATTGGTCTAGAGAGTGTTTCTAATAGGGAATAAACAGCCACCTGAGCTTTCTCTCATGGGAATAGTTACATGGATTTGGGGAGAGGCTGTGTCGATAATCCAGGACAAACATTCCATTGCATGAATGACCACATCCTCCTGGCTTCCATCCCTGACAACTGGTCAGGTCCAATTTCCATTCCAACCCATGTCCTCCAGATGTGGTCCTGGATTTCAGGGGACTTGCTGAGGTATTCACTCTGTGTTTATCTGAGTAAGTCAGTGAGCGTAGCAATAAGTAGTCTTGTCCTTCTGGGCTCTGTTGGTGAACTTGTGGCTCACAAGGACTACTGTTACCTCCCCAAATCTCCTCTCTCTTGTCTCTGTCCATCAACAAGTTGTTGGGTGTTGAAAGGCTGCTGCTGAACCATGAAAGACGCCAGGATTCTTGGTCTCTGGAGAAGAATTCAATCCGGGGCCAGAGACGAGGCTTGATCGCTCAGAGCTTTTGTGTAATAAACTTTTATTAAAGTATAAAAGAGACAGAGAAAGCTTCTGACATGACATCAGAAGGGGGCAGAGAGATCAAGTCTCGTCTCTGGCCCCGGATTGAATTCTTCTCCTCTGCAGGCCAAGAATCCTGGCTTCTTTTGTGGTTCAGCAACAACCTTTCAGTGTGTCTGCCCTGCATCAAAGCTACCTGCACATCAGGTGTTCACCGGGACAGCCAACGTGCTGTCACCCTCAGGTTCATTCAGATGCAGGCAAATGATGGGAAACCAGCTAACTTTGATGATACTCAGAATGGCCCACCTCCACTGGGTAATGGGAAGGTCTGCTGATGGTGTGAACCCAGCACACCGATGTGAACCCAGTACGATGGTGTGAACCCAGCACACTGGTGTGAATCCAGCACGATGGTGTGAACCCAGCACGATGGTGTGATCTCAGTACACCAGTGTGAACCCAGCATGCTGGTGTGAATGCCACACGATGGTGTGATCTCAGTACACTGGTGTGAACCCAGCATGATGGTGTGAACCCAGCACACTGGTGTGAACCCAGCACAACAATGGACTTCTTGCTGATTCTCCCATCTCTGCTACCCCAAAGCCCCAGACGCTCAGACCTGAGACGGTGGGGTTGTAAAGTTCAGAGCAGGGGAATGGAGACTGCCTTCTCTTTTTATCTGGATTGGCTTTATTTCTTTCTCCTGCATTTTGTAAACCATCTGGATTCATTTTTTCCAGCTTTCTGAAATTAGTTGGCCTCAAGCTTACAGTGTCTTCTGCCAGTTTAATATGGTTTGATGCTTTTTTTTTCTTTATAGCTACTAATGTAAACTATAAATAAAATTGTGTTCCACCTACAAACAAACCAGACTGCGAGTTCCTGGTATCGATTTTAGACATGACAACCAAGCCCCCAGGCCAGATTTCACTTTACTTGTGTCAAACAACTCCTGGATTAAGTGGAAGAGTTAGTTGCTCAGTTGTGTCCAACTCTTTGTGACCCATGGACTGTAGCCTGCCAGACTCCTCTGTCCATGGGATTCTGCAGGTAAGAATACTGGAGTGAGTTGCCATTTCCTTCTCCAGGGGATCTTCCCAACCCAGGGGTCAAACCTGCAATATCTGCATTGCACACAGTCTTTACTGTCTGAGCCACCAGGGAAGGCCAGACACTGTGGCTGCATGGGCCGGGATGAAGACCCCTCTGTGATCAGCAGATGCCTTCTGATCGATGATACCCAGTGGTCTGAAATATTTCCAAGTGAAGCCTTGGGAGGAAACCCTGGGACACGCACAGGGGAGCGTAGTGCCTCCGATGCCCGCATGCGGACCCCGTGTCTACTGAAGTGGGGGGCAGGACAGGACACGCCCAGCTGGGGAAGCACAGTGTCTGCTTCTCTCCCACCTGTGGCAGCTGTGGTCCAAGAGCTGGAGAAGCCAGCCTGCCTCGCAGCTGCTGTCTCCTCCAGACTCATCTGGGCTCACATCCACCGATACGTATGGGTCTTTCTAAAAAACAACATCCCCCGCTGTCCTGGAATGTCCCAGCAAGACAGAGCAGGCAGAAGAGTCTAAGGGAAAAGTGGCGATCTGGTGCCAAAAGGAAGTCCCAGGCGTGAACGCAGCCGGCGCCGGGGCTGGCCCTCACCGCTCGCAGGCAGGTCCGAGCTCCTCCGGGGCTTGGCGTTCATGTCAGCATCGCGCCCCTCACTCCTGTTTCTCAGCGTTGCCGTCAGCCTCCACCAGGCATCAGTTGCCTTTCCCACAGCTGCTGAGGGAACCTCGGGTGTGAGCGTTACTCAAGGAACGTCGTCAAATGAACAAATCACGGTTTTCTCCACTTATTAGTAGTGAAAGCACTTACCACATCCTAGCATGATTATGGGCTGACACACTGTCTTTCTCCTTCGCAGGACTGAGCCAAAGGCAGGAGGTTAACGGCTTGTTCTATTTTTAGAGCTGCAGTGTCTAATAGAGTAGCCACTAGTCACACATAGCCATTGAAGAAAATTAAAGGAGATTTTGAAATGAACTGCTCAGATGCACTCGTCATATTTCAAGAGTCCAGGAGCCACAGGGGGCTTTTGGCTATGCCAGCTTGGACACAGTAGGTTCTGGGTAAATGTCTGCTTAGTGAGGGCCCTGTGGGAAGGACCTGGGCACCGAGCGGGGCTGAGTGGAGGGGGGCTGAGCTTCAGGGGGCAGCTCAGTGTCCCGAGAAGCCACCAGCAGGAAAGCTCAGCCTTCCGGTCTGGCACTCATGGAAGCAAAGCAGATAACCACAGCAGAAGCAGACTTGGCCGCTCTGATGGACAGGGCACCCCGCGGGAGCTGAGATGTTTCAGCAGGAGGCAACGGTCAGGCCTGCGGGCTCTGCCCCCCTCTGAGCCGAGAGGCGAGCCAAGCCTGGGCGCCATCTGCAGGGTCCCCAGGACTGCTCCTCACGCCCCCTGCACCCCCCTCAGTCTGCAGCACACACAGCACCCGAAGGTGACCGCAAGTGCATCCTGTGTGTCCTCCCCACGGTGAAGACTTCAGAGCGGCAGTAGGTGTGATGACTGAGGATCGTGACAGCGCGTGCTTCAACGTCCGCGAGCTACTGGAAGTCACGGAAGGGAGGGCTGCAGCCTGAGCCCCTGTGAGCCCCAGGCTTTGATGATCTCAGCTCCTCTGTGCTTCTGGGCACCTGTACGTCCTGCAGTGACTGTAGTGTTTGCAGTCCTTTTGATGTTAACTTGATTTAAACCACATTTAGTCTTTTGTTGAAGAGCATCTATTTCAGCTTCATTGACTATGCCAAAGCCTTTGACTGTGTGGATCACCATAAACTGTGGAACATTCTGAAAGAGATGGGAATACCAGACCACCTGAGCTGCCTCTTGAGAAACCTGTATGCAGGTCAGGAAGCAACAGTCAGAACTGGACATGGAACAACAGACTGGTTCCAAATAGGAAAAGGAGTACGTCAAGGCTGTATATTGTCACTCTACTTATTTAACTTATATGCAGAGTACATCATGAGGAACGCTGGGCTGGAAGAAGCAGAAGCTGGAATCAAGATTTCCTGGAGAAATATCAATAACCTCAGATATGCAGATGACACCACCCTTATGGCAGAAAGTGAAGAGGAACTCAAAATCCTCTTGATGAAAGTGAAAGAGGAGAGTGAAAGGGTTGGCTTGAAGCTCAACATTAAGAAAACAAAGATCATGGCATCTGGTCCCATCACTTCATGGGAAATAGATGGGAAAATGGTGGAAACAGTGTCAGACTTTATTTTTTTGGGCTCCAAAATCACTGTGGATGCTGATTGCAGCCATGAAATTAAAAGACACTTACTCCTTGGAAGGAAGGTTATGACCAACCTTGATAATATATTAAAAAGCAGAGACATTACTTTGCCAACCAAGGTCCATCTAGTCAAGGCTATGGTTTTTCCAGTGGTCATGTATGGATGTGAGAGTTGGACTGTGAAGAAAGCTGATCGCCGAAGAATTGATGCTTTTGAACTGTGGTGTTGGAGAAGACTCTTGAGAGTCCCTTGTACCACAAGGAGATCCAACCAGTCCATTCTAAGGGAGCTCGATACTGGGTGTTCATTGGAAGGACTGATGCTTAAGCTGAAACTCCAATACTTTGGCCACCTCATGCGATGAGTTGACTCACTGGAAAAGACTCTGATGCTGGGAAAGGTTGGGGGCGGGAGGAGAAGGGGACGACAGAGATTGAGATGGCTGGATGGCATCATCGACTCTGTGGACATGAGTTTGAGTGAACTCCGGGAGTTGGTGATGGACAGGGAGGCCTGGCGTGCTGTGATTCATGGGGTCGCGGAGAGTGGGACACGACTGAGCGACTGAACTGAACTGAACTGAGTCTTTTGTGTAAGGTTATTCTAGACTATTGGTTACTTGCCACGAGACCTTGCCGTGAACACACATGTATGAAATACGGCATACTAAATACTTTCGAGGCTGGTTTCCATGCTGGTTTTAATGGTATTTCCCTTGACATTTTCACTTCTCCAGTTTTCATACAAATGGGGACAGGGGCTCAGACACTGAAGAACACACCTGCTGGGTGTGCCCCGTGCCCAGCTCACACATCACAGCTGCTGACAGAGACCCAAGGTCTAGGATGAGGCGGTCTGTGCTCGTGAGCACAGGAAAGCCAAGGTCAGTCCCGCACCCACGAGCGTTCCTCGTGGTCTCTTCTCTGGTGGCGGGTACTTCTCTTGTGTTTCTTGCAGAGCCTCAGTGTATCAAGGATGAATAATTATTTTGGAATAATGGAAATCCTGTGTAAACATGATTCTGGAGTGCTGGGTTCTACTGTCAGCCCAGCACTCACAGAACACTTATCCTGTGCCTGATTTCCTAAAATCTTTACACATATGGATCCAGTAAACCCTGCAGTGACCCATGGAGACGGGTGCTCTTTTAATTCTGTTTTTGAGGGACAGACACTAGGGGATGTATGCTGACAATCTCAAGGCTGAGTGACCCCAGACAGGGTATTCGACCCCCGGCCGAGGCACGGTTCCCCACGTCTTGGTTTTCTGGTCTCCAGAGAGGGAGACACACGCCCGCCTCTCTCACTGGGGTGTGCTGAGACGTCACTCACACGGTGACGTTCCTGCTTCCCTGACTCTTCGCGCGCTAAGTGGGCTAGCCACAGTTTGTGCTGAAGAAATAGGCTGAGTGACTCATTTGTGCAGGAAACGTTTTGAGCGGCACAGAGGGCCCTCATCTCTCAGGACAGGAGCAGAGAGCCACACCCTCCTGGCGAGGGTGGGGGTCGCACAGCTTCACAGAGGCCCCCACGGAGGGGCAGGAGAGACACAGGGACACAGTGCAGTGCGGCTGCTCAGCAGCACGGGGACAGCCCTGGATACAGGGGGCCATGACTGCTGCTCAGCGGCACGGGGACAGCCCTGGACACAGGGGGCCATGACTGCTGCTCAGCTGCTTCCTGGGGGCACTGGGGCGAGATCAGGAGAGGGGTGGTTTCACTGAAAACCTTTCCTAAGGCTGCGGTGTGGAGAAGGGGCTGGACTCAGAAGGGGGGACTGGACTCAGGATGGGGGACTGGACTCAGGATGGAGGACTGGACTCAGGATGGGGGACTGGACTCAGGATGGGGGACTGGACTCAGGATGGAGGACTGGACTCAGGAGTGGGGACTGAACTCAGGAATGGGGGCTAGACTCAGGAGGGGGGGCTGGATTCAGGAGGGGGGCTGGACTCAGGAGGGGACTGGACTCAGGAGTGGGGACTGAACTCAGGAATAGGGGCTAGACTCAGGAGGGGGGGCTGGATTCAGGAGGGGGGCTGGACTCAGGAGGGGGGCTGGCTGGCACCCTTGATTTGTGGGGTCACTGTGCAGCGGGATAGAGCTGGTTTCCAAGGGAGGTGGAGAGAGGAGAAGAGCGCTTAGACAGACCTCGGGGAACAGGGGTGTCTGAGGAGAGGGAGGGGAGGAGGGGCAGCAGAAGGAAATGCAGCGGCCAGAGAACCATCCAAGTGCCCAGCGCTCCCAGGAGGTCTGCGCTGCTCCCCTGGGGTCCCGGTCTGCTGGAGTGGTGGCGGTGGAGAGACCTGCAGCTCTGGACAGCGCTTAGAGGCATCTGGGAGGCCACCAGAGTGGGAGAAGAGTGACCAGGCCAGGACGGGTATTGTACTGGGAGCTGGGTTTTGAATGTGGCCTGGAAGGATGAGCCATGTCTATACAGACAGCGAGGGTCCAGTCCATCACGCACGTGGAAAGTCTGTGAGCAGCATCAGAGCTGCCTTAACACAAAAGTGAGGCTGCTGAGAACATGTGTTTAAGTAACTTGCTCAAGACTACACAGCTATTCAACTTTGGGTAGCTAATTTAATCCCTATCAGCCTCAACTTTTCCATCTGTAAGATGGGCACAGTAATTCCTATTTCAGGCTTTTGGCAGCAAATGATAAACATAAAAAAAATATAAAATCCCTTCTGATTGTGTGGAAGGGGCTCTCACTTTGTTATTCTCTCCTCCCTCTTGTTGTCTTATTTGCAGCTGACACTCCTTTTCACCACTGAATTTTTAAAGGGTTATTCCTACATGTCCTTAGAATATATAAAGGCATCTAAGAATACTTTAGAAGTAATTTAATATGAATTATTCAATTAAATGGCTAGCATACCACGTCTTTCTGATATCTTTCCAACACATATATTAATGAAACCAATTCAGTTCTGATACATGTTGACATATTTCCTGAATTTGTTTCTTTTATTCTTTTTATACTATTATAAATGAGAGCCAGACTGATTTGAAAAGTATATATATTTTAAGTTAAATGTGACACAAATGTTCTCGGAATTGTGAGACTTTCAGTGAATAATTTTTCAAAATGTTTACTTGACCCTATTGCTTTAGAGAATTAAAAAAATCTGTTTCTGGAAGGCAGAGATTTGCTTTACTTTTTTATATAATTTTAAATGATGTAGCCTATTATTAAATATTTATTGCCTTGAATGGCAGTTTAAAGAATCAAATAAAACATAATCACTATGTAATTTATTTTGACTCAAAAAGAACACTTCTCCAGGGAAAGGCAGCAGCCTGGTGGGTCCCTGGTCCAGGGGGGAGGGTGGGTGGAGATGCCCAGGACCTGGCCCCCTGTTACCAAACCCCGTTCCAGGAGATGAGGTTATCTGGCTGCTGACACTCTTTCTTGTATTTTAAAAAATTCTTGAAGTTCTTACAGTATGCTCCCCCTCTTGTTCTTTTCACCTGAATTAGCTTGTGTGTCTCTGCTCTTCCAAAGCCCAAAGGACTCAACAGGAGCAGCCTTGGTGTGAGTGCAGCACAGCACCTGCCCTCCCCTCCCCGTCCTCCTGCCTGCCCCTCCGTCCTCCCCGCTGCCCCTCCGTCCTCCTCTACCTCCTCTCTTCCTGACCCTTCAAGACCATCTCAATCTACTTTCTCCTTAAAGTCCTTCCAGGTCAGTCTAGAAGTCAGGAGGCTCTGTCTTTGATACTCCACTGTAAACGAATCTTCTGTCTGTAAATAAACGGACAAAGAGGATATGGCACATATACACAATGGAATTACTCAGTCATAAAAATGAATGGATGAAATAATGCCATTTTTTGGCAATCTGGATGCAACTAGAGATTATTATACTAAATAAAGTAAGTCAGGCAGAGAAAGACAAATGTCATATGATATCACTTATATGTGGAATCTAAAAAGAGATACAAATGAACTTATTTCCAAAACAGAAAGATTCACAGGTATAGGAAACAAACTTTGGTTACCCAAAGGGAAAGGTGACGGACAGGGATAAACAATATGCACAGTACTGTATACCAATAGGTAAACACCTACAGGCTAGAACCAGGAACTACATTCAAAGTCTCGTAATGACCCATAGTGGAAAGAAATACGAAACAGAAACAGCATGTAACTGAACCACTTGGCTGCATAGCAGAAACTAAAAGAGCATTGTAAATCAGCTGTGCTTCACTTATAGAAAAGGCCGATAGGAAGAACCAAGAATCAAGCCATATAAGAATTTATGATTTTGCCAGTTGTGTCTTTGCCCCAGGGACAAATACGCAAGCAAATATATGCAAATGAAAAGCTAACGATTTCTTACTCTCCCTTAAATATATACTAAGTTCTCCTTGAGATGCTCAGGACAGAGCACTTTGTCTTTCTAGGGCTGCTGAGAAATTATTCAGTTGTGGAATACTGAAAACTCTGGTAGTTGAAGGATGGAGCCGTTTACATGTTCAGCTTGGGATGGAGGCTGTGCATGAGAACCTTCCTAGCTCAGATAAATATGACCACTCTTGGGATTGCATGTAAACACCTGATAGAAATACAGCGAGCTATACATGCTCATAATATATGTACAAACATGCAGGATACACACGTGCATAAACTCACTGCGGGCAGAATCTGTCTCTCACAGAAATTAAGAATCTTCTTAAATATGCATTTTCTAATCATTCACTGCAAGAGAAATGCAAGCTCCTACCCCACATAGATGTTCAGAGCTGTCCTCTGGCCTGTGATCAGATGTGATCGCCTCGCGCAGGGTGCTACAGGCCTAGACTGTAGTTTAATGGGCATCAGGCTACAAATAATGAGCCTTAAAATCTGGTCATCATCAAGAGGATTCAGTATGTTTTCTCCACAGAACGGCCTTGCTTTTAATTTTTTTTGGCAATGGGTAGTTAGAAGCTGTTGAGTCTGCACTTTTTTTGTTGTTGTTGGAAGCACCAACTCATAGAGACTTCCCTGGTGGCTCAAATGGTAGAGAATCTGCCTGCGATGCAGGAGACTTGGGTTCGATCTCTGGGTCAGGAAGATTCCCCTGGAGAGGGTCATGGCAACCCACTCCAGGATTCTTGCCTGGAGAATTCCGTGGACAGAGGAGCCTGGAGGGCTGCAGTCCATGGGGTCGCAAAGAGTCGGCATGCCTGAGTGACTAACACCCACCCCCCCCCACACGTCAATTTATAACCAAGTCCTGCCCGTATGGCTTCCCTCCCAGGGTTTGGATGACAGCTCACCTGGACTCCACTATTCTTACTGCAGTCATTTAGCTTCTAACAGCCATTAGAAACGTGAGGTCCTGCTGTGAGAACAGGTTCCCCGACTGCTGCCCGGCTCTCAGACACGCCCTGTGTGCAGACGTGACCGGGGCCCAGCACCCCTGCTGGGCTGGCCCTGGGCACAGGGTTCCACCCTCAAGGACTGGGTCCCCGTCGTTCCCAGCTCCACAAACCTCGTTCTGAACTTGGATGACGGGGATGCCCTTGGGGGACACGCTGAGCCTGGCTCTGACAGAGGCTGTGACCCTCTCGTCAGAAAGGACGTGGCAGAAGCGGGTGCTGTGGGCAGGGGTCCCACAGGCCAGAGCAGTCACGCTGCTCTCTTTCTCTGGGAGGCCTGAGTGTGCACACGTGCGTGCGTGTGTGTGCAGTTTGCTCCTCTCCCTGACCCTGACTCCGGCTCTAGACGAGGGCCCTTGCTTCTCTGGTTGCTCAGAGGCTGCGTGGCCCAGCACGCGGATCCTTCAGTGAGGCCCCCACCGCCTCCTCTGGCGTCAAGGAGGGCATGGCTCACCTGTCCTGGCAAGAAGGCTCTAACCCGCCTCACCCCCCGCAGGCCTGTGAGCTGGTCTGACGGCCCGTGGAGGGGCCTGCCCTGCTCGGGGGTAAGAGCTTCCCCATTCCCGTCCCACAGAAGGTCTGTGAGGGGCCTGAGAGGGGATGCAGCCGTGCCCGTCCGCCCCGGGAGGCACCTCCCTGATTGGGCGTCAGACCCCTCAGCCGCCGACGGGAGCAGAGACGCTGTCCGTGTGTCCGTCTCCGTGCTCACTGACACCACGCGGATGGGGACTTCCCTCTTCTCCTCTCGGTTTTCTCAGGAGTGCCCACCTCCCCAGCGTCAAGCAGGAAGACATGGCTTAGTCCTGCAGATGCGGACGTCTTCCACGCAGGTCCAGAAAAGCTGGACGTGGAGCCTCCCGCTAACTGTGTGACCTTGGGGGTCTCAGCTCCTCGTCTGCAGGGGGAAGAGACCAGTCCATCCCCTGGGGTCTCCAAGGGCGTTTTCTCTGCTCCCTGGGGCGCTCCCGTCCATGGAAGGCTTCTGTGGGGAGGGGTCTTGGGGGTGTCAGCCTTGTTGCGAAGGCTCCTCATTCTAGGATTCTGTGCTGCTTCCTTTCATGGTCCCGATTGCCAGCCAGTTCCTCGTATTTTTTTAAAAAATAGGTGATTCTCATCAATCAAAAGCCATCAGATACTGGAGGGAAACGAATAAGGACGGGTGTAGAGTGTGGACCCTTCGGGGGCATCAGCGTCTCAGCGTTTGAAGGACGACGGCTCAAAGGTGTCACGTGGCCGTCCTGTTGAAAAGCGGCAACCACAGATGGGAAAGCAAGGGCCAAAGGCAGGTCCCTTCAGGACAGGTCCCTCCACGCCCTGCGGTGTGGCCTGGAGCCGACGGCAGCCCCTTCGGGGAACCACCTGCCCCGGCCACCCCGTTCCCCCTCCTCCCCCTGGGGCCAAGGACTCCATCCCAAAGGCTGGTCCAGAGAGGGAAGAGGCAGCCAGTCCCCAGCCCCAGCCTCCCCCTGCTTGTCTCAGGAGTAGGACAGTGACGGGGGCCCCAGCCTTGCTGGGGGTGGTCTCCTGAGCTCGGGCTCAGGCCTAGCTCAGCAGGCATGCCACCTCCAGGAGGGCGCCTCCTGAAGGCCCACAGCCCACAGGGGTTTGGTTTCCCTAAAGGGACACAGGGATGACGAGGAATCCCACCAGGCGCTGTAGGCCATGCCCCTACTGAGGGTCCTACTCCCATAATGGGTGGAGTTGGCCCTGAAGACAAGCCATGCAGAGTGTCTGGGCTTCCCTCGGTTTGCACTCGGGGCTGGGCGGCGGGACCCGGGGTCCGCCAGCCGACTCTGCCTGCCTCGAGGGCATGGCTGTGCTACAGGGTCCCCGCGGGACCGTCCACCCTGAGGGGCTCGTCCCCTGCCTTCTGCTCTGTAGGAATCCTGCCGCACTGCTGGCTCATCAGGTCTTCAGAAATTGGAAAGAGACGCCATGAGGCATTCGACCTCGGGCACGTTAGGAGCTTGTGGCTGTTCCGTGCGTGGGTTCCCTGTGAGTCACCACGGTCTCCAGGCTGAGAGACGTGTGGCTGAGGGGGCCTTGGCTTCAGTTTGCTCGAGAAGGACCCTCACGGCATCTTGCGCCTGTGGCGTTTGTAAGTGGTGGGAAGGAAGGGAGATGCTCGTCTCAGGCTCTGTCCCCTGCTCAGTGCTTTGGGGCCCCCACACTGCGGGCTCTCATGAGTGTCCATGTGTCCAGGGTTCTCCCAGGACCCCTCCTCCTGCCTTGCTGGGCACACCCTCCCCTGCACCCTGCACCCTCCCCTGCACGTCTGGACGCACGTGTGTATCGCTGTCACGAGTGTTACGTCAAAGGGTGGGTGTCCCTTTGTCCCGAAATATCCCTTCTGTGTGCTGTGAACACTCAGCAATTAGACAAACAGAGCACCTTCGATGCAGCCAATATGATGATGTGTCATATTCTACTTGGCCACAGAGGTGACCCCTGCACACCTACCTCTGTGCAATTCCTTAACTAAGCTGTCATTTCTGAAATAAGCAACCGGGTGAGTCTCCACGACAGGGTGGAATCCAGGCTGAGCACTTGCTCACTCGCTGCTGGTCTGGGGCGTCTTCTACATGCCCACACCCAGTGCTGTGCAGTGACTGGTAAGCACCATTTGCCTTTTGTGTCATTGGCGTGTGTGCTTGGGGAAGGTCACCAAGGGCAGGGCCGTGTCAGATGCAGCCCTTGGGTGGCCCCAGGGCCTCTGCATGGCTGCAGAAGTGTCTGCTCGCTGCTCCTGGCTCCCGGCACCCCCGCAGTCAGGTGGGGCTCCTGATACCCGTGGCCAGGGGGCCAGAGAGACTCGGACACACTTGGAACCCCAACTGGGCCGGAGGAGTGCCAGGCAGTGAAGATGCTGGGCCCTGATGCCCACCCCTGTTGTCCTTGCAAGCCTTCATTTTCATTGTCTGAAATCTAAAGACACTTGTCTAGGACGTTCAGGCACGGTGTCCCCTTCAGGGGCTCCAGTCCTCCTTGACACCCTTGGCTGTGGGTCTGGTCGGGCCTCCGCCTCCAGGCTTGGAATGCGAGGTTGGGGGGAGCAGGTGGCCGGGACAGAGGACAGAGCCTCTCACCTTCCTCCTGGCCCTGAGCATCGCCCGGAACCTGCTCCTCACTGAGCCCCAGAGGGTCTCAGCCGAGGCTCAGTCTCGGGGGTGGGAGGACGCTGGAGTCCAGCTCACAAGAGGGAGCTCATTTAAGAGGAGGAAAGCTTGGCTTACCCTACAAAACATGCCTTTTCCCAGAATTTTCTAGCAATAGCATTGTTTAAAAAATTACCAATCTTCTAAAAACTTATCCTTTTACAAAAAAAAAGTTCTTTCTGAATAAGAAGGAAGTGCTTTAAAAACAATTATCTCATATTATTTGCAGAAGGCAACAAGGACATCTCCTCCCCGCTCCTGGAAACACAGACAGGCCCCATCTTGCTGGAAACAAACTCCTGAAACCAGTCCTGTCCTCACGTCCTTCAAGCTCCGCTCCTCCTTGTGACAGTCTACCCCGAGGAAGGGGCCAGCAGCCACAAAACTATCTACAAAGATGCTTATCCCATCCGATCTATAACCTGGAAGTTAAAAACAAACACTAGATTGTTTCTGGAGACCAGCTCGGGGCCACGGACCCAGCCGTCAGCAGGGATGCAGGGCTCCTGGCTTGTGATCCTGCAGCAGGGTCCTCAGCCCCCAGCTCCAGCCTCAGCCAAGACCCCGTCCACACACCAGCTCTGAAACGTGGTGGCCGGGTACCCACTGCACCCCAGCGCAGACGGTTGAGGGAGCCGTCATCCCTGACCAGAGCCCCACCACACACCCATGTCTGCTGTACGTGCTGAGTGGCTTCAAAGCCATGGTTATACATTTGCAATCATTTGTAGTCAAGAAATCAGGCCGAGATGATAATTCCTTTGTTTTATCTTAACCAATGTAGATTGTAAATATGAGACAGTCTCCAAGTCCTTGCCTGAAAATACCTATATTCCTTCTCTTCGAATGCAATCTCATTTAAAAAGTACATTTAATTTTATCCAGTGTCAAACATCTGCCCTGAAATGCATTCCCTGTTTTATTGACAGTTTTAAACAGACTAAATCAGTCACACTGTCTTCTGAAATATGTAATAAATGCGGCCAGGGCCAACGAGGTGTCCACTCGGGCGGACCTGATGGAGACGGCAGCACACACATTGTTTTCTTGGGATGGTGGCCAGGAAGCTTTTTTCTTTTAATAGAGGATTTACTGTGACAATAAAGGTGAACTGCCATCACAGTCCTGAAGTTTGTTTGCACACAGACAATTCACACTAAGGCGTCGAGCAATGGCGGGTCTGGGAAACCCATTTGCTCTGAATCTTCACTTCATACAGACCAGTCCCTAGAACTCCACCTTTTTGCTTCTCTGCAACCATGCATGCAAGCTATCAAGTGAATGGTAAAATAGGCATGCCCTAGCTTCTGATTTATAATATTAGTGAGAGCAGGGAGGACAAGCACGTTGTAAAGTTCAGGGATGGGCGATGCCCAGCGATGTCTTATAAAGAACGGAGGGGCAGTGGGCGCCCTGGCTCCTGGCTGGGTGGCTGCGTGCATGGAATTCTTCACCCACGCCCCGGCGTGCGCCCTGCTGCACGGCAGTCATACATTAATTAGAGCACAAACAGACACTGCAGTGTTGCCACGCACCCAAGTGGATCTTCATTTTTCACATGTGGGGCCCTACTAATTAAAATCAGCTTTGCAATTAAATGTGGAAAATTGTGTTAAACTTTCAAGCGTGGTTAGGAGAAAATGCAATTATTTTTCGGGGTTTTTTATTTTAATGCAAATGCAAACGCTCTGCATGTGAATCCAGTGAGGGAGGCACAGGATCCCTACTTTTCTTTCTTCCTCGTCTCTCTCTTTCCTGTCTGATTATCCAGGCTCCTCTCAGTTGCACGCTGCCACGCTCCACTGTCTCTCCCGGTGCCTGGCTCTGTTCCAAGGCTTTTAGTGAGAGCTCTCTGTCAAGGCATGAATAATACAGCCCCCAGGCTGCCGGCAGCCTCCAAATGAGGCGTGTGTGCGTCAGGAAGGAGCCCTCAGCTCCAGCTCCAGAACAAGCTCCCGTGAAGACAGGCAATTATTCACCCGCAGCTGCCGCCATGGCAGCCACACTGGTGGGTGCAAAGGTATATGAGATGGAAGAAATCTGAAGGAGGAACACGCACCACAAGCCAGAGAGAATCCAATAATTTTCTAGTAGGAAAGAAATCTACCGTTTGGAGCTTTTAATTTTAAAGTTTCAGGGTAAATTGATTTGACTCTGAATTTTCTAAATTGGGAAGGATTTAAATATAATACCAAGGCCATCAACTGGCTTCTGCAAGACTCTACCGCTAGATTTCAGGTCAACTATCTCACCAGAAGCCTGTGCTCAACAAACAATAACCTCAACAAAACATCTGTGAAGGGCAAATGTGAATAAAATCCATTAAATGTCAGAAGTAAATTCAGAGGGTTCACAACCCAGATGATGTGAAGAATAAATCCACATTAGGGACTCCCCCGTCCCCCACATTCTCCTTCGTTGGAGACTTATACAAAAATCGCTGTTCAGAAAGAAGTAAGTAAAGCCAGTTAATTTCAATGGTCCAGTATGTATCTAACTGCTAAAAGGAAGTCTAAAATTTCAAATTCTTCTACATTGCTTAATATTTATTAATCTGTGATAGATTTTCTCAGATTTCTTTTTGCTGTGGACCGTTTTTAAAGTCTTTATTGAATTTATTACAATACTGCTTCTGTTTCACGCTCTGGCTTTTGGTTGAGAGGCACATGGGGTCTTGGTTACCGGAGGGGGGACTGAACCCTCAGCCCCTGCAGTGGAAGATGGCCTCTTAACTACCGGACCACCAGGGACGTCCCAATCTGTGATAGATACTGACAAATACTATTCCCACCTCTAATTTTCACTGGGAAATTTCATAAAGACTTCAGAACAATAAGGCTTATCTGCTGCCCCAGATGGCAAAGAATCTGCCTGCAATGCAGGAGACTCGGATTCAACCTCTAGGTCAGGAAGATCCCCTGGAGAAAGACATGGGAACCTACTCCAGTATTCTTGCCTGGAGAATTCCAAGGACCGAGGAGCCTGGCAGGCTTCAGTCCATGGGGTTGCAAAGAGTCAGGCACGACTGAGCGACTAACAAATACTTACAGTAGTAGCAGGAGAACAATAAACCAGCCCTGATTTTGACAATGAATTTAGTATCTATTTATTTACCCCTTTGTAACATCAGGTTGCACTGTATCTTTAACACAATATTCTATATCAACCTGAGGACAGAAAATTGTGATTATAAGGCGTTAGAATGTTCAATCTCAGTCAAATTTTCAAGAGTAAATTTTGGCAGGAAAGTGTTCACGTCCCACATTCTGGCTCTCCTAGTAACAGGTCATGTAATTCTCTGGATTAGTAAACAATCTCTTTTTCAGGTACTTGAACCAAACTAAGACAGTCACAGAGAGAGTGAACCGGGGCCTCTTGACCCCATGTCTGTGCCCACAAGGCACCTGTCGTCAGGCTTCCCAGGTGGCGCTACTGGTAAAGAGTCTGCCTGCCAATGCAGGAGACACAAGAGGCGCAGGTTTGATCCCTGAGTTTGGAAGATCCCCTGGAGTCGCAAATGGAGACCCACTTCAGTACTCTTGCCTGGAGCATCCCGTGGACAGGGGAGCCTGGCGGTTGCAAAAGAGTGGGATGCAACTGAGCGGGCACACAGCCCAGGGCAGGCAGAGACCCCTGTCCCGAGACGGTCGGGCAGCCGGGATCTCGCACTAGGCCGCTCTTCCTGCACTCGGGGTGTCCTTGCTGGTTCAGGGCCCCAGTCCTGGGCTGGCGCTGTGTCCTCTACCCCGTGCCTACCAGCAGTCTTCCAGCCACCAACCCAGAGCCCAGCTTCTTCCTCAACTCCAGGTGCATGGACTCTTCCTCCATGCCTGTCATTTTCTTCCTGCCACCCAGGCTGTAGGCCCGGAAATGCTCTCTTTTCACCCAAGGCTGTTTGAGACGCTTACAGGCCACCTGTCTGCCTGCACAGCAGGAACGAGGTGGTCCCAGGAGAGCAGGGACCCAGAATGCGCCTCTCCCTGAATCTGGGTGTCTAAGAACCAGACTCTGGGAACTCAGATGGTGGAGGGCTAGTTTTGCACCTTCAAAGGCAGCTCTGGGATTGGCCCCCACATTTGAGATGCTAGCTTCAGCATCTCTCACATAAATACCATTTTAGAAAAGCCGTGTGTACTCAGGGCCGTGGAGTGTGCAGAGTCAGGGGTGCAAGAGATGTAAGACGCGAGTGGAAAGGAAGGGATGGGATTTGCTGTGGACAGAGACCGAGACGGCATTTTGGTTCATGAAAGAGAATTACTCTGGCTTTGATTGCAGATTCCATGATGATTTTGTCATCATTATGTGCTGATAATACAGAGCCTAGAAGACTCAGAGTCATGTGTCTGGATACTAACAGTTTTGGAAGATAAAGGCTGGTGGTTTTGTCCCTGATCATGTGCATGTGGAAGCGTTAGTCACGCAGTTGTGTCTGACTCTTTACAACCCCCTGCAGCCCGCCAGGCTCCTCTGTCCATGGGACTCTCCAGGCAAGAATACTGGAGTGGGGTGCCATTTCCTTCTCCCAGGGATCTTCCCAACCCGAGGATCGAACCTGGGCTCCTGCATTGCAGGCAGATTCTCTACTGTCTGAGCCACCAGGGATGCTGACCACATGCATCAGGGCATGAAAATGTCGACTGAACTGGGACCCCTGTGGTCAGTGAGCAGGGATCCAGAGATGGGCCTCGGGTCCAGGAGGGTGGCCTGGAGGAGGAACGGGTGTAGTGCCTGCATCAGACACAGACTCTCTGTCACTGCTCTTCCTTTCACCCTGACTGCTCGGCGACTCAGCACCACGTGGGATACTACATCCGACCGCCTGATACGCCCGGAGTTGCTGGTGAAACTGTTTTCATTTCCCTTATGTTTTTCGCAGTTTCTCTCTCTGATTCACCCTTTGTGCAGTTGTGTGTATGCCTATCAGGCAGCTCAAACTGTGAACGATTAACACGAACCTTGAGTCGATTATCTGTAGTTCAAGGATAAGGCAGAACATCCAATAAAATATTAGAAGTTTAACTCCCACCCCTTCGTTTTTAACCAGGACTGTAAACCATGAATTCCTTGTGAATTCAGACTGTTGATGAATTTCACAAGTATCACCCAGTGGTTGGTCCTCCTCTGACCTCTATTTCCGGTTTCTTATGAACCCACAGCTCTACCTTCCTTCAGTTCAGTTCAGTTCAGTTCAGTTGCTCAGTCGTGTCCGACTCTTTGCAACCCCATGAATCACAGCACCTCCCTGTCCATCACCAACTCCCGGAGTTGACCCAAACTCATGTCCATCGAGTCGGTGATGCCATCCAGCCATCTCATTCTCTGTCGTCCCCTTCTCCTCCCGCCTCCAATCCCTCCTAGCATCAGACTCTTTTCCAGTGAGTCAACTCGTCGCATGAGGTGGCCAAAGTATTGCAGTTTCAGCTTTAGCATCAGTCCTTCCAATGAACACCCAGGATAGATCTCCTTTAGAATGGACTGGTTGGATCTCCTTGCAGTCCAAGGGACTCTCAAGAGTCTTCTCCAACACCACAGTTCAAAAGCATCCATTCTTCGGCGATCAGTTTTCTTCACAGTCCAACTCTCACAGCCATACATGACCACGGGAAAAACCATAGCCTTGACTAGACGGACCTTGGTTGGCAAAGTAATGTCTCTGCTTTTTAATATGCTATCTAGGTTGGTCATAACTTTCCTTCCCAGGAGTAAGCATCTTTTAATTTCCTGGCTGCAATCCTTACCAAGGGAAAAAGTCACCCATCTCAGCAGCCACAGGAAACCAAATCTCCACTGAAGTGGCAAAACTACCGCCCAGGGCCACGGCCTCCGCCCAGGGCCACGACCACTGCCCAGGGACATGGCCACCAACTGAGGCCACCTCCCAGGGACATGACCAGTGACCGGGGCCACAGCCACTGTCCAGGGCCACAGCCACTGCCCGGGGCCATGGCCACCACCCAGGGACACGACCATCAGCCAGGCCACAACCACTGGCTGGGGCCACCACCACTGCCAGGCAGGCCCTCCAAAGCAGTGAAATGGCACACTGAAACTCTGTGTGAAACTCTGAAACTCTGCATTTTTGATTCTCTTAGGAATTATGCTAAAATAAAGATTACCTGGTAGACTTCATTTTACTACTTGAAATCAAATTTCCAAACAATTTTATATTTTTTTATTGTTGACTCCCTTCACTTGCCTCAAATTAATTTTTGCATGTTCAAATAGCTAGATACCAATATACTAAAAGAATGTCTTTATACTCAGCTACAAACTGACATGATGAGTGAGTAAAGTGAAATTGTAGCCTTAACAGGAGCACATTCATTGAAAAGTACATCAGTAAAAACCTGAGCGTTAGCTGCTCAGTTGTGTCCAACTCTTTGCGAACCCATGGACTGTAGCCCGCCAGGCTCCTCTGTCTACGGGGTTCTCCAGGCAAGAACACTGGAGAGGGTTGCCATTTCCTTCTCCAAGTAAAAACCTGAAATGATGGGCAATTTCATCAAAGCCCAAACTGCGGCCGCTGTGCTGGTCCTATTTGAAGATGTCTTAGGTGTGCCGAGCCTCAGCGGGGGGCAAGATGACACCTGTGTTGGGGGGGGGTGCAGGCATCTATGTGCATGAGCAGCTGTCATAGCGCAGAAACTATCTTTTCAAAATGAAAGAAACAAAGCCAGATATAACTGAAATCTCACAAATTTGAAATAGCTACAGTCAAAAGATGTTGATGTGTACAAGAATCTTACCTACTACAAGGACCACCTTTTCAGTCTGAGAAATTCAAATGTCACCTCTTAGTTAAAAATTACTGATAATATATAGCCATTGAAAAACAGAACGTAGCCTTACTTGACACCTCAGTGAGATTCCTGGGAGAGAAGTCTTATCACTGACATGGTATTCTGAATGGTGATTAGCTTTACATAACAAAGTCTGTGGGCTTCCCAGGTGGCCTTAGTGGTAAAGAACAGGCCTGCTGATGAAGGCAGATTTAAGAGACCTGGGTTTGAGCCCTGGGCTGGGAAATCCCCTGGAGGAGGAAATGGCAAAACATTCCAGTTTCCTTGCCTGCAGAATCCCGTGGACAGAGGAACCTCCTGGGCTACAGTCCACGGGGTCGCAGAGGGTTGGATACGACTGAGTGACTCAGCAGGCACGCAACAAAGTCTGTGACTTTCTTGTTTTAAAACCGAGGAAATTGAAGCCAGTACAGGTAGCGCTAACGGTAAAGAATCTGCCTGCCGATGCAGGAGATGCAAGAGAAGAGCATTTAATCCCTGGGTGGGGAAGATCCCTCAGAAGAGGAAATGGCAACCCACTGCAGGATTCTTGCCTGGAAAACCCTATGGACAGAGGCGCCTGGTGGGCTACAGTTCACGGGGTCACAAAGAGTCGGACACGACTGAGTGACTAAGGACACACAAAAGTTAAACAACTCACCCAAAGCCCCCGGGTCACTAGTGGTGAAGGGGAGACTGAGCCCAGGGTCTGTTCTGGGGCCCCCAAGATGCCTCCTGGTTCACTAGTTACTTTTCACTAGTAAACCAGTGGAAATTCCAATAACTGTGTACATTATGACTCATGGTAAAAATAACGCCGTTTTAAATTTAAAAATTAAAATTATTTTTGTTTTAAAAATTTCCAGTTTGGCTGCTTGTGTGAATATTGTCTAACATTTCATCTGCTTCACTCCAGCACAATTGAGGGCATTCTGTGCTCTCATCAGCATCGAGTCTCAGAGGAGGTGGAGCCTGCCTGGCCTCAGTTGGCCCAGCCTCACCCGAAGCACCCCTTTCCATACACGAAGAGGACCCGGGGAGGACGTACACACAGCCCGCGCCCCACAGGACCCATCATGGGGTCCACAATCATGGGGTGCACTGTGGGTAGAAATACAAAGGCTTGAGTCAATTATTTGGGAAATTCATGATTTCTCCTGCAAAAGTGTGGTTATGACACCTAATTAAAACTAGTTGACAGCTAATTAAAACTTTTTAGCCAAATTTAATCATTCCTTCTAGTAGCAATATAATCAAGTTTAACTATTGATTAATCATGAGATGATTGGGCGTCCCAGGTGGAGCTAGTGGTAAAGAACTCGCCTGCCACACAGGAGATGTCAGAGACCTGGGTTCGATCCCTGGGTCGGGAAGTTCCCATGGAGAACATGGATTGTTGCCTGGAGAATCCCATGGACAGAGGATCCTGGTGGGCTATGGTCCATAGGGTTGCAAAGAGTTGGACACGACTGAAGCGACTTAGCAGGCACGCCCACATGAGATGATTGGGAAAAAATTCACTCATAGTTGGCTAACTTGTTTTTCTCTATCATAAATATAAACCAGTCAGGTTTTAAAAACAGGATTTTAAAAAAAGAATTTACATATATACTCCTTCATCAAATAGCAAATACTTGAAATAAACCATGTATTTAAATCAGATAATTTGATAATTTTGCACAGTAAGATAAGAATATAAGACATTAAATATAATAATTTAAGTCACAAAATTCTCTTAACCATAGCCGGCAGTTCCTCCAGCCTGAAACCGTTTCATCGTGGGTGTCCATTAAAATTCCCTGCCCCCCTAAACGCTAGCATGGGGGATTTTGGAGTAATTTGTAATTTTCCCTTGATTTTGCTGAAGGACAATCATCATAATTGCTTGATTTCACCGGTAAATTAGCGCTCAGCTGAAAAGGAAATAGCGAGCGCGGTCGCGAGGACAGTCGCCTGGGGGCTGGAGCACCTGCTGCAGCAGCTGCGCCCGCGTACCTGGGCCCGGCCCCTGGAGGCCGCGCGGCCGACGGCAGGCTCCCTACCTGGGTGCCGGGAGTCAGCCACAGGTGAGCCCTGGCCAGGGCACGCGTCTGACGCACCAGGGCCGCGACCTTCCGCAGAAAGGGGAAGCTGCCTCCTCCCACAGGGCGGCGCCCACCAGGCAAGAACCTGCAGGCGGACCTGCCCCTGCCCTGCAGCCTTGGCGTGAAACCTTGCCGCCACAAGCCCCTCCCTGCCCCGTGCTCCCTGCAGCGTCTCTGACGCAGGCCTGAAATCTGGGCTAACGAGCAATATCACCTGAGCCCTGGAGCCCCTAAGCCCCTGAGCCCTGGAGCCCCTAAGCCCCTGAGCCCCTGGAGCCCCTGAGCCCTGGAGCCCCTGAGCCCCTGGACCCCCCCCTGAGCCCCTGAGCCTCGAGCCCCGGAGCCCCTGGAGCCTGGCCCGGCCTGGCCCCTCCAGCCCAGACCGTCCCCCGCAGCCGCCTGGGGCCTGGCCTTCCTCCCCTGGACGGGTCGAGCTCCCGCTGAGAGACCAGGAAGGCCGCCCTTCACTCCACCGCCCAAGGGTCACCATCCTGAGCTACGGAAGGAGAAAGCGGGACGAGACGCCCGGCTCCCCGCGAACCGGGGCCGCGCTGACCCCGCCTGTCCCCCGCGGGTGGGCGAGCGCTGCCCAGGCGGCCGGCGGAGCGGCTCCAAGAGCCCCAGGCCCGGGGGTCAGGGGAGCCTCCGCGCGGAGACGCGGCCTTACCTCCTGTGTCGCGCGTACTTTCCGCTGACATGGCCGCTGCCGTCACAGCCGGGGGTGGGACAGCTGCAAGAGGAACGCACGGGTCACTCAGGGGCCCCGGGCGGCGGGCCGCGGGGGGACGCGGACACACAGGGAAGGCCGGCACTGGGGGCGGGCAGGCCCCGGGCGGGAGCGCGGAAGCCCGCTCTGTCAAGCTGCGTTGCGGGGCGCGCGCTGCGTTGCGGGGCGCGCGTCCGGACCACTGACCTGAACAGCTCCTGGATGGCCGGCTCCACGGGAACTGCAGAGAGAGGAAAAGAGACGCTCATTTCTCTTGCATCGCAAGACCCCCCCTAACCCCGCCAAGACAACCACCCAGAGGGCGGTGTCCAGGCCCAGACCGAGGGCTTCTGCAGGACGGAGGGGACCCCAGCAGGGCCCCGGGGGCGCGAGGCCCGGACGTACCTCGGACCCCTTTGGACCGCGTGCGATGCCGCTTCTCCTCGGCGTCCACCTCCATCTGGGGGAAGAGAAGGCGGTCAGCATGCTCCCTGCTGGGGTCTTAGGGACAGTGTCCCTCTGTGAATGGGGTGTCGGCCACGGGGGAAGGGCCAGGCGGTCTACACGCGATGTTTAAAAATAACAAGCAAGACCTTGGTCCTGTAGGACGGCTTTGGTGAGGACACACGTGGGTCAGTCAACCTGAGTTGTATTTGTACCAAGAGTATAACAGACAGCAGTGAAGTTTGCAGGAAGGAAAGAAATGCACGTATACTGTCCGCCTCTCCTTGTAGCTGAAGTGCTTAACCTGGTCAGGGGCCTACGTGGGAAGTGGGGGGTGTCAGAGGGACCCGCTTTCTCCAGTAGGCTACGCTCACTGTGGTCTATCCCTGGGGGCGATTGCGGCCACCTTGGTCTGGACCATCAGGACCCTTTCCAGGGTCACGGCCCCTCCTGGTGGCCATGGCAGGACTTACACGTGGAGGTTGCAGGCGTCTCCATCTGCTGCCTTGAATAATCCTCACACAGTTCTGTAAGGGAGGCGTCTATGTTCTGCTTTCTTTACCTGGGACTTGCCCAAGATCATCCATGAGGCAGCTTTGGTGCAGCGCCCCGAAAACCACCACCGTCTACACTTCCTCCTTGAGTCAAGAACACATGGCTGGACGGGTGAATGCAAGTAATTTAAACAGCAAAACTGCTCATTGCAGAACTCCACTCAGCGCATCAGAAGGGTCAACAAGAGGAGAGCAGTAAAGACGATAGCTCTTCTCACCAGATCCTGCTCTGGCCTGGGTCATTTGTCACCCTGTCCAGCAGGAGACGGGGCTTCAATCCCTGGGTCGGGAAGATCCCCTGGAGGAGGGAATGGCAACCCACTCCAGCATTCTTGCCTGGAAAATCCCATAGACAGAGGAGTCTGACGGGCCACAGTCCATGAAGTTGCAAAGAGTTGGACACTACGAAAGTGACTGAGCACACACACACATACCAGTGTGGCCAGAGCTGTATTCTAGGCGGAAGACAGGGACATGGCAAAATCTCATGTGTGCGAGGGGGTGGGGAGGGAAGGACTGGAGTTTGGGATTAGTAGATGCAAACTGTTATACTCATGCATGGCATTACATTACCATACATTAGTATGGGGACAGGGGACGACAGAGGATGAGATGGCTGGATGGCATCACCGACTCTGTGGACATGAGTTTGGGTGAACTCCGGGAGTTGGTGATGGACAGGGAGGCCTGGCGTGCTGTGATTCATGGGGTCGCGGAGAGTGGGACACGACTGAGCGACTGAACTGAACTGAATGTATGGCACAGATAGACAGGTCCTATTGGGCAGAACGGGGAACTGTTCAGTCTCCATGATAAGTCACGATGGGAAGCAGCATGAGAGACAATCTACCTGTTATCTATCTATACCTATCAGTTCAGTCCAGTTGCTCAGTCGTGCCCGACTCTTTGTGACCCCATGAACCACAGCACGCCAGGCCTCCCTGTCCATCACCAACTCCCGTAGGTCACTCAAACTCACGTCCATCAAGTCGGTGATGCCATCCAGCCATCTCATTCTCTGTTGTCCCCTTCTCCTCCCGCCCCCAATCCCTCCCAGCATCAGAGTCTTTTCCAGTGAGTCAACTCGTCGCATGAGGTGGCCAAAGTATTGGAGTTTCAGCTTTAGCATCAGTCCCTCCAATGAACATCCAGGATTGATCTCCTTTAGAATGGACTGGTTGGATCTCCTTGCAGTCCAAGAGACTCTCAAGAGTCTTCTCCAGCACCACAGTTCAAAAGCATCAATTCTTCAGTGATCAGCTTTCTTCATAGTCCAACTCTCACATCCATACATGACCACTGGAAAAAACATAGCCTTGACTAGACGGACCTTGGTTGGCAAAGTAATGTCTCTGCCTTTAATATGCTATCTAGGTTGGTCATAACTTTCCTTCCAAGGAGTAAGCGTCTTTTAATTTCATGGATGCATCTATAACCGAGTCATTTTGCTGTGCAGCAGAAATTAATTGGGCTTCCCTTATAGTCCAGTAGGTAAAAGAATCTGCCTGCAATGCAGGAGACCTGGGTTTGATTCCCGGGTGGGGAAGATCCCCTGGAGGAGGAAATGGCAACCCACTCCAGTATTCTTGCCTGGAGAATCCCATGGACAGAGGACCCTGGTGGGCTACAGTCCGCGGGGTTGTAAGAGTCGGACAAGACTTAGTGACTAAACCACCACCAACAGAAATTCATACAAGAATTAATACAAGTAACTCAGCTGTACTCCAACATTTTTTAAAAAATTAAAATAAGAGATACCATGGGTGCAGAGTTCATCTCCTCCACAATTTATGATAAGAAACGTCAGAATCCGGGAGAAGACTAGTTAAACTCCTGTGACTCTGCTAGATAACGTTACAGAAAGGCCCGGCGGACCTCTGTTGGAGCAAAGCTTCAGCAAGTCGAGACTCTGCAGAGAATCCCGGGAGAAGGGGTGTCTCTGGCCGGAGTCTTCATACCAACTGACCAACAAATACCTACCCGTCACTCTGTATGCAGAGTAGCAAAATACACATAAGCAAACGCATAAGCTCGTTCAGTGTCTGAAACGTGTGCTGAGCTTTAAGGGAAAACATCAGGTTTCAGGTTAACAAAAGGTCTGGGGCAGATGTTTCAGGAGGGGAACAGGATGTGCAAAGGCCCTGGGCAGTTCAGGGGACCTGGGCGCTCGGAGTTACTGGAGGCGCGGACCTCACAGAGCTTCAGAGGGGCGTGGCCAGTCACGCCATGGATGGGGAGACCCCCCCTTGTAATTTATGCTCCTGCTGCACCTGAAATAAGCCTGGGCCGTCACCTGGCGGGGGGGGGGGTACTTGTCACCACAGGGTGTGGAGGCCATCGCTCTGTGAGCATGGAGTCGAAAACCTTGGCTCACTTGCTAGTTGCTTGAATGGCTGCCTAAGAATTGTTCTGTGTTTTACATTTAGGTTTTAAGCCTTTTTATATATATTGGGGACAAACTTATTTTCTTCTAAGTGGAAGTTAATCATGCAACTAACCCCTCAATTAATGAATACCAGCTCCCCACTAACATGCGCCTCTTGTTGTGGGAAGGTTCCATCTCAGCTGGTCCCTCTGTGGGCCGCTCTGTTTATTCCAGGGCCAGCCCTGTTTGAGTTCCCGGCTCTGTAGTGTTTTGCTCTCTGAGAAATAAGCCTCCATTAACACTGGGATAAACATACACACATGCCTATATACAGTAGATGACCACCAAGGACCTACTGTAGAGCACAGGGGATGAATGCATACACGGGAGCAGAATCTGAAACAAAACACAGACGCATGCATGCGTCACTGAAGCGCTTTTCTGTACACTCCTCACACGATCTTGTAAATCAGCTATGAAAGCGTTAGCCGCTCAGTCACGTCTGACCCCTCGTGACCCCACAGACCGTGTACCCCCAGGCCCCTCTGTGCGTGGGGTTCTCCAGGCAAGAGTACTGGGGTGGTGGCCATTCCCTTCTCCAGGGGGTCTTCCCGACCCAGGGATTGAACTTGAATCTCCTGCTTTGTCCGAGCCACCAGGGAAGCCCCAACTATACTTCAGTTCAAAGAGTATACATGTATGTATGTATGAATACTTCATACATTCTTAGAAGAGAATAAGCCTCCTCTCTGTGAAGGTTGCAGGAGACGACTTGCAGACCACGCCTAGTGAAGCCCTGGGGGAGTCCCTCCTCCTCCAACCAGTGGGACCACCAAGTGAAACAATGAAACAGAGGCTCATTCCCCTCTCACGCACGTTTCGATGTCCAGAAACTTCCAGAGAGGCTCAGGTTCAGCCAGGTGCGCACAGTTCAGGGTATGAGGTGTGCGGTGGTTTGCACTGCCCAGGTTTACACTGGGAGTGTGGGCGAGGCCCCTGACCCTGCAGGTCCCCTGCCCCGTGCCCACCCCGCCGATGGTCACCTGGCCTTTTCCATCGGAAGTTCAGGCAAGCTCTGCTTTGAATTTTCTCTTTGGGTGGGTCTGAGACCCGAGCTGTAGGAGCTTCGCTGGTGACGCAGGAGTGGTGGTATGCAGGCTTTCTGACCTATGTACAGGCTCTGGACTTCCCTGGGCCTGGGGAAGGGGCAACCGGGTACCACCACCTGGGTTTCTGATTGTCTAGTGAGTCATGCTTAGAAAAATCACTGTGAAGGAACTATTTCAGCACACATTTAAAAAAATTTTAAGCCCAATGTTTATTTTAAAAATAAAGAGAGGTTTTTGGGAGACCTTTAAATTGTTTTATACTTAAAGCCTAGAATGTAAGAAATTTACTTTTGAAACAATGAAAGCCATAGAATGACTCAGTGAATTGTGTTGTAAACTGTGAACTTTACATCCGGAAGCAGGACTTATTTTATTATTTGATCCCTGTGGTAAAAGGCGCACTGACCAGGTTGAGCCTTACTGAAGATAACAGAATATTAACTGTGCCAAAAAGCTGCACATTCGCGGATTCCATCAAGCTCTGGAGGCTGAGCAACTTCCAGACCACAGCCGTGTCCCCAGGAGGGGCTGGACGTGGGGTCAAACAGCGCGAGGACCATTGTCGTCCTAACCTGCATTCCCCACCGTCACGCTCTCCCTCTGCACAGATGGGGAGGAGGGACCCTGGGGCTTCGGCCTCCGCGGGGGGCAGCTCAGACTTTACCCAGAGCCTGCGCTCCCAGCTCCCTTCTCCACTCCCTGGCCACTCACAGGCAGGAGCTGCTTTGTTATCAGCCATTGGCCGGCCCTGCCTCTCACCCGCTGCCCCAACCTGCGGCCACTCACTGCTCTAGTATCATCAGGCAGGGGGCAGGCAGCAGGCGGCGGCAGGGCGTGCGTGGTGGTGGGATAGTCAGGGAAGGTGTGATGAAGAGAAACGAGGGGCTTCTGGCACCACCAGGCTTGCAGATCAAGCTGAGCGGCGCCGTGCCCGCCAGCTGCCCTGTCCCCAGGCTCCGTCTCCTAGTAACCGAGACCCGGCTCCGTGCACAGCTTCACAGGATGGAAGCTGCTTCCTCATCTCAATGCAGACTCTGGGAAGTCTGGGTTCATAAGAAATCTACCAGGAAAGATCAGCGAGAATCAGAGATGATGGATGTAGGCATCCTTGAGTTGCGGCCAGGGGAGTGGGGTTACCTTGCAGGAAGTCTTCTCTCCCAGGAATGGAGGCAGCGTGACTCCGTGGGCAGGACGCAGGCCCACAGTCAGGTCTCTCTGCTCTGGTCCGGTTCCTCCCCAGCCTGCAACTGTGGCGAAGTCACTTAATTTCTCTGTGCCTCGATTTCTCCATCTACAAAAGAGGGGCCATACAGTAAAGCACCTAGTGGCTTCATGATGGCACCAAGAGGGCACATGAATAGAGAATGTGCCTTCTGCAGTCACCACGGACCCTCCAGCTTTCCCCAGGGACTGTGTCTGCTGTCCTATCGAAGGACGATGGTCCCTGAGAGAAGTGTCCTTCTGGACTTGGGGCTCCTGCTTAGACTCTGAGAAAAGGGTCTCCCTTGGGTTGTCTGGGAAGACTTGTTCCCTGCTATCCAAGTCATCTGTGCAGGCTGGGGGACATTCTGTCCAACTGAGAAGGTTCTAGAACCGGTCCAGGGGACCAGCGCCCAGCCCTCCAGGCCTCCGTACTGGATTCTCCTCTCCATATCTGGGGCAGGAGCAGGCCCTGGCGCAAGGCAGGGTCATTCCAAACCAGAATCTGAAGGTGACCCCTGTATATTTAGTCTGTGACTTCTCCAGGGGACTCAGGGGCTATCAGACAAGGCTGGTCTCTATGACGTCTGTGGAGCCAGGGGACTCTGGTCAACACCACTTTCTTGTCCATTACATCATTTTCCGGTCAACCAAATGCCCCTAACTTTCTGAGTGAAGAAACCCACACTCAGAGAGGTTGCGACACTTTCTCAAAGCTCCAGTTAGCTGTTGGGAGAGCCTTGGAGAATCTTCGAACTCTTGCTTGAAGGTCTAGGGCTGTCCCAGGACTGTGGGTGTTCACACCGTCTCCCCCACGCCCCACCAGGCAAGGACAGCCCCAGGGCTGCCTAGTGTTCACATTGCCCCCTCTCCCCCCCCCCCCATGGGAAGACCGGGAAGGGCTGAGCCCAGGACTGGGAATCTGAGTCCCAGGGGCCCAGGTGAGCCTTCGGGTGGTGACCTTCACCCAAAAGTGTTTCACCCCAACAGGTGCCATGGACACTCCCTCCCTCATACTAGTTTGTATTCTAAAGGGCTCACTGCCACTCACTCCTGTTTTATAGGAACTGAAAACCCCTCAGCACATGAGCCGGTTTGTCGTAGACAATAGGAAAATGCTCAAGTGCGACGTCAACTAGCTTTGTAATTCCTGTTTTGAACAAAAGGCAACCAGGTAGTTGAGTCAAATAAGAAAGAGTCAGAGGCGTTTGGGTCACTGTCCTTGGAACTCAGCCATCCTTCCTGTTACCTGTCTGCCTCTGTTGACCTTAGGGCTGAGCTGTAAATGCTTCTCTTTTACACTTAATCTTCCCAAGGCCTGATTTCATTCCACAGACAAGGGCTAAGAGTCTGCACCTGTGTGTCTTGCCAGGAACACAAGGACGCAGACCGCAGAAGACTCAAACTCATAAACTCCCAGAAAGAGAAAGGAATTAGACCAGATTGTCTTCCTTCTTTTTGACTTTTTCATCTAGAACAAAAGAGCACCCCCCCACCTCCTCCGTGGAATACCTTTCCCCAAACTCTCCTGCCTCGTCTGACCCAGGGCTCAACACTTGGGTCCCCAAGACTCTGGAGCAGCAAATCATCCGTCTTTGTCTTGTTTGCTGCGCCAGGGGCTGGTTAACAGGGCTTTGCTGATAGAGAAAAGAAAAAGGAAGCACGAGACGGCAAAAGGAAGATAGTGCTCCTGTGGACTGGTGCAGGATGAATTCTAAATCTAACTGAGCAGATTATGTTATACAAGTGACCAGTAAAATGTTTAATGGTTAAAAGATTTGAAGTCAGATGGTCTTGGCTCACAAAAGCACTACCACTTACTTCCTCATAATCTGAGCTCGTTGTTCATAAGCATGAATTTCCTGGAGTTTTTCAACCTCTAAATTAGATAATATACAAGAAGGATCCAGCTAGCCATACAGGCTCAGTGGACAGCAGCAAGTTTGCACAGCATCACCACATACATATTTACTAATGTGCCCGTATCACACCTCTGCATTCCGCTCTCTCACTGACAGCCACGGCCATGTAGATAGCTCCTAAAGGGGGATGTCTCTGATTAACCAGCATTTCTAGGGGGCCCACTCACCTGCACTCTGCTAGACTTGGGTGATTCAGCATAAAACAAGATAGATAAGACGTTGCTCTGCGAGTTTACAGGAACAACAGAAGAAAGAATAATGAAGAGATCAACACAATGGCAGCTGTAATGCGCAAAAACTAATTTATTTGGCGTGTAAAGAGAGAGAGAGAGGATGAAAGAACCGAAAAATAAAAATCCCCCAAAACTTTAAAACAGTAGGTTTGCGTAAAATACAAATTCCATACCTATCGCTACAATAGGTACTGGTAACACCAGTGATTGAGAAAACAGAATACAATCCACTGAAGGGTTCCCTGGTGGCCTCAGATGGTAAAGAATCCACCTTCAACACAGAGATATGGGTTCGATCCCTGGGTCAGGAATATCCCCTGGAGGAGGGAATAGCTACCCACTACAATATTCTGGTCTGGAGACTCCCATGGATGGAGAAGCCTGGCAGGCTACAGTCCATGAGATCACAGAGTCAGACACGACCAACCAACTAATACTTTCACTTTTCAAATCTACCAAAACACAGATTAAAACAAGTTAATACATTGACAACACACTCAGTTTTGATGCTATGACATATGTGGATGTTGGCCTTTCTAAAATAAATTGTTTTCTAAGACTATAGCTATAAGAACACTTTACAAGCAGCAAATATTCAACTCAGTGTGAGTAACGTTATCAAGAAATACACATATAAATAGCTCATAATATTTGAAAATTAAACAATTAAGTTGTATATGAACAAGTGACAAGTAAACTGTTACTTATGGGTCAACTCCTATTCCCAGCATAAATTTTACTGGGTTTGAGATCCTGGTCTGCTCCAGTAGTCACATAAACCCGCGGCACACCTGAACACGGGCGTACGCTCTGGAAACCACAGAGTCGTGCTACAGAGGATGTGGGAGAGCGGAGGTGACAAGGCCATGGAGCCCCTGGAGGGTGCACGATGGCGTCATTAAACTAGAAGGCAGATCCCTGCGGCCGGAAGACAGAGGTTCCCTCCCAGGGACAGGCCGAGTTCCACCCACACCCACCCCTGCAGCCACGGCAGGGTCAGGCGTCCTGCCCAGGTGCTGCCAGGATTCAGAACCAAACCGACTCCCTCTTCGCTGAAGCCAGGTTGTTGTTGTTTTTTTTTTCTTTAACATTATAAAAGCCAACTGAAACTCCAATACTTTGGCCACCTCATGCAACGAGTTGACTCACTGGAAAAGACTCTGATGCTGGGAAGGATTGGGGGCAGGAGGAGAAGGGGACGACGGAGAATGAGATGGTTAGATGGCATCACCGACTCGATGGACATGAGTTTGAGTGAACTCCGGGAGTTGGTGATGGACAGGGAGGCCTGGCGTGCTGTGATTCATGGGGTCACGGAGAGTCGGGCACGACTGAGCGACTGGACTGAACTGAACTGAACTGAAAAGTCAACGGCATCGCTTTCTGGTCTTCTTCCTAAGATCAAGTGTAAAAGTCATTGGCAGACATTCCCTCTGGGACATTTATTTTAGGAAATGAGAGTCTCAGAGTGATGATTATTATTATTTTTGCTTTTGAAAAACACGCATCCCAAGTGTCTGCACTGAGCACGCGCAGGGAGACGCAGCTCCCAGGGGGGCTCTCAGGGCCTTGCCCGCCCCTCACCCTCTGCACACCAGGGCGGGGCGAGGGCAGCTCCCGGGTTCCGCTCCACCTGTGGACACCCGCGTGGGCATCCTGCCCTCGCCCTGCCCTCACTCCGGACACGCGGGTCGCTGAGGAAAACTGTTTTCCGCTCCTGCTGCTCAGCACGCGGTGCAGGCACCACACGAAGCCTGCCGGTTGCCGAGAAAGGGCTTCTTCCTTCCTTTGTAACTTCTCCTTTATTTTCTTTACTCTGTGTGTGTGTGTTTTAAATGTCTACTAAACACATTTGAATTGTCATATGTATCGTCCTGACAGGGCTTTCCCAGTAGCCCAGTGGTAAAGAATTGGCCTGCAAGCAGGAGACCCAGGTTCGATCCCTGGGTCGAGAAGATCCCCTGGAGGAGGGCCTGGCAACCCCCTCCAGTTTTCTTGCCTGGAAAATTCCATGGACAGAGGAGCCTGGAGGGCTACAGTCCATGGGGTCACAAAGAAATGGACAGGCCTGAAGTGACTTAGCACGTAGCACTCACGCATCCTGCTGATAAGTAGATCTTATTATGCTTGGTGTTTTCTTTTTTTTTCATTCTTTATCTTTCGTCTCCATCTTCCAGAAAGTTTTTCCAAATATATCTTTCAGTTCTTCAACTGCATTTTAAAATTTCAAGAGTCCTATTTTATATGCCCAAATTGGCTTTTATCTCAGTTACATGTTTGCATTTATTTCAGTGATTGCTTGTCTTTGTAAGAGGGCCGTCTCTCTCCTCAGACGCAGGGGGAAGCGAGGGCCGTCCCGCTGCTAGGCGGGCTGAGGGTGCTCCTGTGACCCCGGCCTCCCGTGGTCCTTTCTGCCCCAGAACGTACACCACATATTCACTCATCTCATTCATGCCTTCTCCTTTGTGCCTTTTCTTATCTCTGACAGAAAATACATTATCACTTGGTACTGTAACAGTTTGCTTTCTCATCTGTTTGAAGTGGGGCAAAACCTTCCTTTCACATTTCAGGCATTTATAGGAAACAGTGCACCGAGGACATTTAATGCCCCTGCTTCTCAACAGTCCTTTGAAGGAGCATCTTCAGTCCCTTCTGCCGATGAAGCTCCACCAGACAACGTCGGAGCAGCCCCGCGGGGACCCCAGCATCAGTGTGGTCACTGCAGTCTGATCAGGCCTGGTGAGAGGAGGAGTTACAAAGTGGCCACGAGGCTGGTGACATGCACGCATTGCACATCCTTCCATGAGACCAACCGAGAATGGAGCGTTTGCACTTACAGTGGTTCAGCTGGAGCCTGGTGGGGATTAAGTGACTTGGTCCTCCAGAAACTAGCTGTGGGGAGCGTGTCCCGTCAGGCGTCTGCCGAGTGCTGGGGATGGCAGGGACAGAGCCAGCCAGCATCACTGCTCAGGGGACCCTGGCGGGATAGACCATCAGTCCCTGGGTGGGCGGGATGTTGGAGCGGGGAGATGGCTGGGGAAGGAGAGTGAGGGGCAGCGGCGGGCAGGGCCCTGGGGGAGGCCCCCTGGGAGCCTCAGATGGACCAGGGGACTCCCCCTCCTGCCTCTCAAGCCCAACCCAAGCTGGATGGGGCCTGAGCACGAGGACACTCGCCACCCACTCTGGGCCGGCCTGCTCCCCCGGGGCACCCAGCAGGGTGATGGCTCGAGGCACAGGGTTCTGCAGAGTCAAGGGGATCCGGCGCCTCGCAGGATAGCTGCTGCAGCTACTGATGGCCCGGCGGCCTCTAGGGGTGGTGGCGGGGGCTCACGCGCAGGTAGAGTTTAAAGACAAGAGGAGGAAAATGACGTTAGAGTCAAGAGCGAGCGGCAGGCCTGCTGGGCAATAACGTAGGAAAGACCTCAGTGCAGTGCAGTCGTGTCCGACTCTGCGCGACCCCATGAGTCACAGCACGCCAGGCCTCCCTGTCCATCACCAACTCCCGGAACTCACTCAAACTCATGTCCACAGAGTCGGTGATGCCATCCAGCCATCTCATTCTCCGTCGTCCCCTTCTCCTCCCACCCCCAACATTTCCCAGCATCAGAGTCTTTTCCAGTGAGTCAAGTCGTCTCATGAGGTGGCCAAAGTATTGGAGTTTCAGCTTTAGCATCAGTCCTTCCAATGAACACCCAGGATCGATCTCCTTTAGAATGGACTGGTTGGATCTCCTTGCAGTCCAAGGGACTCTCAAGAGTCTTCTCCAACACCACAGTTCAAAAGCATCAATTCTTCGGCGATCAGCTTTCTTCACAGTCCAGCTCTCACATCCATACAGGACCATGGGAAAAACCATAGCCTTGACTAGACGGACCTTGTTTGGCAAAGTAATGTCTCTGCTTTTTAATACACTATCAAGGTCGGTCATAACTTTCCTTCCAGGGAGTAAGCGTCTTTTAATTTCATGGCTGCAATCAGCATCTGCAGTGATTTTGGAGCCCAAAAAAATAAAGTCTGACACTGTTTCCACTGTTTTTCCATCTATTTCCCATGAAGTGATGGGACCAGATGCCATGATCTTTGTTTTCTGAATGTTGAGCTTCAAGCCAACATTTTCACTCTCCTCTTTCACTTTCATCAAGAGACTTTTGAGTTCCTCTTCACTTTCTGCCATAAGGGTAGTGTCATCTGCATATCTGAGGTTATTGATAGACCTATGCTTACATTAATATTTATTGACTTATTGGTACACTATAAAAGCTGGAAGCCACACAGGACCAACCGTTGTGTGCATCCCACGTGTCTGATCCCCCGAGTCAGTCTCAGCTCGGATGTTCAGACACTGAGCAGCCAGGTTACCTCGGGTTAGGGCAGCCCCTACCTGTCTTGGTGTGGATTTCAGGAAGCAGATGGCAATTATGCAGCATCTACCTGCTTAAATGATCTGAAGGGGGTGGTGATAAAGAGTCCACAGGCCCCTGGCAGCTGACACCTGCCCCTTTGAGGAGCAGGTGGGCGTCACCTGGGGCTGAGACAGTCTGTGTCCCAGGAGGAAGACCAGCAGCTGCTGTTCAGCTCTGAGGCCCCAGGACTCAGTGCAGAGTCAATGTGGGAGCATCCCTGAGGCTTCTCTTCCCCGAGCACGCCCGACACACACCGTGTCACTCTCCCACCCACTCCCCACCTTCTCCTCCCGGCACGCATCCCCCAGGATGGTGGAAATGAGAGAGCAGCCTAATTCCTAGCAACACGGAAGGCGGTGGGTTTCTCACTCATCCTCTTTCCAGAGCAAGTGGGGAGAGTGAGTCAGTTTTTGTCAAACAGCCTCGGGTTCTGCCTTGATCAGCGGCCCCCAGGCTTGAGGTCTGTGGACCCAGCTGCTCTGAGTCCCAGGTTCTCTTCCTGACGTGGGTCCAAATCCTTCCCGTTAGGTGGTGGGAAATTAAATGAGGTGACGGCTAAGATGCCCAGTACCAGATCCACGTGGGACCGGCTTCCTGTGCTGTGGAATCGCCACCATCAGCGTCAAGGTCTGTCGATGTCTTACTCAGCCTGACTGCCAGGGTTGAGCTGGGTCTCAAAAGGTCGTGGGTGGAAGTTCTAATCCCCAGACCTGGGAACGTGGCCTTGACTATAACCAAAGCCGTTGCAGATCAAGTGGGGGTGAGGGCACGCAGGATAGGGTGGGCCCACTCCAGCATCACTGGTGTTCTGATAAAAAGGGGAACTTGGACACAGCGATGCCAGCAGGGAGAGGGTCTGTGACCGTTACTCAGGGCTCTGGTGATGCATCTACAAGCGAAGGACACTGAAGGTTATCAGCAAAGCCCCAGAAGCTGGGGGAGGGACTGGGGCACCCCCTCCTCCCCACGACCTCAGAAGGAACCAGCCCAGCCTGAGCCTGGGTGCTCGGTGTGAGTCCGTCCTCCAAACTGTGAGACACTGACCGTGTTGTTTAGGCCCAGGGCTGCTCCAGCTGCTGAGGACACACACTGGTCTCCTTGCTCTGCCCCTCGGAGGCCCCGCCCCGGGAGGCCCCGCCCCTGCTTGGCCCCGCCCCTGCTTGGCTAGCAGGGTAAGGCATTTCCAACACTGGGATCAGGGACCTTACTGCCTTCCCAGTTCTTACTTCAAAGCCACCACCGACAACCCCCTTTGAGGGCTGTTCATTTTGATGAAGCTAAACGTCAAAGGTCACAGTCACATCCAACCATGAGGCCCGTGACCCTGGTTCTACCTTCCAGGCTGAGGGGCATTTTTAGGCAAACTTCAGATTGCCCTTTAACCCTTAGATCAGGCCCCAGAAACTGTCCAGCTGTCTCTGGAATGGTGGGATGTGACCTGCAAAGAGTACACCTTGGAATGTCATTTTGTTATCTTTCTTTCCCAGTTCCTTGTCAGTCTGAGCCTTCTCCATGACCTGAAGGAGGATTAAGTTCTATCAGGCAGCCCTCAGGAGTTGTGGCTTCAGCGGTGAATCCCTGAGGGTCCGAGCTGGGTCACGGTGTGGAGAGAAGGCGCTCAGGCGCAGGTCCCCAGAGGTGGTGGGGGTGAAGAGCCCCAGGGGGACCTGGCAGGAGCGCCGGGGCAGAGGGCCTGAGGCATTTCTGCGGCCCCGGGTGAGCTCTGTGCAGGCGGGAGCCTCTGGGAGAGGCTGGACTATGCCCACGTGTGCGGAGGGGCCCTCAGGTTCTCCAATAAAAGAAACGGCGTCTTTCCCAGGGCGGGCTGCGTCCTGCCTATGGGTTCCCCACACCGTTCCGAGTCTGGGGGGCTTCTACGCAGAACTGTGAGGACGTGTTCTGTTTCCACCCCTGCGGCCCGTGTGTGAAGGCCTCGCCTGGCTCAGAGGACCTGGGGGAGAGGAGACCCTCGCCCATCACCATGTGATGAAGGGCCGGCCGATAGGGTCTTGTCCCTGAAGACACAAGGTTTCTTTTCTTTTTCAGACAGCAGGGCAGAGACCAGTCAGATGGCAGGGGGCCTGAGAAAGCTCCTAGTGAGCGCTCCTCCTCCTCAGAGGTCCTGGGACCCTCTCGTCTGTGACACGGACAAGCGTCCAGACTCACAATCAACCCGCGCTTTCAACCACCGGCGTTAAAATCAACACAGGATATGTGTCCTGAGGTGAGACCAGCCTTTGAAGAGAAACTGAAGCTCTGATAAGATCAACCATGATTGGCTGCCTTAGGAATCTTCGAAACCACCTAATTTTAAAGTCTCTCAATTAAAACAAAAATTCAAGGCAAACGCTTTCTTGCCAACTTGCTTTCCTTATATCTGACAAACTTGGACTCTCTACTGAGAAGATATTTTACGTTGATTTAAAAATACTTCCCTCAAAACAAATGCCAATTTCAAATAATTCTGAAGTTTTTGATCCTGACTGCAGACACAGCATTGACATATTGTGTCTCCCGTCTGCTCTCACTGAGGTGTTTTCTCAAGCCCACCAAACCCCGAGTCTTTTTCAGGCAGCACCGGACACATGGGTCCTCTTACTGGCCTGGGGGCCCCTTCTTTCTGTGGCTGATGCAACTCACCGCCTAATTTCCAAGCTGTGCTTTCTATCCCCAAATTGAGACACCCCCAAGATTCTGTTCCTGAGCTTCTCGTCTCATCCTTGGCAGTTTCTTTCACCGCATGAATTTAACTTTTACCTCTAATTAAAGAACACAAAGTTTTACCTCCAAGACTGTTTTTCCATCATATTTCTCCCGAATTTCAAGTGTCTGCCCCATCCCTCAACCCAGAAATCCAGGGGCCCCTCAGACTTAGTGCCCCAGGTTTGTCTACACCATCCTGACCTTTGCAGTCACTTTCCTTGAGCAGAAAATCACCGTTCACTCTCTCCACGCCCCTTGGAATTTTCAGTCAGCTGCGAGGTTTTGAAGTCTTTCCATCTCAGCTCTGAGATGACTCTCAAGTTCCCCTTTGACCTCCCCCTGTTCCACCTATACCCCCCTACCCCAATTCTGGGCTCTGGGCTGCACTGTCTCAGCCCTGGCCACCCTTGAGTCTCAACCATCCTCAGCACTCTGTTGTTTTCACGACGGGAAAACTTTTTAAAATCTTGTGCAGAAACCCCACCTATAAGATGGCTGAAGTGAGGTGACATTTAGGATGAAGTGAGGTGGGACGGGGGTTTCACTGGCTCTCTCAGTTGAGGCTTAGCAGAGTCTAGCTGAGAATTCCCTTCTGCTCAGAGTCCTGGGGTGGTTCACCCCAAAACTGACGTGAATGTGGAACTCCCCCTATCTGAGGTCTGAGTCCCAACCCCACGGCAGTGCTGCCTGCTGAACTGCGGGATCCTGAAACGTGTGCCACGCCGCATTTCCCCAGCACGGTGCTTCACACCGAAAATTGCCCTGTGTATCTATGGAACTGAAACCACCTTAAAACCCAGTGCACGTCAAGAGACATCCCGTCTGCTTCCTACATGAAAGAAGGCGCAGATGACCTGGAAGACCAGCAGCATGGTTCTTCTCATCAAGGGGAACAGACTGGGGGGATTTTGAAATCTCTTGAGAACAGCTATCGGATTGTTTTCAACGGGTGCATAAATATGCAGCAGCTGTCCACGCTGGGCTCTGGGGGCTCCCGGTGGGTTGACCTGTGAGGACTGACAGCCACCCGACTCACCTGCGGCTGCCACAGGGCATGAGCAGCCATTTACATCCATTTGCATACAGCATTACTGTCACCCAGCTCCCAAACCTGCATACGGGATAGGTTTTTTAAAACGGTAGTGGGACCCGTGTGCAATTATATTCAAACCCGATGTTCAGAGCAAGATACAGGAAGCAAAACAAAAATCTAAACCAATCAATCACATGCCTGACTAGAACAAAGACAGGCAGAGCCTCAGGGAGAGATGGAGAAGCCGGCAGCTAAGCTGGCAGCTGGGTGAGGAGGGCGTGTCCTTTCACACCTGGGGCTTTGAAACAGGGGCAGTGCCCAGCCCCTTGTGCTTAGACCACTGGGCACCGTTCTGAGCTGGGTTCTGCATTAGGGTTTAATGTCTCATTTCCAGTTTCACGGATAGAACAAAACCAGGCCAGCCCCAGTGTCCCGTCCCTGCCACACGTGACCTTTGTCAATCTGAACCAGCCTTTCTCCGGGTGCCCTGTGGGTGACAGATCATGTCCGTGTCCTCTGCTGTTCACCACCAGGTCAGAGGAGGGTTGGGTGGGTTTCTGGGGGCCGTGCTGATCTCAGACCCTACATCCCACCAGCCCTGGGGAAGGGGGTGGCCAGAGGGCCTGGGAGGAAAGCATCAGGAAGGGTTGGGGGAGCAGGTACATGTGAGCCCCCCAGGTGATTTCTCACCGCCCACCAAAAGCGCTGGCCTCTCTGAAAATGCAGCTTCTTGCTGGACTGCTGCAGTAGCTTTCGGAGGTCCATCTTCCGGCCCAGGGTCAGGGGCCACGGTTGGGCATCACTGATAGTGGAGATCAGCCTTCCTGACCGTAGGCTGGGAGGTGGGGGACCCCCAGGTTCCATGGTGGCCTCTGCGTCGGCCCTGCTGCATTGGGGGATGGCGCTGGCTGTCCCCTGCCCCCCACATGGCCACCCAGAGGAGAGGTACACACGCCCACCCGCGTGCCTGCTGGCCGAGCCCTGGGGATGGCCGCTGAGGAAGCCAGCACTCCCGCTCCCCGAGGAAGGGCAGAGTCAGCCCTCGTGGGTTTGCTCTCTAAGGGTGAGTGGTTTTCACTGAGCAGGAATTGTCAAGCCACAAGCAAAGGAGACAGGGACCCCGGAGGGAGGGGGCGTGGAGAAAATCCACACACAGGCAAGCTCCCCTCAGCATCGCCAGGAAGTGGTCAGAAATTTGGTTGGAAAGGACAGAAGCTACCTGACAGCTGGCCGAACATGCTGCTAAGAGGGCCTACTAAGTAGGCTTCTGTGAACTACGTCAGCTTATTAAACGGCGCAGCTAACATCACATGACAGAAAGAAGCGGTCAGACATGAGCTGATTATGTTCGTATATCAGGGATGCAAATTAAGAGTGTAATGTACAGGAAATATTCCATATAATCACCAGCATCACCCTTCAGAGGCGGACTTAATGTGGCCAAGCCAGCCAAGGGTCCCGACTGGCCAGCCCGGAGCTCCTGTTTGCAGTGCGGATGGGCTGGGGAGACGCTGCTGTCACTGTGGAGCTGGCGTGGCTGGATGAGAAGCTGTGTCAGTGGCCCGCGGCTCCTGGAAGGGCTCGCACGCAGCCCCGAGACGACTGGTGGTCTGTCTAGAGCAGTCTGCAGTCAGGGACCCCTTCTGAGAGGAGGGAGATTAAATGGATTTTTCTTTTTGAGCAAGTCCCTTTGAACCTCAATTTCCTTATCTATAAAGTGGAAGTTTTTTTGAAAGTTTTTTTCAGCTCTAACATTTTAGAATTTTTGAAAAAGCTTCTAGGTACTCGACAGCTCAGAGTGAAGGACCCTGTTCTAAACGTATCAGAAGGAGAAAGGTGATTTTGTAAAGACGTGTAATCACCCAAGGCAGTTGTTTCCACTTTAGACTAAAGTGACGGTAAGTTACATGAATGTCTGGCTGACACACACATGGCCACGCCCACATCACAGTTATGTGTGAAGGTATACGCACGCGAGTGTGTCACAGCTTCACTTAACAGGCTCCCTGTGCTTGGTCCGATGTGTTAGAATTACCTTCCTGTGAGTGAGATAAGCTAGGTTGTATTTCATTAAAAATAGATCTAATAAATTGTCTTTAAAAATGCCAACTGAAGAATTGCATATAATTTAGAAAATTTTTGGCATCTGACAATTGTTGATGTGTCAACATATCCTGACCAAACGCCTATTTCTAGGTGTAAGATGACACAAAAGTGAATACACAAAATCACACCATGACTTACTAATTGCTCATCTAACATTTATCCATGCTTATTTGCCTATTCCATAATTTGTTTTAAGTTACTTCTTCCCTCTGAGGCAGGGTACCAAGCACAGGCCACCTTCAGGGTACCAAGCACAGGCCACCTTTGGGGTACCAAGCACAGATCACCTTCAGGGTACCAAGCACATACCACCTTCGGGGTACCAAGCACAGATCACCTTCCGGTACCAAGCACAGGCCACCTTCGGGGTACCAAGCACAGGCCACCTTTAGGGTACCAAGCACAGGCCACCTTCGGGGTACCAAGCACAGGCCACCTTTGGGGTACCAAGCACATGCCACCTTCGGGGTACCAAGCACAGGCCACCTTCGGGGTACCAAGCACAGATCACCTTCGGGGTACCAAGCACATACCACCTTCGGGGTACCAAGCACAGATCACCTTCTGGTACCAAGCACAGGCCACCTTCGGGGTACCAAGCACAGGCCACCTTTAGGGTAACAAGCACAGGCCACCTTCAGGGTACCAAGCACAGGCCACCTTTGGGGTACCAAGCACATGCCACCTTCGGGGTACCAAGCACAGGCCACCTTCAGGGTACCAAGCACAGACCACCTTCAGGGTACCAAGCACAGACCACCTTCCGGTACCAAGCACAGACCACCTTCCGGTACCAAGCACAGACCACCTTCCGGTACCAAGCACAGACCACCTTCCGGTGCCAAGCACAGGCCACCTTCCAGTGGAGTGCAGTTACAGTGGAGATTCAGCGTGACTTAAAATATCCAGACTCATGTTGTGTTTCTAACCTCTGACCCTCACCTATTATGTCTGCTCACTCGCTCCCGTATCTTCACTCTGTAAATACAAACTGCAGGCCTACTCTTCGCCAGCTGTTGTTCTTAATGCTAAAGATTCGTGTCAAGGAGTGAGACGGCAGTTGGCCTACCTGTAGTTTAAACAAATGTAAATCAGTTTAAGATATTTTCCTCTAGCTTTATTAGAAACGTATTTGTAAGCTGAATGTGTGTCCTTAGAAATTATGCAGGAGTTATAGATGTTGATTTCTTCAAAAGTATATTGAGGTGAAAGTTCATGAATAAGGCCCCTGAAAGTGCAGTGTAAGTTAATGGGAAGCGGTGAAGCAGTCTGAACCAATGTGATTTATGTATCATTTTAGTTACACATTCAGCTGGCCTTAAGCTATGTCTCTGTTTTGACCACTGACCAGAGTGACCATACAGTTCAGCGCTAATGGGTACCTGGCCCAAATGTCTTCACTTTTTAAACTTAAATCAGATTTGTAAAATCTATATTAAACTCTGATGAAAGCACTGGTTCCTAATGCCTCATGTGGTGAGGATGCAGCCATTTCTCCACTATTTTGGCTTTGTGTTGGGTATTTCTTGACTTCCTTGATGGCTCAGTTGGTAAGAATCCTCCTGTAATGCAGGAGACACAGGAGACTTGGGTTCAATCCCTGGGTCAGGGGATCCCCTGGAAGAGGGAATGGCAATCCAGACCTGTATCCTTGCCTGGAGAATCCCATGGACAGAGGAGCCTGGTGGGCTACAGTCCACGGGGTGGCAAAGGGTCAGACACGACTGAGCGACTAACTTTCACTTTCATGTTCTAACAGAATGACAGGGACTAGGGGTCTCGGGATAAAGACGCCTCCCTGTCCTGGCTGCTTTGCCCAGCATCCAGACATCCTGGAAGACATGGAGACTTGAACAGCTCGCCAACCCCTGGTGGGGGTGTGCACCCTAGATGCCCCACGGGGGCCCAGAAAGGACCCCCCCCCAACTCAGTGTCCCATTCGAACGTCCGTGCGCAGTCGCATCGAAGGAGGGTTAATCCTGACAGATAGCCGCACTGGCTCCTTCAGGACCCGAGCAGGGAGCACTCACAGGTGGGTGTTGGGAGGGCTGGTCAGGACTCTAAGCGCCTGCAGGCAAGCCGTTCAATTCCTCTCATTTTAAAAACAAAATAGAGGGTTAAAACTTACTGCATTCTCTTACAGCGATTTCTAAAAGTCTGACAAACACTGAGCGGAAATTTGCTCAAAAAAGAATGTCAGTATCAACACAATTCAGATGTCCAGACACAGGACATACCCTGAACTTGATGTAGGACTCAAGGCTTCCTGGGTCGGCATGGAGCCCCCGGCTTCCACCCTGCCCTTTCTCCCCGACGCCTTTGGAACCCAGGGAGCCGATTCTGTCCACACACCTGTTCAGGTCAGAAACACGATCACCGTCCGTCCCTCCCTTCCCGCCAAGCCCGCACATCAACCAGTCTGCCCAGCTCTGTCTCCCAAACACATATCACATGAAGTGCGTGACTTGAAGGGTGGCCTTGGCTGAGTGGAGACTCCCTCGCGCACGAGTGGCCGGCCAGCCTTCTTCCCAGGACCTGGGCCCCTGCCGTCCCCGCCACCCCGCCCGCCCTCCCGGGCTCCGGGGCCTCTCGGGTGGCTGGGCTCCGCCTGCCGTGCGGTCAGGGCCCGATTCATCCGTCCGTGCTCCCGGGTGGGTCTCGCTGCTGGTCCTCCACCAGCTACATCGCCCCTTCTGTGATCCATCTGCCACGGCCCCAGTCACAGGCCGGCCACGTGCACGCCCCGGCAACCTTCGCCATGCAGCCCAAGCTCCGACGTGCCTGCAGGCTCATTCGTGAGGAGGCCCAGCTCCCCCTCGGGTCCACCTGCTTTGAAGGACCTGTCAGCTCTCCGGGACCCTTTGCTGTCCCCGCCCTCCCTTCCCTGACCCCGTCTTATTCCCCGGGGATCCAGCAGAGGAGAATGGACCCAGCCCAAAGGCGGGGGTAGTAAGCCTTGGGCAGCCCCCCGGGAATAAGGCGGGGTCAGGAAAGAGAGGGTGGGGACAGCCAGGGTCCTGTACCGCTGCCCGGCGTCCTGCACTCAGCCGTCCACCCCGCCCGCGACGCGCGGGCACGACAGGACCTTCTGCTGTGTGTGCCGCCCGTCCTCACGGTGAACACTTGCCGAGAGGACAGCATTTCACCGAGAGCTCTTCCTGCTCTTGGTGCCTTTGGGGAGCACTCTGTGCTCACGAGTCTCTCAAATGCTGCGGCATTTAGTCCTCACAGCATCCTCGTGACATCTGATGAAAATCTACACATGGCCTTTACTCGTTTATGGACAAACTCCTGGTTCCATACACTAGTCCATCAGTGGGAATCTGCACTTGCTACTGTTAGGAAACTGGAAGTTTAGCCTCTGAAGGACGATTCACAGTTGATCCTACGGATGGGGGAAACACGACTCAGTGAGGATGAGCGTGGCTGTTGCTGAGGAACAGTTGGGACATTGGGCCCAACGTCTGTGCGAGTGTGCGAGTGTGTGAGTCAAAGTGTGAGTGTGAGGGTGCGCGTGAACCTTGTGGGGCGCCCCCGTCTGCAGTACGAGCTGGTCACACCGGGTGGCCTGTGCAGGTGGCAGCGTTTTGGTCTCACCGCCTTTGCCAGGATTTCCAGGTTGGTCTGGCCTCACCAGGCTCTGTGTTTGGGGACCAGGGTCCACCTGCAGGGTAACCTTCTCCCCTAGCACTTCACCTGCCTCCGCTGGACTCATGGGGAAGGAGTGAGAGTCCGTGTGCGTCCAACACGCACACCTATACACACCTGGCCCATCCAGCAAGTGTGCCCCTGGGCACGGGGGGCGGGGCAACTGGAGGGGAGGAGCCAGGAGAGGAGCCGGCAGAGGACCCTTCCCCACTTGGTTCCACGCAGCCTCTGCAGTCAGAGGGTCCAGGGAAGCGGCTGACAGCCTGGGACACTGTCCTGCCCAGAAGTGAGCCAGGCGTTTATAATGTGCAGCTGTGTGCATCCAGGTCGGAAAATTGATTGCCAATGAATTTTTTATTCACATTTTCAAGTTCTGGAAGGAACTTGAAACATGGCCTTTTAATCATTAACCTCTTCTCAAAGACCTTGTAAAAATTGTGATAGTTATTTGAGAAAAATACTTATGCTTTATTTTCTGTCAATTTCTAAAGAGTAAGTCTTTGTGAGGGGCGGGTCATGGGATGGGGTAGTTATTTGCAACTCTGAAGTAAAATTTTTTCCTATTAGATGTAAATATCTTCTATTTCACTTATTATTCTATCAATTTCAGGTCAAAACCACTCAATGATCAGCATTTATATGCATTTATTGCATTTGTTCAATCACTAATGCCAACAACATATCTATCCACAGTAACAAATGTGCTTTGAAACAGGAAACAATGGGGACAGTCAAATGAGCCAAAAGGAAAAACAGGATAAGTCATCGTGAAGAACACAGTTTTGATGGTAACACCTTCTCTGGAAGGATACGTTTGCTTGTAAAAATGCACTTATCTAAAAATCCAAAGGACCTGGGGTTCATTCTACAAAAATTTCACATGGTAATTGAACGTAAAAACACAGCACTGTTGCATTCATGGTTTTGTTGCTGGTAACATTCTTTTTAATTCAGTTAAAGCTTTGAGTAAAAGCAGGACTTAAGAGACGCGCATGGGTTTCCTGTTGGTGTGATTGGTGGCTGTTGGTGAAGATGCTGCCTGTGCTGCCTGGATTCCTCGGGGACACCTGCCCACCCAGCCCGCATCCCCTGTGGGGCAGGCCCACCTTGGGGCTTCACGCTGGGATGCGGGGAGAGTCTGCCCTGCTCACGAGCTGAATGGGAGTTAACGCTGGATCATGCTTCGGTGACTCTCAGTGTTACAAAGACGTCCTTCGTCTTTTACCAAACGTTTCCTCCAGCATACTCATGTCTTCACACTCTGGGGAAGGGGGTTGGGGGCGGGACACCCCACCCCCAGCAGCAGGAGCACACAGTGTGGCTGCCACAGACCTGCATCCCTGCTTCCCGGAGGGGGACGCCCCCGTGGCAGGCTGGTGGGCTGTTGGAGGAGCGCGGGGCTCTGGGGACCTGCGTCCTGCAGCCGAAGCAGATGGTGTCAGGGAGTCGTCAGCTGCTGGTCCAGCCAACATCCTTCTCAATAACAGTGCTCCCACTGGAGCCCTCGTATGTGGCTTAGAACCTGACAATCTCGACAGAAGGGAAGCTCTTGCCTTCTGCTGAGATCTCAGGGCGCAAGGACCGCATTTACTTAAGTTCTTGTAAGAAACCGTTTCATGCAGCTGTGCTCCATCCCTTTAGCTCTGGAACCAAACATCCGGGGTGTCCCAGGTGGCTCAGTGGTAAAGAGACCGGCTGCCATGCGGGAGCCCTGGGTTCGGTCCCTGGGTTGGGAGGATCCCCTGGAGAAGGGAACGTCTACCCACTCCAGTGTCCTGGCCTGGAGACTCCCACGGACTGCGGAGTCCATGGGGTTAGTTGTAAAGAGTCAGGCATGACTGAGCGATTTTCACTTTTGCTTATGTTAACTTGAACTGTGGACTTTGTTTTCAGGGCAGTTGTACTGCGTCTGAAGGACAGGGATAGACTGAAGGACACGTGAAGGGCAGACGATGTGAATAAGCGGTGTGACTCACAGGACCCTCTCCTGAGTCATCAGCTGCTTCAGTGCCCAGAGTCACAAGGTTACACACCGTCCACTTAGCCACAGCCATCCCTGCGTTTTCCTAGGAGCTCAGCTCTTGCACATTAGCTACCGTTGGCGCTAACTCGCCACGGTCCTTCGGTGAAACTGCTTGCTCTTTCCTTAGCCGTGATCACTGTTGGGGGAAGGGGACTTCTCAGGCCCCGCCCTGCTCTGCCCTTCCGACCTCGCCTGCCAGGGGCCTTGAGGTCGGCACCGCCCTCCAGGTCCTCGGGCGACCTCCCTCAATCAGCCCCTCGGTCGCGCTCCGCCCCTCGGCCTCGGAACCCCTGCTGAGCTCGCCTCCAGTGTCTCATTCTGGAAGTCACCCTGACGGCAGCCTCTGGAGCTCGAAGCCAGGCACCTGGGCCTCCTGCGTGCTCCCCACCAGGCTCTGCCCCCTGCAGCTCTTCGCCTGGCAGCCTGCCCTCTGCCCCCCTGCACCCTCCAGCCGCGTCTCAGGTGGCCTGACATCACCAAATCCGTCCGGCCTCCCTTCCCGCAGTCACACCTGACCCTCCCCACACCGGGTCTTCCTCCCCTCCAGCCCAGGAATAGCCTGGTCCCACCTCATCACGTGTGACTGTGAGAGCTGGACCGCAAATAAAGCTGATCGCTGAAGAATTGATGGTTTTGAACTGTGGTGCTGGAGAAGACTCTTGAGAGTCCCTTGGACTGCAAGGAGATCCAACCAGTCCATCCTAAAGGAGATCAGCCCTGGGTGTTCATTGGAAGGACTGATGCTGAAGCTGAAACTCCAATACTTTGGCCACCTGATGTGAAGAGCTGACTCATTTGAAAAGACCCTGATGCTGGGAAAGATTGCGGGCAGGAGGAGAAGGGGACGACAGAAGATGAGATGGCTGGATGGCATCACCGACTTGATGGACATGGGTTTGGGTGGACTCCGGGAGATGGTGATGGACAGGGAGGCCTGGCATGCTGTGATTCATGGGGTCGCAAAGAGTCAGACACGACTGAGTGACTGGACTGAATACCTCATCAGTGAGACAGAAATGGCTCAAGACAGTGGCCCCAGCTCCCAGGCTTCTGCGCCCTGTCCGTCTCCCTCTGCCCTGCAGCTGTGCCTGCCTGGACCACGTCTGCTCCCCGAGGCTGCCCTCTGTCTGCAGAGCCCCAGATCCCCTGTCAGGAGACCCCCCGACGGCCTCCTTTCCTGCCATCCTCCCCTTCGCCCCCGTCTTCCGTGAAATCGAGCTCGGTGAGCACAGAGGCTTTGCTCTGCTCCCCGTGGGGTCCTCAGCATCTGGGGTGCCCGTCCCTTCAGGGGTGCTCAGTAATAAATGTTAAATAAGTGAATACATGGCTGTGGACACACAAAAGGCATCTAGTTATCCACACACTGGTAAAAATGAACATCTAATCTCCAGAGAAGATGAGGTCACAGTTTGACTGAAGGGGATTTGACTGGATAGGAAAACATGGGAACAGGGACATGGGACTGGACAGGAAGACCCGATTTTTACCATTTTGGTTCACAGAGAAGGATCCCATCAAACAGAATTTCTTTTTTCTTCCCCTAGAAAATGAATGAATGAAGAAAACCCCAGACAGCTACTTTTCTTCTGCTATTACTTTAACTGAAGCACTGGTTTCCCGGGTGAAAAATTTAAAATTATCATTTTGCTATATCTTTTTCCTATTGTTGTTATTGTTGTTTAGTTGTGACCCCTTGCACTGCAGCCCACCAGGGCCCTCTGCCCATGGGGTATCCCAGGCAGGGACACTGGAGTGGGCTTCCAGTTCCTTCTCGAGGGCATCTTCCCGACCCAGGGATCAGACCCCCGTGGCCTGCATTGCAGGCGGATTCTTTACACTGAGCCAATCTCTATTAATCTGTCTGCCTCACCCACATATGTGTTGCTTTTGTGCATTACTGTGTTATACATTTACATCTACCTGAACAGATAAGAAAATAGTAAGACAATATCCGCTGCTAATATCTGTGTAAATCATGCACAACCAATGAGGCCACCGTACTTGTGACTCACCGTCAGAACTAGATGTACCCAAAGTTAATTTTTGTCCGCAGCTACATATGCAAGTGTTTAAATACAAATAAAGAGAACCATATAATGTCGAAACTCCCCCAAGAATCTCCCACCTCCCACAACAGAAAGCACAGCTGGGTGTGAATATGATGGGCAACCAGCATATGATCAAAATAATAACAGAAAATATTCAACAGGCTTTCAAAAGTGCCAGTCTCCCGCTCAGACACAGGGTGGAACAAGCCTGTGTCTGTCAGTTCAGATGTCCTCTCGCCTTCGTTTTGTAAAGGAACCCAGGATTTAACAGACCTGAAGGCACGGATGGTGACTGGTCGGCAGGGCCCAGCCTAGCCTCCCTCCCTGCACACCCACGCCTGGCTGCAGGGATGGGCTGGCTCTTTAAACAGGACGGGGATCCACAGTCTCTTTAAAAATAACCCAGTTCAGAACAAGCACTGGGTGTCCCTCTCCCTCCCCCACCCCTATTTTGGGCCACCAGCCCTGTTACCACGGAGCAGAATGACATTCACAGCGGGTACAGCTGACACGTGGAGATTTGTTGGCTCGGTGGCACTAATTGGGTATCTGTACTTGGGAGGATGATGGCGCAAGGCGGAGGTGTTTAAACCTGTGAGTTCAGAGCCCCCTTTAGTGTCCATTTCCATGTAAATGAAGAGCACCCGCAGCTTCTGTCCAAGGCACGCGGTAAGACATCCACGCCAGCCCCAGACTACAGGGAGAAGCCTTGAGCAAGGAAGCCGATACAGAAGAAAACCGTTTTTTCCCTTACCTTCTGCATGCAAGATTTATGCAAGAAACTCCCATTAGCACTAATGAGACTTATGCATGTAAATCTCCCATGAAATGACAGGGGATTAGCCCCATCCATCACCGTGCAGACGTGGCTTCCAGGGAGGCTTCTAGCAGACAGACCTTAAAGTGCTGAGGCAGCAGACCTCGGCGAGGCCTGGGGAGGAGGGGTCCCCACGGAGCCACACAGCACGGGGCAGGGGGCGGAGGGGCTGATCAGCATGAGTGGGCAGGATTCAGAGATCGCAGGCAGAGCCCCCTCCTGCTCATGACACAGCGTGAGCGAAATGAGACCGATAACCTGCCTTGCGCAGATGGGTTCTCTGCCCATCACAGCTCCACACTGTCTCTCAGGAGGTCAGACGACGCATTCCCAGCAGCCAACTGTCCCCAGCGTGCTGCCAGGGTCTGCACACGCCGGGAAGGAGACCTGTTGGTGTTTTCCAGGCATCGCCGCTGGTGGAGATTCCATCTTCGCCAGGCTCGCGGGTGGAAGGGCTGTCTGATCCCTGGGATGCCTCTCCTCTCCCCCAGTGTGCCTCTGCCCACTCCCTTCCCACGGATCCGCCCCGGGTCCTCTCTGCTGGCCTCGCGGGACATCTGTCCTGCGCTGGGAGTGTCAGCTCTGCCCGGCCACGGCCTCTGCGGGCTCTGCACGAATGCTTGGTGGATATAAATACGGACGGTGACTTGCAAGGGGGGCAGGATCCTTAGGTATCCCCAGGCCACGACATGGAGAAGAAATTCCTCCCCCCACCCCAGGAGCCTTGCCTGGCCTCCCTCTTCCTCCAACACCAGCCAGCGTCTGTGCAGAAACACGCCTCCAAAGTGAACATGCCGTGACACCATGGGCTTTACGCTGCAAGTTTTCATTTCACAACACGCGCTGGGCCGCGTTCATACAGGTTCCTGCTGCAAAACTAAGTCTTAGCATTCCACTGCAGGGATACAGGAAATTCATTTAAGCAGTCTTTGTGGACAAATAGTTGTGTACAAAATCCTTCTCTTGCAAACAAGTCTACAATGTGTACTGAAAAATAGCCAAGTCTTCTAAAACGCTAAGTAGGTGACAAATGCCATTAGATCCATCCAGTCCTGCCCACCAGGCTCTAAGGTAAATGCGGTGCAGTCATGCCTGACGTCCAGAGGGAGATGGAGACTCGAGAGACCGTAGCTTGTCCAAGGTCAAGCTTGGACGTGGATCCCGCAGGCACTGCCCCACTGCAGCGTCACACGCACAGCGTCACACACACACACACACAGCTCCTGAGCCCGTCTGTGCACCGAGTCCACAGACGTGGAAGAGCTGACACGAAGGCAAGGTCCTTGCGAAGCCTCGCTGATGTTGCTCCCATCTGTAACCCACGCTCCTCAGCGCTGTTGGAGCATGGCTGGTGGGTGCGATGCCATGACCCTGTGACTGTCACATGGATGATACTCATGAAGCTGAACACCTTTTCTAATGGAAAGGCCCCTTGTATCTTCTCTGAAATATCTTCCCATATCCTTCCCAGGTGTAGTTAATAATTGTCAAGTTTAATGTGCTAGCAGGTCAGCGTCTGCCTGTCACTGCTCAGTTCTAATGGGTTTGTTCCTTGTTTGTTTGTTTATTAATGCAACCTTAAGGCATCACTACAATTTCCATCTTTTGAAAGTGATTTTGATTAGGGAAGATTTATTCATTTAGCTTCTATATTATCTGTGTTTAAATTTAACACCACTTTCAAGACTGGAATGCGTTCTTCACTATGCTTCAGCAAGTGTCTGTTAATTCCCACCCATGAATTTTACATTGGATTTAAATTGTGCATGAAAGCCACCCATGAGATAAGGGCTAACATGATTTTTATTCTGTTCAAATGAGAACATATCCACGAGGCAAAAGAAAATGATACAAGAGAGGATAGTTGTATTTCCTCCCCCAAAGAAAAAATACATAAACCTCCAGTGGCCATTCTAGAACCTTCTCTGGGATGTGGCTACTTGAAAATCCCCTTCTAGGTGTGAGAAGGAAGTGTAACGTCACTCAACAGTCCTCTTTTGGCACATACTACACAAGGCTTAGGCTACTGCATTGAGTTACAAGTTTCCATTGTCTGGCAGGAAATTTTAAAGCTTGGCATACTACTTCTTTATGAAAACATAAATTCCACTAACTCCATATAGAAGGGACTGTTGATTAGCAGACTCAGAGGTTTAATGATAAAATCTCTTCCATGGAAGATGTTGCCAGTTATTTAAGCAGAATGTGTCTCTCCAAACATACACACGATGGTAGAGCTTTATAAATAAAATGGTGAACAAACGTTCAGACCCAAGGAGAGGGTGTGAACTGCTATTCGGGAGGAAATATGAAGATTAAAGCAAAGTCTGCATTTAGCCTCGACCAGCGCCACACAGGGCCCCAGCGAGCCCTCGGGACGCATGCGTCTCACCCGCTCGGGCTGTCAGTCTCCCGGGGTGTGTGCAGCCCCTGATGGGTGTGGGTGCCCCCGGCACCCTGGGGTGTGGTGGGCGCGGACCCGGAGCGCGCGGAGGGCACAGCCACACAATACATGCCTCACCTGCTCTGGGGGCACTTCTGCTCTCGGGTGTTTCGGGAATTTTATAACATGCAGTCTGATGTTTAGAACTCCTGGGGCCAGGAACCCCCAGGTCCCTTCCGCCCGTTCCCCCTGTGGACAGCTCCGAGCGGTCCTGTGAGGTCGGGGTTGGCCCACCCAGCATGAGGGCGCCAGCAGCAAAGCCCTGGGCTCCCTGAGCACCTCTGGCTTCTGAGGTTTCCTAGGTTCAGCTCTGGGGAAACGGGAGTCAGGGCATCCCGACTCTGCAACTCGGTGTGGAAAAGCACGCCACCCCGAAGCGCCCCCAGTCTCACAGTCAGGAGGCGAGTGAGGTCATGGCCACGGGTCAGGGGCTGACCTCGCTTATGGCAGCAGGACCACTGTGGAGCCCGGACACGCTCCCTGGGTGACCCCGACCTTCAGGGGGACTTGGGGGCCCCCATCACGCGCACCCGCGTGGCCTCGCCTGCTCCCCACCCAGCTCCAAGCAAACGCCCACAGTGGGAGGCGGCTCCTCTCTGCTGGGAGGAGAGGACTGTCAGATCAGATGCTCCCATCACAGTCCGGGGTCGGGGAGCGATTAGTCAATTTGCCCCTGCTTTTCAAGATGGCAGTGGCCCTGGACTCTGAGACAAGTCACAAGAAAGCAGAGTTTCACCATCGCCCAAATTCCAGGAAAAAGCAAAGCCCCTTTATTTCTTTTTCACTATCTGTAGTACTTTATAACATCACATTTAATAAATATTGTTATAATGGCAGATAAAAATGTTATAAAGATGATTTAAGCAATACTGACGAACCACTATGAAAATGATCAAAAAGCATTATGTGGTGAATTAGGGATGATCTTGACGAAACACAGTGGGAAATTATTGGGCTGTCTTCTGGGAAGGGTGCACAAGAGCGGTGAACTCTGAGTTGTGTTAACAGCAACGCCCCGTTAGGCAAAACTGTGTGATTTAGTGGCAACCTAGCAGTTTTACACACTCTTGGTGTGCAAGCTCGTACACAGAGCACACGCACACAGGAAGTACCTGTTGTGAGCACATGTGGAGTAGTCACGGGGTAGTCATGTGTGACGTCTGCACAGGGCTTCGGGGACATGGTGGGAAGGCTAGTCCCAGCTCGAGGTCAGGAGCCTAATCGCCACCCAAGCTTGAATCCTGTCTGTGCCATTTACTGTGCACTGTTGGGCATTTAACTTTCCTATACATATGCTTCCTCTGATAGAAATTACGGATAAGAATCTGGATGGAAGAGGAACACAGGTGTTCCTGAATGGGATGTGGTGAGAGGTACTTTGAGAACAGAGCTTGGTACTTTTGTGCAGGCTGCACTTGGCTGGTATCATTAGGGTGGACTTTGGGTCTACCGGATTCTTAAGGAACACGGGCTTTCCCGGGGGCTTGGGGGGATATTGAGTATACTCCTGCCAATGCAGGAGATGCGGTTTCCATTCCTGTTGGGAAGATCCCCTGGAGGAGGAAATGGCAGCCCAGCCAGTATTCTTGCTTGGAAAATCCCATGGACAGAGAAGCCTGGTGGGCTACAGTCCACGGGGTTACAAAGAGTAGGACACGACGGGGCACGCACACACACAATGAACCCTTAGCACTTATTACCAGCATTTGCCATCTACAGTATTGTCAAGGGCTCTACTGCACTCGATCGAGCCTTTTTATCCCTATGTCACGGAAAAAGGAAGTAAGACTCTGCAGGGATTTGCCCAGAGGAACACAAATGATAATCGGCAGGGCTGGGACGAAACTAACGGTATTCGTCAGCTGTTTTAGAGAAATCTGCAGCAAAGGGTCAGGAGCAGAGATATGTGAAGCCAGAGCCATTTCAGCAGAGTCCTCTTTCTGGATGAACAGCACACTTTTCTTTAAAGTAGGCACCATTCGGAACACAATTCATGGAGTTTTTTTGGGAAGTAGATATTGATTTCGAGTGACATCTTTAGCATGGACTTTGGCTGGGAGTGAAATCTCCTCCTTGGGCCCTGGCTCAGAGGAGACTTGGTTTCCTGGAGCACCAGCTGTGGGCAGCCACAAGTGCCCAGCTCACAACTGTGGTGGCTAATTGGGACACACAGATGGAAAATGCCCTAAATCTAAACCTTGTGAAGTGGCACTTTCAGTTCTCCCATAAGAGCAAGCCCCACAGTCCTTCTTGACTGGGGGTGCTCGGAAAGTCTGGGGCTGTGGATGGGAAGTAAGTCCATGGGGTACTGGGGGGTCACTGCCAGTTGAGCAATGGTGATGGGACCATGGACCCTTACCTTGCGCCCTTCTGATGCTGAGCTGTAACCTAAAGAGTAGAACCAATGAAAAAACACTCCTGGGAATCTATAACTCAAACAACTGCAGGGCAGTAGGTGATAAGAATCTGGATGGCTGAACATGATCTCGCTGGGTGTTGGAGGTGGAAAGGGTGGTGGGCAGAGTGAGAGCAACTAGCCATCATCTTCTGGGATGAAGAGCCCTGGATCGGTCCATTCTGGAGGCTCCCTCCAAAAGGACCAGGAGATGGAGCCATCCCACATTCTCTCCCGCGGACTGCAGAAGTCACATCTATTTCACCAACACCAAACATAAGCCAGGAGGAATTGAATCCTTTGTCCAAACAAGCAGCTGTACCTGCCAAGTGACTGGCATCCATTCCTGTGCCTTGATTTCATCTCTGGTTTTGTGTTTTTCTCCTGCATAGAAGGTCACTCCCAATTCATATGTCTAATGACTTAAACTTGCAAGACCCAATTATGGGATCATGTCCTCTGCAAAGACATCTTTCCCATCTGTAATCAGAGCGAACATCTCTTTTTCATCCTCCTAAATCATCTTCCCCAAGTCTCTGGTTGCCATGAGAAGTGACCGAGCTCCTCACAGGGGCTGGGAGCAGAGATGACCAGGCTCTGCCCTGCCCTGAAGGAAGGACCTTCAGGCCTGTTTACCGTGGTCCTTACCACGGGGACGCTCTGGGGACAGCGACCATGCCTCATTCATCTTGTATCTCCTGAGCCTAGAAGGGTTTGTGGCACGAAATAGGAACTCAACATTGTTGAAAAACGGGGAACATGTGAAAACAGTAATTCATACGCGGTACCTGGGACAGAGAGGGTAGCTACGAACAAACCCTTTCCTCTGCGTCCTTGTTTGTCACGTCTGCTCTACTGCTAACTTCTGAAATACTTTCACTGGGCTTGGAAATAGAGTTGAATTAGTGATTGAACTGGGAAGGCTCCTTGGAATTAGTGATTTGTGTAAAATGTAGATCTCTAAACACAATTCCTTTCTAGCCCGTTACTGGCCACCCCCATCTGGTGTCTGCATGGTCTTGGCTACTTATTAACTACATCTTCTTAGCAGAATCACTTACGCTCTAATCTTGCCTTTACTGAGCTCTGAAGTGGGAAGAATAATCACTCAGACTCGTAGAATTTGGGAGGAATTTAGTGCTTACCCGGCGCTGATGTACAGGGCAGGGCTCGATCATTAGTAGGTTTTTTTGCTTCAAAAATGACACAGGAGGGTCATTAATCACACATTCAAATACACTGCATCTCTCCACACTGTTAGCATTGACCATGGTCTTGAGTGGTGCCCCATCACACCTAAGTTTTGTGTCTTCTAGACTCTAATTAAGAATAAACAGTTTCTGAATGCCAGAAATCTTACCCTGATGGAAGAGACCAGGTGGGATATTTCATGACATTGGTGGTTTTCTACTAAGGAACTACTGATTTCAAAATTCTGAGTTTTAAGAAATTTAATAGAAACTGTCTCTTCGTTATCAGTGTAGATTTGTGTAAAACTTTATATTTATCATTCCTATATAACTGCTTATTGTTTTCCAGACCAGGATCAGAAAAAAGAAAAGAAAATCTTAATTTTTTTAAAACTGAAAACACATGTATTTAAGATAATGTTGCAAGTTCAAATTGGATAGGAAAATTCACTACCATAAAGTATGAAATCCTCTATTTCTGTCTGATTAAGAAACTTGACCATGTCATTTATAGTTTCAAAACAAGTCCCATTAAAAGTCCAATATCACTGTTTTGCAGAAGTAGAAAAATCCATCCTACAACTCATACGGACTCTTCAGGAACCCCCAAATAGCCAACACAATCTTGAAAAAGAAGAACAAATTTGGAAGTCTCATACTTTCTGATTTTAAAACTTAACTACAAACTTACAGTAACCAAAATAGTGTGCTACTGGCATAAAGACACATCCAGAACAATGGAATAGAATAGACAGCCTATAAATAAACACTTCATATGTGGTCAAATGATTCTTGACAAGGGTGTCAAGACCACTCGAGGGAAAAAGGGCAGTCTTTCAACAAATGGTGTTGGGGAACTGGGAAAGAATGACACTGGCCCCTTACCTTGCCCCAGATACAAAAAGTCACTCCATATGGGTCAAACCTCTGAACCAGACATCGGAGCTAAAACTACACAACTCTGAGAAGAAAATATATAGGAAAATCTTCATGATGTTAGACTTGGCAATGATTTCTTGGATATGATACCAAAAAACACAGAACAGAAGAAGGATAAATTAGACTATGTTAAAATGAAAGACTTTTGGGTATCAAAGGACACTCCCAACCAAACGCCAAGGCAAACTACAGAATGGAAAAAAATATTTGCAAACCATTCATCTAATAAGGGCTCAATATCCAGAATATATAAACAACCCTTATAACTCAGTGATAACAACAAAGCTATCTGACTAAGGCAAGAAACCTCAATAGACATTTACCCACAGAAGATGCACAAGTGGCCAATGAGTACGTGAAAAGACCTTCAACCTCAGTATCATGAGGGAACTGGAAGTCAGAATCACAGAGGATCCCGCTTCACATCCTTTCACATGGCTGTGACTAAAAACAAAACAACACAGAAGATAGGTGTTGGGGAGTGTGTGGAGAAACTGGAACACTTGTGCATGGATGGTGGGAATGTAAAATGCGGCAGCCATGATTGAAAACAGTGTGGAAGTTCCTCAAAAAAGTAACATCGGATCAGACAGTTTCACATCTGGGTATATCCATGAGCAGAACTGAAAGCAGAGACTCAAACAAATATTTGTACACCCATTTATAGCATCATTATTCTTAGTAACCAAAGGTGGAAGCAACCCAAACGTCCATTTACAGAGAGGGATAAACCCAATGTGGTCTCTGTTTACCACAGAATCTTATTCAGTCTGAAAGGAGAAGGGGATTCTGACGCCGGCTACAATGTCACGCTGTTAAAATGACCAGTCAGTAGTGGGCGACAGTCCATGGGGTCGCAAAGAGTCGGACACGACTTAGTGACTAAACCACCAAAGGACCGCTCACATATAATTCCGCTCACACGGGGTCCCTAGAGCAGGCAAATTCAGAGAGACAGGAGGCGGCTGGTGGTTTCCAGAAGCCAGGGGAGGCGGAGGTGAGTGCTTAGTGGAGACAGAGTTTAAACTGGGGAGATGAACAGGTTCTGGAGATGGTGGTGAGGATGGTGCTCAGCTCTGCGGATGAGCTCCCCACTGCCGAGCTGTACACTTAGAGACGGCTCAGGTGGTCAACCTTACGTTCTACATATTTCACCACGATTTAAAAAAACCCTTAAGGAAGAACATTAGCCATAACTGGGCATTTCCAAGGACCTGACCCTCATGGGCCACAGCAGCACCAAGGGAGGCTGATCATCTGTAACTGAAGCGACCTGTGATGACCCCGGACAGTGCACACAGGCCCTCACTAGAGACATGCCTAATTTCCTTAAAGACAGAGTCCCTGAGTGGACTAGCTGTGGAAAGAGACGTCTAATTTTAAAGCAACTCTGTACAAAGGGACTTCCCAGGCAGTGATAGTGGAAAGAATCCACCTACCAATACAGGAGACCCAAAAGACACGGGTTTGATCCCTGAGATAGGAAGATCCCCTGGAGGAGGGCATGCAACCCACTTCAGTGTCCTTGTCTGGAGAATCCCATGGACAGAGGAGCCTGCCAGGTTACAGTCCACGGGGTCACACAGAGTTGGATGCAACTGAAGCAACTTAGCAGGCATGCCGTACAAAGAAGCCCCCGCACAACTGACAAAGGGTGGACAGACCTGGCTATGAAATTATTTTCCAGGAAATGTTGTAATTGGATAAAAGACCGTTTGAGTCTCTGTTTAGTAACAGTGATAAATTCTGACGTTGTACTGAGTTGATGAAGGTTAAGGGACCTTCTACCCTTGATCAAATACAGAATCCTCCATCACAAACCTGTCTCTGTGCTTTTCCAAGTATATGTTAAGGTAACACACACACGTCTGCTCGTGGAGCCTGGAGCAGGATGCGGATCCTTACCTTTACGTGGCCCTTGGATCGCCATGCATCTGTGGACCACCTGGACCCTTCCCCGACGGGATGTTGTGGATAATTCCAGAGACACAGACTCCTGGATGGGCCCGATAACTACATTTTTTCCTCCTCTGCGAGGTGCAGTCGGTCTAGAGAAGAAGCAGAGGGCAGAGGAGTGAAGTCGATGTCCATAGTGCAGGAAGGGTCCTACCTGGGGGTCCAAACACCAGCAAGGTTCGCCTTGAGGAGGAGAGCTGGAGACAAGCAGCTGGTGCACACACAGGCCGGGACGCCCCAGGGGACCTGGGGACGGTGTCACGGTGGAGTCAGTCTCCATAAAAGACTCCTTATAGGAAAATCTCTTTAGAAAACTAAACTACTGTTTGTGATGTCAAGATTACACAAAACTGCAGCCGTGCTCTCCTAAAACCAAGTGTAAGAGCTATTTTTGATTGGGTCTGAAAATCTTAAAGGCAGTATGAAATATTTAGAAGCAAATTAGGAATGCAGAATAATGTATCTGTGTGTCGACACAGAGCTTCTCCTGTCATAGGTTGTCAGATGTGTTTTTTTTTTATCTTCTCCATTCAAAAGACAGCAAATAAGCTATAGTCCTTCCCACAGAAAAGGCTTTACAAGGACATGCTATTTGCTAATGAAATAGGAAAGCAAAGTACAACCTCTTAAGTATTCATTTAAAAATTTTATTTGTTGTAACTATAAAGCAACAACCGAATGTAGCGTTTAAAATGGCCTTTGTGCATAATCTTCTATGATGAATATTTGCAGAGTGGGCACAGTTATTCTGAAGATGTTCTGAGATGTTACTAAATTGGTTACCAGTGGTTTGAATGGAATTCAAGGCAGTGGTTTTATGAAAATGCATCTTAATTCTCATCATATGAAGAACATCAAAGTAGACAAATTTAAATAAATCTTATAAATCAGTCAACACAAAGCAAAACAATTATGTGATTGAAAAATAAGTGAAAAGGATGGTATATTAATGATCAAAGCCACTTCATCTGATCCATTGCCAACACTCTGCTCAAAAATCACATTTCAGCGAGTAATTTACACATTTCACTTTTCTGGTAATCCCTCTATGGCTCTAAGCATTTCCTAAAGGACTAAGGCAGTATCACACAGTTCCCCTTCTTTTCAGGGAATCTGTGAGGTTCTACCCTGCAAGGACAAAGCTTACCCTGAGGGGCAGTCAGGAAAACGATAGCTTTCCATGAATGTAATTAGGATCTATGAGATCCTAATTTGTGGACAACGTTTCATTTGGTACATGCCCTATTCTCCACTCCCACATTCATAAATAAATCAGCGAGTTGAAACAACATTCTCCTTCCCATGTAGACACCACCCTGCTCTGAGCCTTTCCCAGACCGACTCCTCCAAATAACACCGAGTCTGTTCTTTCATCCTATGACAGACTTCCCTGGTTCCCTAAAGCTCATGGGGAGCTGGGGTTCCCCGCAAAGCTGAGACACACAGAAGTTAGGGTGGCTGTCAGCAGGAGATACCACGTCTCCCCCAGAGGGGTCTTTACCCTCTAGTCCCATGTTGGATGTAGCTTAAATACTCATTGACAGACGGATTACAGGTGAAATGCCCGAGAAGTGCATTTGATGCTTCTGACGAAATGCAGATCTATTTTGATTTAAGATGATTGAGATGTAAAACAGAAATTTCTTCTCTAAGTCAGCAGTTTAAAAAACAGAATGGAGGTTCCTGAGCCAGTTCTTTGAACAAAACGCGTCTCACTGTGTAAGGAACGGCGGAGCACGTGTATGACGGAGCCCTCAGGGACGTGCGCTCCTAAGACACCGCCTGCCCCCGTCCCTGCCGCCTCTGCTGCCTGCGGTGATTTGAGATGGACTTCCCAGGATGAGCTCTGAGGGGTTTAGTGAGCAGCTCAGTTGCCAAACACAAAGGACACGAATGGCACTGGCAGCAGGCCGCCTCTGGGCACTCGAGCATGCTGCCCCAGCTCCTCTCGTTCACCCCCACTCAGGTGTGGCTCCCGGGCTTTCCTTACGGCATTTGTCATTGTATGAAATGACTGCACTCATTTCTCTTTCTCTTAAACTACCTGCTTTGAGACAATCGTAGATAATCCACCTGCTGCTGAAAGAAGCGATGCCGAGAGCTGGACCAGCAATCGCACCTGTGCCCAGCGAGCCGTGGCTGACCTGCCCAAGGCACCTGGGGTGGCGGGTGGTGGCGAGGAAGGGGTTCATGTGGGTCGGGGACACCTGTACCGGGCTTCAGTCTGGGGCCGTGGGATCCCCTTCCCAGGAACTCAAATCATTGTCTCATCTTAAAATAGTACACAGTAAAGAAGTGATCTGAAGTAGAAACTCAGTTTTAGACCACTGTGTTATAAGCGGCTGTATTATAAAATTCACTTTAACTTTACCTTTATTAATATTCATGACCGAAGACAGACTTTGACTTTCTCCATTTAAGAGGACTAGGGATTGTTTAGCTTTTAGCTGAGTCACGTAGAGAATAAAGAGCATGATTTGCCCCCAATTCAAGGGCGATTGATAACTTTGTTTTTGGTTTAGACTGATTATATATTAAGAGATAGAGTGAAATTTAGTCATTCACCTTGTCGTGAGAAATAGACACACACGGCCCTTGCTTTGAAACATTTGCATTTTGGACTGAAGAAAACCAGGCTTCCCTGTTTCTTCCTTCCCGTCCTCACTCCTTTCTTTTGTTATTTTTAAATGTGTTTCCTGATGATGAGGTAGGAGAGGATATTCCAGGCTGGGATCTGGAAGCACTTCTCCATATATAACAAATCACAAACAGGGTCACCTTTTGTCTCTTTATGTGTATAAAGTGGCTAAAAAGCTGCTTTGATATAATTTTCACTCTCTCTAATTTTTTCTTCTAACCTTTTAAAAACACCATCCGAGAAATTGTGAGCAGCAGTCTGAGGAAGCTGGCCCTGTGAGTGCACTGTGAAGGGCGGGTGGGCCATTTTGAGGCAGATCTGCTCCTTATTTGCAAGTTAGTGCTCCTTCTGCTTCGTGCTTTTGCTGGCGGCTCACGGTGACTCCTGGCTCACGTGCATTACAGAAATACCAGCAGTGCCGCCAGGCCCGCGAGCCACGCGGCTGAGAGTTGCCTCTGAGCTCCTGGGGAGCCTCCGGGGACCGCCAGAACCCCCAGCAACTCAGGGCCCATTTGGAGCCCCAAAGAATGGTTCTGCTGGGAACCAAGAGTGTCTTTACTAGGCTAGTGTTAAATATAGATGTTGGAACAGCTGTGTTTGGTGCCTTTGTTAACAGGGACCCCTAAGAGAGCCTTGAAAGCCCTGGGGAATTCGTCAGCCATTGTGGGAACATGCCGTTATCAGGAGGTGCGCGTTTGTCAGTCTCCAATGGGCGGGGGGTGGGGAGGGGTGCAGGAGGAGCTGGGGGGAGGACTGGGGTGGAGTCTGGCTGTGCTCTCCTCCTGGGGGAGAGGTCGCAGCCTCCTCCTGCTCACCCCCTCGTCCAGCTCAGCCCAGACCCGGGTTCTGTGAAGCTCTTCCCTGGTCCCAGGACCCGAGAGCCTTCAGTCTCCACTCAGACCACCTGTGGTCCTTAGGCCGCAAAGACCAGTGTCACCATGAATGGCAGGAAGCACAGATGAGGGGAGGGATAAACGAGGAGCTTGGGATTATTAATAACAGACACACACCGCTGTGCAATAATCAAATAGATGGTCAGCAAGGACTACTGTACAGGTCGGGGACGCCACTCGATACGTTGTAATAAGCTTTTGGGAAAAGAACCTGACAGAGTGGATGTGTGTGCACACAGAACTGAAGCACTGTTTTGTCACCTGAAACCGACACAACGCTGTAAGTCAACTATTGTCGTTCAGTCTTTCAGTCGTGTCTGACTCTCTGGACCCCGTGGACGGCAGCACGCCAGGCCTCCCTGTCCATCACCAACTCCCGGAGCTGCTCTAACCCATGTCCACCGAGTCGGTGATGCTATCCAACCATCTCACCCTCTGTCGTCCCCTTCTCCGCTGCCTTCAATCTTTCTCAGCATCAGGGTCTTTTCCAGAGTCAGTTCTTTGCATCAGGTGGCCAAAGTATTGGGGTTTCAGCTTCAGCATCAATGGATACTCAGGACTGATTTCCTTTAGGATGGCCTGGTTGGATCTCCTTGCAGTCCAAGGGACTCTCAAGACTCTTCTTTCCTCCAGTTCACTTTTGTCTCTTTTCCATTCTCCTTGTTGGCTTGTTCTGGTTTCCTTCAGATTAGAGGATGTTCTCAGGCATCTGAGAATCCTTGGCGGTTGTTAGCATTTACCTGGGCAGCATCGGCGTGCCTCCTGGATGGATGCCCTGCTCCACGCTCACATGGGTGATGCATCTGGATCTCGGGCTTCTGTGTCAGGTGTGTGATCCGCATGTGGTGAGTGAGAACTGAACTCTGTGCCCAGGTGGCATGGGCTTCGAGTCCAGGCTTCCGCTGCTTGTCTGTGCGCTCTTGGTGAGTTACTGAATTTTTTTCTGCATCAGTTTCCTCATTTGTAAAGGGGTCACCACAGAAGAGCTTATAAAGAGCTTATAGAACTTTCAAAAAGCGGCACATTACTGGACTGTGTCTGCTACACAGTGAGAGCTATAGAAGGGTGTTTTGAACCAGTCAGTTGATAAACAAGCACCTCTCACCCGAGGAACCTGCTAGGGAGAAGATTGGGGGGGTCGCCAAGGGCTGAATACTCAGCAGCTGCCCTTCCTCTGGGTCTGGATTTCTGCACAGCGTCAGCCTCAGCCCCCCAAGAGCCCTCTGCTCTGTCCCACCAGAGAGTAAACCCGAAGTTCCCTGCTGGAAGGGAAAGACCTCTGGGGTCCACACGGCCTTTAGCCCTTCAACCAACTCGCCGGTTACCAGTGCAGCTCCATCTCACCTCCCGTGGGGCCCGAACCTACCAGTCCTGGACGTGTGAGCATCCTGGGAAGGGTCTGAGCCCACCCGCCTCCCTGCACCTCACCCCTCACCTGTCCCTGCCCTCTAGCCTCAGACGGGTCGCCATCGGCTCCCCTCTGTTCTGTCTGTTTCTTTTAGTATACATGACTGTTCTGTCATTTTAGTGGGACTTGAGGTGAGAGTAGAAGCCAACGTTCTTGAATCTGCCATCTTTAACTGAACACGCAAAGTCTGTTCATCTCTTTACAGGAAAGCTACATTCTGAGAGGAGCACAAGACAAGGAGAAGGTGTTTCTTTTTAATCCTTTCCTCCTAGAAAGCAGTCATCTAGAACCCCATCTTTATCTTGAGTTGACTCTAACTAGATTTGTGTATTGGGTACAAGCATTTATGCCTGTTCAGTTCAATTCAGTTCAGTTGCTCAGTCCTATCCGACTCTTTGTGACCCCATGAACTGCAGCACACCAGGCCTCCCTGTCCATCACCAACTCCCAAAGTTTACTCAGACTCATGTCCATTGAGTTGGTGATGCCATCCAACCATCTCATCCTCTGTCATCCCCTTCTCTTCCCACCTTCAATCCCCCCCAGCATCAGAGTCTTTTCCAGTGAGTTAGTTCTTCGCATCAGGTGGCCAAAGGATTGGAATTTCAGCTTCAGCATCAGTCCTTCCAATGAATATTCAGGACTGATTTCCTTTAGGATGGACTGGTTGGATCTCCCTGCAGTCCAAGGGACTCTCAAGAGTCTTCTCCAACACCACAGTTCAAAAGCATCAATTCTTTGGCACTCAGCTTTCTGTATAGTCCAACTCTCACATCCATACATGACCACTGGAAAAACCATAGCCTAGACCTGATGGATCTTGGTTGACAATGTCTCTGCTTTTGAGACCAACGAGTAAACTCTTCTCATTTTGTCTCCACTGTCTGTTGCCCAGGTGATTGGTCCGCAGTGATTTCCTCTCGATTGCTTCTCTTTTTCATCACACCCTAGCCTTTTCCAGTCCCCTCTCCCTTCCCTCCTAATGTCCTCTTCCCACACCTTCCAGGCCCACGTTTGCCAGCTTTCCACATCAGTTCTGCCTTTTGGAGTCAAGGCCTTTCTCTCCACAAGCCTCCCCTTCAGGAGTGATGGGAGGCTTCCTCCCTGATGGGACCGTGGCTCACTTACATTTGTGTCTCTAGAACACAGGCAAAAACCAGGCCCTGCACAGTGAAAGCTGGTCTGTGCAGTGCGAGCCCCGTGGCCTCCCGTGGACCCCCAGGCTCCCGTGTCCCCCGCTTTTCTCTGGGGTCTCACAGGGCAGCGCCCAGCATGCTCTGTCTTTACCTGCTGCAGTGTGGTCACTTGTCGGGTTTCTGAGCCTAGACTCAGAGCTGCAATTCTGCGTTCCTCCATCGTGTCCCCGAGAAAGACACTGGGAGGTCTTTTTTTCTTTTTCCCTATTTCCACAATAATTATCTGAGCAAAGAATCTAGATGGAACAACTCTCCCTAGGATGCTGGAACATGTCCCTCCATTGCCCTCTTCCTCCTGAGGATCCTGGCCGTGTCCTCCCTGCCGCTGCCCTGACTGTCTGCCCCACTTCAGAGGGGCTTCAGAAGTAATGCCCAGGTCCCCCCTCTTCCCCAGCATCGGGGTTCAGGGAAAGCACACGCTTCCCCAACGACTCACAGCCTCGGCCTTGCAGACTGACTTTCTGGTTTCAGGCGGGCTTACTGCCCTTGCATCTGGCCGCCCTCTGTCGCACCACCCCGCCCCCTCCCAGGAGCATGGATGGAGCCGTGTATCCCATGGGAAGCGATGGAGCCCTCCCAGGTCTGCGTCTCGGGGAGCCCAAGGTAAGAAAGCTCGTGGAAAGGCTGGGGTTGGAGAGAGTCAGGATAGGAAGGATGGCATGCTACCAGCGCCGCGACCCAGACACACTGGGATCCTGGACACAGTGATCCCAGATACACTGCGACCCCGGACACACTGGGACCCTGGACACAGTGATCCTGGACACACCGGGACCACAGACATACTGCAACCCCAGACACAGCAGGACCCCTGACACATTGTGACCCCAGAAACACGGGGACCCAGGACACACTGGGACCCTAGACAGGCGACTATGCCCCTCAGGGCCCAGTTTCCTGGCCTCCTGGAGCTCTGGTGATGGTTAGTGGGAGCCCACAGCGTGATCACAACAGGGTGTCTGCCTCAAGCGGGACTGATGACTCAAGGACATAGATTCTGAACAGGAAGCTGGGACAGAGGATCGGCACAGGCGTGCAGAATAACTTTAATGACTTTCCCCAAAAATGTGAGTTGAGGTGTGTGGGGAAGAGAACAGTTTTAATTTCAGCAGCGGTTTGTTTCACAGGTGACTCAGGCTCACTGCCCAGGGCACAGTCTCCTCCATGGTGGACGGAGGGCTTTGGGCAAAGACAGATGTGTTTCCAGTTTAGAGGGACACCGAGGGCTCTCTGGGGAGCTGGGTGGGAGGAGCTCTGTGGGGTGGTCCAGTCGGGCCAAGCTGGAAGGTGCCCCCCAACTCCTCCACCCAGACCTCTCCGAGTCCCTCTGCTTCCTCCGTGGGGCTTTGATGCCCCTGCACACAGAGCTCGTCCCTCGGGAGAAGTGGGGCCCCTGCGGGTGCTGGGTTTGCACATCCTCCTGGGGTGAAGGGACTGCGAGGGCATGAACGGGTGGAGGGGCGCTGCTGGCCGCGAGGCAGACCCTTCACGCACACCCCTCGCCTGGACCCTTCGCGCTTACAGACAGAGCACACCGCCGGCTGTTGCCCAGTTTTGGTGACTTGCAAACTGGCCTCAGCCACTCCCCCACCAGCTGCACTTAGTTTACACTGTGGAGCTCAAGCCCCACGGATGCATCTGGTCTGTAGTAATGTCCCCCCATCAACTCCAATTGAGGTTTATTTCATTTTTGGGCAAACCTTCCACATATGTATTTATTGCATAATCATAGCTAGAGTTCTTGCCAATTTCTGCTCAAAGATTTATAGTTGGGAACACCTGTGTGCAAACTCAGCTTTAACTTTTTAAGTTAAAGCTCACAAGTGCTTTTCTGTCTTTTAATAATAAGAATATTATGATTATAAAAAGCACAGTGGGAATGCTGAAGAGATCATTGATGTCACACCCATGGGGTGATTAAATATGTCCAGGTGGACCCAAACATATCAGGAGGTTGACTTTTCAACTCTTTTCCAACCCAATAATCTCTGAAATCTTGAATAATAGATATAACCTCAGTTTTTGATAACCTTAAAGCTTTTGAGGTGAAACTATTGACAAGGTGATGGAACACTTAAAATATCTGAGAGGGTTCAGGTAAACAAGACACACCTATTTCTTTATAGTAAAATAAGTACATTTTAGAGAAACTTCTTGAAAAGTAAACTTTTTCAGTTGAATAATTTTCCCTATTTTCTTTCACTATAAAATGTCAGATAGTTTTAGATTGAAATATTTGACTGTTGGCTGAAATAATCAAAATTATAAAACTGATAGATTTCTAAAAACTCATCAAATTATAGAGAGCTACAAGCTTCAAATCAAAGGTTAACAAGAGCCACTTATGATCCTAAAATTCAGTTACACGTGTACAAAGCCACAAATATGTTCAAAGTTAAAATGTAGAGCTTAAGTGTAAACCTTAACACTAGCTATCATTCCCACCTCAGGTAAGCATGTTATTTATTTATTTCTGTGTATAAATTTTTTAAATTAAAGAAATCCATGCATTCTTTAGAGACTGCTTTCCAGTTACAGTTATAAGCCATGCTGTGCATCTCCGAGCTGTTTTCACTCAGTGGTTTGGCCTCCCGTCCCCCGCCTGGAAGCCCCGCTTCCCTCACTGGTCACCACCGGCTTGTTCTCTGTATCTGTGCTAAGCCAGCTCAGTCGTGTCCAACTCTCTGTGACCCCGTGGACTGCAGCCCAGCAGGCTCCTCTGTCCATGGGATCCTCCAGGCAGGAGTACTGGAGTGGGTCGCCTTTCCTCCTCCAGGGGCCCTTCCCGACCCAGGGGTCGAACTTGCTTCTCTTGTGTTTCCTGCACGGGGAGGCGGATTCTTCGCCACTAGCGCCACCTGGGAGGCCCTGTATCCGTGAGTCCGCTGCTTTTTGCTATGTTCACTAGTTTGCCGTATTGCTAGATTCCACGTTCAGGTGAGGTCACACAGTATGTGTCTCTCCCTGTCTGACATCTCACGTCCCCTCAGCCTGCAATGAGGCAGCCCTTCCCAAAGCAGCTGCCATCGGATGGGGCTTGATTGCCTGCCTGAGACTGTCTTCACATTTTAACCTTCATCCTGGCGGCCTGGGTTTTAACCACCTTCCACCAGCTTGAATTGACCAACATATGTGACCTTGTGAATTTCTCTGCACTTGTCCATAAAGGAAGAGAAAGGCCCCCCTTGGCTTAGCAGTGGGCACCTCTTCTCCTCCATCATTCTGAAGAAGCCTGTCTCTGGTGTGTTCTGTGCCAACCTGACCCTGTGTTTATTTACCTAATTGGATCAGTTGACACTGTTTCCTAAAGAACTTATAAAAATGCTGCTTCTTCTAGACCTTAATAATTTGCTAAAGTTTGTTAAACTTTATCTTTTACACACACACACACATACAGACACACATACAAAATCTAGAATCCTAGTTGGAAGTTACAACAGAAAGAAGATATTAGGCACCGAAGAACAGCAAGAGAACTCATATTCTTACATTCTGAGGGAGTGCTGTATTCTTTGCAAACTGTTTGTTTTCCTGCCTTCTTGCCTCGTGTCATTTTCCTGGCCAGCTCACTCCTATAAATTCATCTACTTTCCCTTAAATTCACTAGGTTAAATTCTACTCACTTAGTTAGGCCCAGCTCAATTGTCACTTTCTCCCAAAAACCTCCTTTCAACTCCCCAAAATAGTTTTTAAAGAACCAAAACACCTTTAAATCTTTTCATGTAACAGAAAAATTATACCTTGTACTGGAGTTAGAGACACATCCTATTCATCTCACTAAGCTGGGTGTTTAGGGTGTTAGTATAGAGTCAGGTGATGAAAAAGACAGCAGAAAAACTCACAGACTGCGTGGTCTGTCCCACGGATGTGTTCAGTGATTTGTAAATACTGACTCGTAGAAGCCTCATGAGCCCTGGGGCAGGACGGGGGCTCCCGCCCACAGACGGATTCTGGAGAAGACTCTGCCGTAAGCATGAATGGTGCTGTCCATAAACACCCTCCACGCTCAGTGTGAAGTTAAATAATGCCTGGCTCTTATTTTCACCCAAGTGCTGAACTGGAAAGGCCACTGAGTCTAAAGCAAGACCAGTTCCAGGAGGACTCTGGGGACGGCACCCAGAAATGAGGACAGCTGGGTGGGGTGTTCAGAAGGGGCCTGCGTGGGGTGGTCTCGTCTGCGGTGAGCGGCCCTCAGTGTGGGAGGACAGGGGAGAAGGAGCCGCCGGAGCCTGCTCCCGCTTCCTCTGCCTCGTCCTCAGAAGGACGCGGAACCAGGGTGTGGTGGGGCGGCTGCACAGACTGCTGTTTACAGGAACATCATTCAGGACAGCGTTCAGATCAGTATGAGAGGGTATAAAGCAGCCCATATGTTTAAGAAAAGAAGTGCAGCCACTCTGCAGGGAAGACTTACTGAGAGGTGTCAAAGGAGATCTGAGTCAGCAGAGGAACAAACCACACTGTGCTGAGGCCACAGACTCATCTGCGACCTGAGGTCTCCCCAGACTGAGACCTGAGGTCTCCCCAGACTGAGGTCTGAGGTCACAGACTCATCTGCGACCTGAGGTCTCCCCAGACTGTCTGAGGTCTCCCCAGACTGAGGTCTGAGGTCTCCCCAGACTCATGGATCACGCACTTTCAACCAAAATACCAAACAGGTGGTGCAAGAAGCGTGATATGTTTACATGGAACAGCCATGGGTCAGGGATGTCTTGTGAAGAGTATCAGAGAGGGGCAGGTTGCTAACTAGACATCGGTTCTGAAATGGTAGCAATCAAGCCCAGGGGATAATGCTATGTGTTGGCAAATTAACCTATGAAATAGGATAGAGTCTGTAAACATCCCAGTACCTGTTACGTGGGAGGACTTCGGGATGGAGAAGCCTTGTCAAAAGAGAAAAAAGAGACATTCTCCAACAAAAGGAATAAAAAACTGATCATCTGATGGCAAAAAATAAAGTTGGATTCTTACATCTTCTACAAAGTAAACTCAAAGTGGATTGAGGAGTTTAAATATTAAAAACAAAACCTCAAAACTCATCTTAGAAACACAGATTAATATATTCTTAGATCTCGGAAAAGTAAAAAAAAAGTAAGACCACAAAAGCACTGACAATAAAAGAAAAGATGGATGAACTTGACAATATTAAATTAAAAACTTCTTATAAGAGACACCTTAAAGAAAGTGGAAAGTCAAACTCGGGGAAGACATATTCTTGATTTGCATAAAGAATATATAAAGGCCTAAAAATAAATAAGAAAAGCATACTCAGTCCAATGAGAGATTGGGCAGAAAGCATTAATAAGCATTTTGACAAAGAGGAAACACATTCTTGTATGGGGAGATTGTTAACAATTATTTATCAAAGATATGCAAAGGTGAGATCCTATTCTCCCAGCTCTTGACAGAGAGTCTTGAAAAGTCTGATGATGCCAAGTGTTGGGGAGATGACGGCCGGTGTCTTAGAGGCTTCATTTCCTATCAAGAGACTAGCTTCAGAGAATGCTTACACTTGGAAGGATCTGAGAAGGCACTGGGCCCAGTGACCTCACCTGTGAGCTCTTATGTCCCCTTGGTGTGGAGGGGGGAATCCCATGAGTATGCCTAATGATGACCAAGGGAGCCCACTCCAGCCTGTACAGCAAGGGCTTCCTGTGTCTTCAACAGAAAGGAGAGTCCTGCGGCTAGAATGTTTGAAAGCTCATGGACAAAAGCGCCCTCCCTGCACGGACGAGCAAACGCAGACTGAGCAGAGTCACGAGAAGGCAGAGCAGCCACAGGGACTGGCACTGCCTGGCCGACCTCCCCCCGCTGCCCAGGCAGTCCACTGCCTGCTTCCTGAGAAGAGTCCAGGAGGGAGCGAACAACATTCCTGGGTACTTGCACATCCCCTGAAATTCTGAAGTGTGAGCTCTGTGTCCTCAAGAAACATAAATGGAATGCACTACTTGCTCTTCACATAAACAGGGTGCTGGCGGTTCGGTTACCAAGTTGTGTCCAACTCTTGAGACCCTGTGGACTGCAGCCCGTCAGACTCCTCTGTCCACAGGATTTCCCACCAAGAATACTGGAGTGAGCTGCCATTTCCTTCTCCAGGGGCTCTTCCCGACCCAGGGATCGAACCCGGGTCTCCTGCATTGCAGGCGGATTCTTTACCGACTGCGCCACCAGGGAAGCTCCACACATAACCATATTTCTGAACAGTTTACCTTAAAGTGAATGTCTGAAACATAATAGCATTTTCCTGCTGTACCACAAGACCACAAAAATAATCTCAAGATAAAGATCAGAGTCTCATCTTCAAAATTAGTTCAGAGGAACCCACGCTTTGAGGTCAAACCGGGATGCCAGCAGGTCAAAGACTTGAGAGAACAGCGATTCGGAGTGGAGGGGATTTTCTCCGGGCTTGGGAAGCTGTTCGTCAAGCACAGACACTCCTACCCACAGAGAACAGGGGCTCAGAGACCCTGCGGGCTCCTCCCTTCCTGACACGGGGCGACTCAAGAGTGGTCGGCTCTGTGTCTGGGCGGCCGGGCCCTTTCCTCCCAGACACAGGGGCTGCTGGATTTGTGGAAGGACCATCTTCATGGAGCGCAGACGGTGGGAGGGGACAGTGGGGAGCAGACAGCCGTGGAACACTGGACAAAGAACCGCGTCCTTCGAGGAAACTGGCCCAGCCGGAGGACGCTTCTAACTCAGACGAGGTTCAGGCGGCGATTCCACGTCAGCTCTCTGGCCTCCGTACTCCGTAAAAGTGAATATGGTCCCTGCACCCACCCCCGTGCCTTCTACCTGCCCCCTGCCTGTGGGAAACTTTAGTCACAGAATAAGTTGAATCAGAGAAAGGAGAAATGTGGAAACAAAGTAGACAAATAATGATAACGCAGTCATTACGCACAGTCAAGGACTTTTAGTCCTTTCTCAAGGGCTGCAGACAACATTCTGAGCCACATCCTGTGAGCTCTTGCAGACACGGAAACCCCAGGTAGAGAAGTGAAGCACTGGATGTGCAGACTGTACCCAGGACTCGAGCTGCCACAATTCTGAGAACTGACGGCAAAGAAATGGGAACAACTGCACCGGGAACCGAACGTGGCCTGCGCCTCAAACAGTGCAGACGATGCTGGTCAGGCCACTGACGACCAGTTTTGAAGATGACTGTGGAGATGACGGTGCTGTTTCTGCACGTAACCTGCCCCCGACTCTGTCTATAAAGGCTCTCATCCCCAGCTTGCCTGGGTGCGGGATCAGCCTTTGGACAGATGTCTGCCACCCTCCCACCACCAGCTGCCAGCATCTGGAATAAAGGCAAGTTTCCTTTCTACCCGCCTGGCCTGATTACTGGCTTTTGAGTGGCAAGCAGCTGGACCCACCACCTCTCCTTTCGGTAACAAAAGGGTGTTTAATAAAGTTGCTTATAAAGTCAGGGCTCTAAGTATATTACCTCCTTAAAAAATGCTGTTTGTAAAAATAGGAAAAAAAAAAAAAACCTTCAATAAGCAGCCTTTTAAAAAATGTCAGCTCTCTAGACACTGGGGGATAAGATCTCCAGGGCACCGTGGAGTGAATTGTGTTACATGAACCGGGGAGACCCCACCCCCACACTCGAGCATGTTCTAAGGTGCTTCTGGGGCCCCTCCAGGCTCGTGCTCTGGCAGGGACCAGGCTTAGGTTCCAGCCAGTGTTGTAAATCGAGTAAATGGTTTTTAGGAAACAACTTTGACTTTGATGTTTGCTCTGAAAGCACTTGCTTTCTTGTGTTTTTCCCCTGGTTCTGCTTTCAAGGGGGAAGAAGATATTCCTACAATGGTGCCAAACCGGCCCCCCTCACATTGTAAGAGATTACGGTTGGTCTTTCGTGGTCCAACACTACAATTACTGTTTTAGAGATAAATCCCTGTGTCCTGTTTGCCTTTTTGATGAGTGTGTGAGACAGAAGGGAGATGGAGACAGACACACAGACAGACAGACCCGCGGGGCGCGGAGCCACAGAGAACAGGAGAGGCAGTCGCTGGTGAGCCCCACCCCTCGGTGGCCAGGGAGGGGGACCCCCTCGGAACTGAAAACCCGGCTTGCCCTTGCCTGCTGCCCCTTTCCACCTGCTCTCAGGAGAAGCAGGGGACGCTATCCGAGTAAGATCGGCAGCTTCCCCACTCTGCTCCTTCCGCTCCAGTTCGGGGTCGGCCGTCACTTCCTCCGCAGCCGGTCCACTGTCCGTCTGTCCGTCCGTCCGCGCACTTCTCCGCGCGCCCTGCCCGCTGGCGGGGGCTGCGCTGGGGGCGCCGGGACCGCCCGCCCGTCCTGCTCCTCAGAGTGCGGAACGCGGGCCGGGTACGGAGCCAGGCTGCTCTTCGCGGGGTCTTCTTTCTGGGATCCGAGGTAGCTTCAACTCACTTCGCCCCGGAGAGGAAGAGACAGAACTGTGGACCAGGCTTGTGCTGAACGCATCGTCACGTCCACTCTATCAACCGCGCCGGGATGAACAGACCCGAACGTCCTCTCTCAAACCTCAGCTGTCCGGATAGAGAGGCAGCAGCTACAATACCTCACCAGCTCGGAAGTAAGAAATCGATAATAATCGATAACATTAATGTAGACTTTACGGAAAAGACAAAAGCCACGTGAATGGAAGGAGTACTGGATATATTGGTTTCATCTGCATGATTATTTATTTGACTGTCCTTGAGAAAGTCATTTAACCCCTATTTGAATATGTGCGTGTGGTAAATGTCTATAGTTATACTTTATCTGCATTCCCAACGAATTATTTTGAAGATCAACGTGGGACAAACGTGGAAAAACCACGTTAGAAAGTGTGAAACGATCCTGACCCAATGTAGGGAGGATTAACACTAGGAGTGACATTAGTAATAATACCAGAGGGAAGAGCAGAATGGGCTCAAGTTTAAAGGGGAGAAGAGTGGTGCTTCAGAGTGAAACGCACAGATAAATCCGATCCTCCGGTGGCCTTCCAATTTATGCCGCGGAAATAAAAATGTTAATATGTAGTAAAACCTCACAAATCCTGGCTAATTGGGGGAAAGCCAATTTGACTTTCTGAAAGGTTTTAAAAGAAGTGTAGTTCTATTTCTTTAAAATGTATATAGTATAGGAGCCAGCGGTTAGTAAAAGTGCTGTGAGGTCTCCACTCATAATGAGGTTAGGGTAACGTGTAATCAGCACTGACTCGTTACTTCAGTCAAGCACCTGCCCAGTGCTGTGCGCTGAGTCTCAGGCAGGCCAGGGCGAACGCAGAGAAACCGAGGACTGGCCGGTCCTCAGCGAGTCCTCTGCCCACTGGGGCGCCGGCAGCGACAGCGGCCTTACCAACAGGTCACGAATGCTGCTGCGGCCCAGGGGCCCCAGGCTCCTGCGGGCTCGCCCTGGAAGGACACATTGCTCAGTTCTGGAGGGGGAGACTTCCCATATTAACACCTACCGGGTAAGCTGGGGTAAGCTGAAAAAGAGGGTGGAGAAGCTGATGAACTTTGTCCTAATGCAAGTCAGGCGGACCATGAAAGATTTCTAAGTACGGATTCTAGATCAGAGAATCTGCATCGTCTGAAGTCCACTCTGGCTGAAACGTGAAGAGCTGATGAGGCACGTGGGTCTGGAGGAAGGCAGGCTAGCTCGGAGGCCTGGGGTCGGGGCCGGGACCTCGCACCCGGCTCAGGCGGTGAGGAGGGACAGTCGCAGGGAGCAGGAGGAAGCTGATCTCCGTTTGGTTTGGTTTGGGGTAAGTCTGGGACTTCCGGGCAGAGACGTGCATTAGTACAGAGTCGCAAGTGCAGATTTCAGCATCGGGGCTTCCCGCCCCGTCATCAGATGCTGCCCTCCTCAGCACACTTCGCGTCAGCTCCCCTGGAAGATTCTCGCAGTTTCCCGAGGGGCACATCCTGTGAAATCCACGCGTGGCGGCTCCCGCAACAGCCCTGGGCGGCCCCCCATCTCTGCCCTCCGCCGGGAAGGCTCCCCTCTCGGGCGGCCACCTTGGCTGACCTCACCCTCCCTGGGCAGCCCCTGCTCTGAGTCTTGTGCCGTCTCTGCACAGACAGTTCTCAAGTGTGCCCTGAGCACGTGAGTGGATTTCAAGCTTGTGGGTCCACATATCTGAAATTACCCGCCTGGGGTCTCCCAGGTCCCCAGACTCACCACGCGCCAGCAGAGCTAACCTTGGGCTGGGTCCCCCTGCTGGGTCCCCGAGGGTCCTCCTCCTGCAGAGGACTCCCCTCACCCCACCAAAGGCATCAGAGATGGGTTCTCTCCTCCTTCTGGCTCTTGCTGTAACTGAGACCTCCCCAGACCACCCTCTCTTCTGTGGTCCCCTCACCCCCGCCTGAGTCCAGGGCCCGCCCCCCTCAACAAGGAGCAGAGACCCCCGTGCTGCTTGCTGCCCTTGTGTGTCTCCCTCCCCACGCACGCCTCCACGAAGCAGCTCAGTGACCACCACTCCCCCTACCTCTAAACTCCCTCTCTGGCTCCCCTGACCACAAACACCAACCAGCCCTGCTCTGTGGCCACCCCGGCCCCTCCGCAGGCCCAGGATCCCCTTCGCAGCCTCTGCCTCCAGCCTCCGTGACCCAGGCCGCATGTCTTAGCGAGTCTCACCCGCACACGCCATGAGGTTATGCATCCTTCTTCCTAACTTGTCCTCCAGCCTGAGTGGAGGGGTCACCCTGTTTCCAGAAAAGCCTTCCTTAACACCCTCCTGGTCCCCATGGGCTGAGGCAGGGCTGCCCCCCTCTCCTGCAGCTCTGACCCCCTGACCTGTGACCTCCTCCCCACAACCTCCACCAGAATCCCTCGTCTCGCCAACGAGGGTCTTAAGGTCTGGACACCATAGTAGCTTCACACTCTCCAAGCAAGGTCCAGGCTTTAATGAAAAGAAATTACTCAGTGAATGTTGATGAAATTATACTGTTTAAAATACTCCAGAGCAATAGAAATAGAATAAACCAATTTTATAACCATTTCACTTATCTTTTGGGTGATTGGAAAACTATAAACCATGATAGAAATCTCTCCTACTTCTGTAACCTGGGTCAGTTAACAGTTCTTGCTCTTAAGCAATTTTTTTAAAAACATGCCAACTCTTTTATTTTTAGCTTCACACAAAAGTTATATTCTTTCCTTTGAATTGTGCTATTCAGCCTCAGTCAATAGAAATAACAAACACTCCATTGAGTTTTCCTATTAGCTGGCCTGAGACTCACGGCCACTGCGAGTCTGAGTTTATTGCAACACACATGGGACCTGCTCGCCCTTCATTAAATACAGTGAGAGGCAAAGTCCACGCTGTAGACAAGTCCAGAGACAGATGCCCTCCTGGGAATGAGCACTTCAGTCAAGGCCTGGAGAAACCCATGGGCTGGGTGGAGCGTGGTTAGAAATAAAGGAGAAATAAGTTCCTGGTCCAGTTAAAAGGAATGTGTTTAACACAGGCAGAAAGGCAGGAGTGCCCCTGAGGAGCCGGTGCTGAGACAGCTGAGCTGGATTCCAGAAGAATAGAAAAGGTTGTTTAGAAGGAGAAGATGCGGTGAGTGATTGAGGAGATGAAAGGTCAGTCTGATAAATTCCAGTCTTGTGCAGGAGGCCACACAATGCAAGGCACAAAAAATGTACGGAATTTAACAAAAGAGGGCAAGAGACATACACTAAAAATTACAAAATACTGTGGTAAGAACTTAAATGGAAAGCCATCCCGTGTCCCATGTCCAATTTGGCAATACTCCCAAAATTGATCTACAGATTCAGAACAGACTCTAACAAAAGCCCAGCTGTTTTTTAAATGAAACTAAGTTGATTCTAAAATTCATAGGGAGATGCTAAGAATCCAAAATAAGCAAAACAACTTGAAAAGGAAGAACAGAGTTGGAGGAATCAAATTCCCTAACTTCAAAAGCTACTACATTACTACTACAAAGAAGAGAAAAAACACACTAGAGAAGGGACTGAGAGCCTCCCTGGTGGCTCGGGGGTCAGGAACTCACCTGCCAGTGCAGGGGACCCGGGTTTGATCCCTGGTTCCAAAAGATGCCACCTGCCGCAGAGCAGGACAGACCACACACCACAGCTCCTGGGCCTGTGCTCTAGAGCCTGGGGACCACAGTTGAGAGAGCAGCCCTGCCCGCCACAACTAGTGAAAAGCCCGTGCTGCCGTAAAGACCCAGCACAGTCAAAAGTACATCAGTCAATAAACAAATCATTGAGCAAACAAACAAACAAATAAAACTATACAAAAAAGAAGTGATTGAAACCGTGTGATGCTGGTTTAAGAACAGACCTGTAGACCAACAGAAGAAAATTGAGAATCTAGAAATAAACCATAACACTTACGGTCAATATCTATTATATACAATAGGATGCCTATTACACATATTTAAAAAAAAGAAAAAGGAAAATAACAACTGGTAGGAAGGATGTGAAGAAATTAGCGGTGGAAATGTGAAATATTACAGCTACTTTGGTCATACCTTGGCAGTTTCTAAAAATACTAAACGCAGAATTAACACATGACAGCAATTTCACTTCTATCCCAGAGAAATGAAAACATACCCACACAAAATCGTGTACATATATATTCACTGAAACATGATTTCTAATGGCCTAAATACAAGAAAAACTCCAATTTCCATCAACTAATGAACTGTGATACATGCAGCCAAAAAAATACTACTTATTCATAGAAAGTGATGAAGTTCCGATCGGTGTTCGACCAGGGACGAGCCTTGGAAACGATGCTAAATGAAAAAAGCACAAATCACAAAACCGCCTCGTGTTGTTTGATTCCAATGATGTGAAATGCAAGAGGCAGAAAAGAGCTAAACCCCTCGAAATGGCAAGTAGACTCCGGTGGCCGAGGGCTGGGGAAGGGGCGTGGGCTGAGGGGACGTGCTCCTGCTGGGAGCTGAAGCCCCGCCTCAGGCCATGGTGAAAGTCGCTCAGCGCTGTGGACCCACTGCACCCCCAGCTACATGCTCTTAATGGGGGGCTTTAGGGCAGATGGAGTAACTCTCAGTAAAGGCATCGCGGATACGCGTTTCCGTGGCAGAGCGATCCAGGCACACAGTGGGCTCTCTCTCTAGTCAGCGGCGTTTTCATTTGCGTTTCTAAACATTCTCAGTGGCTATAAACGTGTCCCTGGAGTGGGCAGCGCTCCTGACTCCCACTCCCACCCGGCCAGCTGCCCCTCAGGCAGATCTGGGCCGATCCCAGGTGTCCTGCAGAACTGCCTCCTGGGTGGCATGGTTGTCAGCACCGATGGCTCAGCGGGAGACGCAGCCTCTGGGCCGAGTGGCTCTTGTGTGTGCTTTTAATGTCTGTTTAAATTTTATATTGGAGTAGAGTTGATAACAAAGCCGTGTTAGAGTCAGGTGTACGGTGCATTCGGTCACACACACGTGTATGTATTCATACACACGTATGTATTCTTTTCCCCTTGAGGTCACTGTGGGCACTGGGCAGAGTTCCCTGTGCTACCTGGCAGGTGCTGGCCTATTACCTATTTTAGCAACAAACAGAGTGCACACCTCGATCCCAAACAAGATGGCAGAATGAAAGGACGTGTGCTCTCCCCTGAGAACACCAAGATCACAACTGCTCAGCAGTCGTCAACAGAAAAAGGAGCTGGAAACGACCGGAAAAGATCCCCCCAGTCACAGACAAGGATTAGCCATGGAGAGAAGCAGGAGGGCCGCAGTCAGGATAAAATCAGCGCCACACCCGCGGGGGGGTGACCCACAAACGGGAGACAGGGCCGCACAGAAGCTCTCCCACGGGGGTGACGGAGCCAAACCCCGCGTCAGGCTCGCCAGCCAGAGGGACCCTGACGTGTTTGGTATAAAGTTAGCGTGTGTGGTTCCATGACTTCCTGCTGGCCGTTTGTTTGAACACTCACTCATTTTCTTTTTTATGCATCAGCAAATGATTCCACAGACAAGCATGTCAGTGGTCAGCATCTCTTGTGAATGCAAGATCACACATCAGAAATTCTGACCACTCCACGGCCATTCGACGACAATGTTTCTTTCTAGCAATAACTCAGGAACTAATCATTTTAGAGTTAATCACAGAGAAAGAATAGGCTTCCCCTCAATACGGGGTATAGCACCCTACTATTTATGGTGACACGATCACACGGAAGCATTTTATTGGAACTTAACGTCCAACAGTCACGCTTTCGAGGGGACAGAGTCCCAGAAATAATGCTTCATGACCTCATCAGAAGGCTGCTTGCGTAGGCCGAGTTCACACTGGAGTCAGATGGTTTCCAACCTTCCAGAACACAGGGCAAGCTCTCCCAGAGGTCCCTGCATGTCCAGGAGGGTGTCCTCATGGTTAGGAATAAAGCCAGCAGCGTCAGGAGGTCCTGTCAGCTCCAGCTCTGTGCCCGCCACCCTGAGCAGTTCCCCGCACCAGCCCTGGCCAGGCCTACGGCAGAGGACTGCCAGGAGGAAGTGGCCTGTGGCCCCCCGGCCCCCTGCCCCCCATCAGGACGCCTTAGTGGTCTGCTGCTGGGCTGTCTCGGGGCCCCTGAAGGTGAGGCTCGGAAGGACCCGTGAGTCTCCCTGGAGACCTGCTCGCACTGTGAGGATGGTGTGGACGGTCCCTCCTGGTTCACATGACGTGCCCTGTCCAGGGGCAGCCGCTCTGCAGGAAACCCTCTTCCCACCTGCCATCACGTTTCTCAGGACGCCTTCAGGGCTGGGAGGCTCCAGGTGCCAAGCCCTGCCTGGCTTTGCCTGAGCTGAGACCCGGTGACTGACAGGCCTGCCAGCCTCTGAGACTCCTGCGACGTGGCCTGGTTGGCAGATGGGTGCTCTGTGCATGGGGGTTGGGCTTGGCAGTGGGCGGACAGCCATCGTCCCCGCCCTCTGGGGGGACAGCCACAGGCCCCCGGGCAGAGGCCTCCACCGTAGCGCCGCCTGCAGCTGCCGAAATGACGACGCCAAACTGGGTACCGCTCACCCCTTTCCAGCAACCGCCAGCTGCCTCTCCAGCACCTAGAGCCCTAACATATGGCAGAATCAGCCCCAAGGAGAGGGCTGGGACCCTCGGCAGGACAGGATGGATCAGCGAAGAGACGCCTGGCCTTGGTGCGTGTTGCGGGGGCGGGTGGGAGTGTGTGTGGTTCAGCAAAGAAGCCGAGTGACGACCACCTGAGTGAACTCTGCTCGGGAAGGCCCAGCCCCTGCCCTCAGGGCGGCTGGCTCCCACCCAGGCATTCACAAGAGGAGGGACGCCCTTCTCTGGGTGTGATGGGCCGGGGGGTCACGTATCCAAACAGAACTTGGCCAAGGGGGCAAGCTGTCCCTTCCAGGCTGAGCCTCAGGCACCAGGGTTCCACTGCTGGTCCCTGGTTCTGGTCGTCTTCGAACTCTTCCGGGGCCAAGGAGCCCAGAGCCAACCGCCAGCAGTGAGTGGAGGCTTCATCCAGCCCCGAGGGCCGGGTCCTCACTGATGCCTGCTCTGGGCTGTGGCTCCGGCCCCAGGGGAGGCTCCGGGAGACTTGGTCCCAGCTGACAGCTTGCCCGCCCCCTGGGAGAGCCTGAGATGGGGTCCAGCTCAGCTGAGCCTGGCTCCCCCATATGCAGACGCAGAGACCGTCTGGGCAGCTCCCCAAAGCCTCTAAGAGCTGCTGGTAACAGACCACAGACCCGGAGGAGGACTCTGAGAGATGGTCACCAGGGAGACAGCCATCTACCTTCTCACCCACCCCGGACGCTGGGGGAGCCCAAGCTGCCCCTGACGGGCTCGCAGGCACCCAGGGGAGCACTCTCTCACCCCCCAGAGCTTCAGAGAGCTGAAGTCCCTGGACCCCGGGGCCAGGCGCCCCTCGTGTGGAAACCACAGCCGCACAGCATCAGGGCTATTCAGCCTCCGCGACCGCCCTGGCCACGTGCCGGCTTTGTGGCCACAGTCACCTGGTGGACCTGTTCCTCTGAGCTTTCTGATGGCATCTCAGACCATCTTGTTTCTACATGCAGGTGTAAAGAAATATCCAACGTTCAGGAGACTTAGGAAGAGCAAAGGAGGAGTAAAGAACCTCAGTGCATGGAGAGCAACTGGCAGGCCGTGAGCAGCAAGGAAACGTTCCTCACTGTGGCGGCCGAGTGGGCCGTATGCAGCCTGAGTTTGAAGGCCAGAGGCGAAGAGGCCCTTTGTGAGGGAGACTTGGTTTTTGTGGCGGGGGCACCTTTGCCCCCAACCCCGAGGTGCTGTGTGACCGCGATTTCTCTAGAAGGCAGGAAAAAATGCATCAGAAAATCAGTATAGGAGCCCGTGGAAAAGGCAGCTGGACCCTCATAAGACTTTGTCCTCCAGAAAGTTCGCCAGACAAACCAAGACAAAAAAATCACAGCGGACAATTCTGTTGTAACAGACACTCGGTAGTGAGGTTCGCAGCCCTGCGTTCAGGACTCTGACTTCACAGCGGGTGTGGCCCGGGTGTCTCGGGGAGGTGGTCAGCCCAGCACGTCCGCCCTGCCCGGGCCTGAGAACATCCTGGTTACTGGAGCAGGGAGGAGGTGAGTACAGCGGGAGGGGGCGCAGGGGCCTGCGTGCCGTCTGCACTCAGGCGGGAGCTAATGGCGGGGCCTGGCTAGCGCGGTCTCTCTGACCAGCTGCGTCCTGTTCACTGGGAAGCCCTGATCGCACCCGTGTCCTCCCGCTTCCTTCCCGTGCTGTCCCGTCCTGGGGTCTCCCCTGCGCCCGCGGCTGCTACTTCCTCTCTGGGAGGAACTCGACTTTCATGCTGTGTCTGCAATGACAGGGGAAGATCAGCCTTTCAAGGTCGATGGCAGATCTGAGCTGGGCAGGGCATTCACCCTGGAGGCCCTAAGGCAGGGGTCAGGCTGCCTCGGGGAAGGTTCCCTCAGGGCCGGGGGACCAGCCGCCTCCAGCATCCGTGACACCCCAAAGGCAAGGAGAGTCTTCCATGTTCTCCTGGACCAGAGGTTGGGACGGGGTTCCTCCTGCCATAGTGACCCAAATGCCTGGACAACATGGGCTGTGAAACTGGTTCACGTACCCCCCCAGACATGCCATGTCTGCGGCTCCCGAGAGGCCTCTGCAGCCCCAGAGCCCCCGGTGTCCAGCAGGTGTCCAGCTGTCCTGCTCGCGTTCCGCTGCTGTCTCCCACTCCTCAGGGGAACATTTCACCTTCTCAGCGTGAGGACAGGCTTGTTGAGGACAGATGCAGAGCTTACATGTCTTCTCGGGTCATCAGGACCACTTGCAAGACTAGTCAGAGACTCTGAGCACATTGCTATCCACGCGGAGCTCCCAGCTGACAGTGACTTTCCTCAAAGTGACCCGAGGCAGAAGGCGGCCAGCAGGTGCCCGTCCATGTCTGCAGACCTGAGCGACTCCTCTGCCCCCAGGGACACAACAGAGTGGACGCAGCAGTCCCGACTTCTCCCTCACATTCACTGGACACGTAATAAGCATTTTATTTAAATAATCACATTTATTTCGATAAATAACCCCACATATCAGAGACACCTGCATAACTCTTTTTATCACAGCCTTTAGAAATGATTTCTCTTTCTTTCAGGAGACAGTCATTTTCTTTCCAATCACACCAATATTTTGTGCTTTTTTTAAGAGTCTGAACATAAAAGAATGTGACATGGAGACTAAACCCCTCAGCCAGGCCCGAGTCACATAACCGAGGCGGGGTTCATGTCGGCGACTCATTAGACTGTCCTGAACTGTTAGAGTTCTGCCCTGTTCCTGACTAGCAGGCAACCACACCTCCCTTGGAAGAAGGCCATGTTGAGATGTCTACAGTGTTACAACCCCGGAGGAAGTGGAGGGCTTCCAGGATCTGCTGGGAGGGGCCGAGATTTCTGCCCAGGACGGCTCCCACTACAGAGAATCACCAGGCCCAGCAGCCTCCAGGGCCCAGCCTGGGGCGGCCTTTGGGAAAACAAAGAACCGAGCTAGACTTGACTTGACAGCTGGCTTCTTGGGGCCAAGATGTCAGTCATGAGAGAAGCAGAGGTCACAGGAAGACGGGCTTGCAGGCCTCTTCCGTCTGCACGTCAATGCTGGGGTGAGCTTGCGCGGCACCGGTCACCTCTGCAGGGATGGCACCGGGAGCCGGACCACCCACTGGACACCTGCTCCCCAGCAGCCTCGAGCGGCATGGGTCAGAGACTGGAGCATGTCCTGGATCCCAGGAAGCAGAGCATCCTGGCAGGACCACGGGGTTCTGCACGAGCTCCCTGGGCAGTGGATGGAAAGCAGCCTCGTCTGGAGGCAAAGACACGGGCTCTGCAGCACAGCACAGCTCACCCTCCCAAAGGCCGGAAACCTCCTCCCCTCGTCCACTTTCCCCCACAACATGGTCCTCTGGCTGAGATGACCACTTCCAGAGTTTACATGACTGTTGCCACACGGCTGGCCCCCGCCCAGGTTGTTTTCTCTGGCTCTTAGTGCCTTCCATGTTTCACTAGCGGCTCAGACAGTAAAGGGGTGCAGGAAGCTGGAGCTCAGTCACTGGGTTGTGAAGATCCATGAAGAAGGAAATGGCAACCCACTCCAGTGCTTTTGCTTATAAAATCCCATGGATGGAGGAACCCCGGGCGGCTACAGTCCATGGGATCACAAAGAGCTGGACATGACTGAGCGACTAACACTTTGACTTTCAACAGGCAATTGGTCTGCCTCCATCAAAATAAAACTGAACATTTTGCTTGCAGTCCTGACAGAAGATTTTATACTTTAATTTTGGACTCAATTGCTTCTTCTCACTTTTGGAAAAAAAAAAAGTAGAGATGATTAAAATAAACGGAACAATTGGCTACTAATACACAAAAGCCTGTGGAAGGTTCATGGCAAACAGATCTCAAAATGGAATCTCCTTCAAAGAATTAGTGCAAAGAAAGAAAGGCTTGTAAGTACATCCAGCACTTTGTTTCTTTTTGCTTTTTTTTTTGTCTGCACCATGCGGCATGCCAAATCTTAAGTTCCCTGACCAGGGATCGAACCTGTGCACCTGCCATGGAAGTGCAGAGTCTTGGCCACTAGGCCACCAGGAGAGTCCCTCTGGCACTTTCTCCAGGCAGGCTGTCATTATGTCACTCACATCATTACGTAAGAGCTGGTTGTTACTTAATGTAGTGAGGAGGTAGAGGCCACACATTTACTTGTCAAAATCCACTTTGTTCCACTTGAAATGCTGATCAAAATATCCTAACAAAGAGTGAAAATAGTGTAGCCTTTGTTTGCAACTAACCTGAGATCGCGAGACAGCCTGCCAAGGTCACGGACACCTCCCTGCAAGGCAACTTGTGCAGTCCTGCAGCGGACATCGTGAGTTTATAACTGACACAGGCTCCCAGGAAGATAGGATCTTTAAGTAGTGTTCAGTTCACTCCATCTTGTTTCCTTCCAGAAACTCTGAGTAGACAAGTTGTCTGTCAGCACAGACAGGAAATCGGAAGCCGAAGGAAACAGGAAAGACCTCGGATCAATAAGAAACAGCAGTATCTGCTGAGGGGTTGAGGCTCCAAGCCCCCTTTCTCCTGAGCTGGCCCAGGTCTCACTATCACCCGGGAGGCTGGGCTTCACGCTTTTATCTCTGGGAAGAGAGGGGTCAGCAGAAGACAGGGGAAATATCCCCGAGGCTTTGAACCAAAACTTGGCAGTAGATCAGGGAAGGATTCACTGTGGAGACCAGTCCAGGAGAAATCACCCCAAACCCAGACCCTCCGAGGAGGCCGGCCTGAGTGGAGGGTGGTGGCCCCTTGTCCACAGCTGACCACAGCTCAGGGAATCCCAGTGATGCTTCTGGTGACGCCATCCACACTGCTGATGACGTCAAGGGCTGGAGGGGCCTCCACTCCCTCCTCAGCCCCTGCCCGCATACAGATGAGCCCCTGAGATCTCAGATAAAAGTCTCCGAGGAAAAGGAAGGACCCGGCAGCGTGGGAGGTGGAAATAAAAATTCAGCTAAATTTTAGAAAAAACTATGAGAGCGCACCGAGGGGAGACAGTTGGTTTGGAACCTGTGGTTTTGTTCTCTCCGCAGAAGCAACTGTCTCTGGGTATCTCACCTCCCCTGGCAGCACGTCTGTCCCGGCACTTATATTTACTCTTGCTGCTCAGCCAACCCCTGCTCACGACTCTCTTTGCTAAGCCCTGGCTCAAAACTCATGGCAGGGAGGCACAAAGGAAATATCACCTTTTATCTCCACGTTGAACAGAAGACTAACAAATACTGACATAATTCGATAATATTCTGCCACACTTTTGATACTAAAGACACGAAGTGTAAGTTCATGAACATAAAAGTCCAGGCCCACCTGGAGCCCAGGTCCCTCCCCCGACACAGGTGGCCTGTCATTGGACTGGGCGGAGCAAGGCCTTCCCTCCTGCAAACCAGCTGCCAAGCAGCATTGTACACTGCCCTCCAGAGAGCTGGACACAGAGTCACTGCCATCTTAAACAATTCCTGATTATGTTTGATTGACCTTTTATATGCTATTTACATGTCTCTGGATAGGCCTTGAAAGAACGTGAGTTCCCCAAAAAGGTTTTATAAACTCACTTTCATGTGGGAGGCATTCTCTCTCCCCCATGGGCAGGGTGAGAGCCTAGTTTCCAGGCTCTCAAATGTGAAAAGCTTTGTGTCAAGGACCTGATCCTCCTCCACCATGGGCTCGGAATGAACCTCATGTGGGTTGCTTCACCCCTCTAAGCACTATTTTTAATATTGGTAAAATGAAATCGTAACATTAAAGCAAAGTGAGTTTCCCCAAATGTTATATCCACCCATCCATCCATCTATCCATTTACCCATCCACTGATAGGGTTTAAAGATTAAAGGAGATAATGCACTTAAATACTTCATCCTGCATCTGTTCTATAAATTGTGAAATGGCAGCTATTACTGGATGACTTCATCTGAGAGAATCAGCAGTCATGACCTTTTCAGAAAGCAGGCTCTGTGATGAAGCATCTCCATTCCAAGCGCCTGTGTGGGTCCTGATTCCAGACAAATCAAGCACCCTCTCCTTATCTTCTGTGTCCTTTCCCAGATCACGTACACAAGAAACCTTTCTGATCCCCCACCCCGACTGTCATTCTAGTTCACTGAATCCCTGCCGGGAGACGCAGCACTGCCGCGTGGACTTGTTTGAGTTATTTTCGAGCTTGCCCCAGTCTCCTAGACCTCCCCTGCAGGAAACCTGACTTGCTTGTGCATGATTCTGGCAGAAAGCCACGTGCATATTCCGTGAGCCCTGAATGCCTGAACGGCACTGTTATGAGAATTACCATCCACGGATTGGTTCGGGCCATGGATGAAACAAATCCGTATTTTCTTTTTAAATTAAATTTTTATAGGCAAGTTGTTAACATGGTTTAAAGCCAGACGGCAGTTGGGATCTACTGTGAAGCATCTTTCCTTCCTCATATCTCAGCGTCTGCCGGATTCTTAGCCCCCCAGTGCCCGCAAAACTTGTCCTTGGATGCTGAGGGAGCCTCAGACATTCTCTGCCTGTCTACACACAAAAGCCTCCCAACCTCTCCCATTTATTACAGAGACAGTGGTCTGTCTGCTCTGCACTGCTCTGTTTGGCTCTTCACTTGACAATACATCTTGGAATATATATAATCTAATTAATTGAACCCTCAAGCACCGGGTCCTGCGTAGGTTAAGCCAATTGTCCAGGTCAAACGGAGCCCGGATTTTCATCTCAGTAGGAGCCCTTGTCCTTATTTGCATCTAACCGCATCCACCCAGAGCATCTACCATAGCTCTCTTGTTGAATACACGCCAGCACGGAGGTCCTGCACATAATAAATGCAAACAGTGCAAAAGTATATTGTTTTAATATCATGTAATGTCACAAAGTACAAAATATCTTGAAATCCCTGTAAAGACGGATGCTCTGTGCGTGGAAACCTGGTCCCAGCCCCCGTGTATTTAGTGCTAATTGAGGATTCCTCCGCCGCAGCGCCTACTGTTGCTATGGACACCGTCCCCAAGGGGAGATTTAGAAAATTCCTCCGCACGTTCACAAGTCTGCACATTTCCCTTTAATTCGCAAAGAAATCTCTGCGTGCGGTGGCTTACATGTAAGGATTTCGATGTCTGGGGTGAAAAACACTCACCCGCCATGGCAACAAAGCAGCCACGAGACAAATATATTTACAGTGTCCTCCACAAGGGCCCACGTTAAAGACTAGTCACCCCCACAGCAGCAGTGAGCTGAGCCCTGCCTGTGCCGGCGCCCTGCAGGGCTGCATCCTCAGTGTCCTCAAAGTCAGGCATCAGGTCCCAAACACAGTGAGGCAGCGGCTCATCACCCCCAGGCAGCTGGTCTCCTGCTCCCCAGATAAGGAGGCGAGCCCCGAGCTCTGAGTCCATGGCGGGGCCCAGGGTGACAGCCCCTGAGTGATGGCTTGGCCGGTGGCCAGTGGGATGACAAGGGCATCACCCGACGCTCTGAGAGCTGCCACGGTGCGTGAACTGGACCAGTTACGATGAGCAGATGGAGTCCTGATGACTGCAGCCTCCCGTGTGTGCGCACAAGCGTGTCCCCCACATCCGGTGAAGCAGTGTACCAGTCCAGGCCCACCTGTCCCTTCCCCTGGCTGCTCCCTCCCGCCCCTCCTGCTCCTGTGGGCACCGCCCTGCAGACACTGGGCCCCCTCCTCCTGGAGGTAGGAAAACGATCTCACGCTGGTTTCCGGGTACAGTGAAAGGGCAGCAAAGGGGTGGCTCCTGGGGTGGACGTGAACTTGGCACAGACCGGTGCTGTAAACACAGCAGCTGTGAATAGAGAACTGGCTTCCGGGCTCCTTGGAAAGGGCGGACACTGATGTGTTGCCTTCGCCTCCGGCCAATCCTTTTCAATTAGGTGTGAGACTCCTTTTAAGAGAGATTGGGCTTTCCAATCCTGGTGTCTCCTGTGAGTCACTGATGGGCTTTTAAACCGCTCTGAACAGGAGTACAAACGGCTCTGTGCGGGTCGTGCTGGAGCCACCTCGCATCCTCCATGCGGGTGCAGCGGGGCAGATCGAAAGCTCGACACGGGTGAAATCACCAGAGAAGAAAAGGCGTCAACCAAGAACAACAACAAAAGGAGCCGCAGTGGGGCAACATGACCCTCGGAGGCAAGGTCCTCTAGGAAGACTCGCAGCTCTCTGAAGGCGGGAGGAAATCTGCCCCGAGTGATGCCAAGGTGCTGGACCCAGACACCACACTGGGGGTGGACTCAGAAGCTACAATTTCAGATAAGAATCGAGCAGCACTCCCTGGGCTGGGGGGAGCTGAAAGCACAGGCTTCTTCCTGAGTGAGCAGCCCCTGCACACCTGTGTGTGGATGGGGCACCGCAGAGGCCGGTCCAGGAGTGGCCGCTCCTCGTCTGCAGCGGCACTGACCCGGAGCTGCCTGCCGGGGCCTGAGCAGCCGTCACCGGCCCTGAAGGCCTTTGTGCTTGGGCACTCATGCGACTCTGCTGCCTCCTGTGGTCTGTCCAGTTTGGGGTCATCTTCCGCCAGTCATGGTGGTAAAGACTTTGAGTGTAATGTGGGGAGCACCTTCCCCGGCTCCTTCCGCTGGGTACCCAGACAGAGTCAGCTTGGATGGAAACCTTGGGGGTCTTCAGGCCTCAGTGGTAAAGAATCCGCCTGCAATGAGGGAGACCTGGGTTCGACCCCTGGGTTGGGAAGATCCCCTGGAGAAGGGAACAGCCACCCACTCCAGTGTTCTGGCCGGGAGAGTCCCATGGACCGAATAGTCCGTGTGGTTAAAGAGTCGGACACGACTGAGCAGCTCTCACTTTCATTCTCAGGCCAGGGCAGGCAGGCAGGGAAGGTGTTCGCTGCCATGCCTGAGAGTCCGTAGGGCTCCTTATTCCCACCCAAATTTCTCAGTCCATAGCCATTGTCACTGGAGAAGACTTGCCCATCCAGAGTGGGCTCACAGGGCAATCAGCACAATAATAAAATTCTTCAGTGGGGGACGCCAAAAACAATACATTAGGTCACAGCTGTAACCCTTTTAATCATTGGACAAATGCCTACTTATTTTCTCACATTCTGTAATGCCATCTCTTGTATTTGTTGATGATTGCACGTTATACCTAAGACAAGAATGGCTCAGTTAATCTTCAGAAAATGTGAATTAATGGTGTCGTTTTGCAGAAGCTCCTGTGTGATGCCGGTGGAGGGAAGGAAATGTGTGACTATGGCCCGGGGTGGGTCTGAAGCTTTGAGCTCAGCAGTCCATTTGGGACCCACTTGTGGGAGATGGCAAACCAGGGGTGCGAGGGGCTGGGAGGAGGGCTTAGTTTCCACACCAGGAGGGGCAGCTGCAGTGTGGTGGCATGAGAAGAGAGGCCTACATACACGCCCAGGCTGCTCCTGGAGGATGGCCTCTGTCCCTCCCGCTTCTGTTTTACTCCCCTTTGGAGGGAGAGTAAGACTTTGTTAATACCTTTTTTATTTTTCTCTTCATCTGCTGGGCGTGTGAGCAACTGCCTTCTTTCCTGTGTTCACTATGTCTTTATTTTTGGACTTTTTCCCCTCTGACAGGATGCTATTTTTTCTTAAGTAAGACTATATCAGTGAGGACAGAGCTAATGGGGACCAGACAACACGTCCCTCGGACAGTGTTCCCATCTTCTAACAGGAAGCTGTGATACACACTCAAGGGTTCCTCCCGAATCACTATTGCACTTCTGCGTATTTGCAGAACGAATAGATGTTTGGGAGGTAAATTATTTAGAGACTCTTGCCAGAGTCGAGGCTCCCAGCAGATCACCTTAGGAGACAACATGGAACAAAGATGGAATTTTCTGTGTGCCTTCTGTGGTTCGTTATGAGGAAAACAAACAAACAACTTAATGAATTTCAATAAAAAGATGAGGCTAACTATGCGCGATGCATTTTTATACCAAGGACACAGGAGTCACTACGATAACTGGGGATGCGCATTACTCCAAAGCGATCGCTGGTTGGAACCAAAGTTAAAGACGTCCCGACTGTATCAGCTCTGTGACTGTGTCATGTTCGCTGTGCTGAGAGAAACCTGTGTTCCCTGTGAGGTCCCACGTGGCTTCCTTGCTGGGGGCTGCTCTAAACTCTCGCAGGGCTGGTCTACAGCCCTGAGCAAGCACTGTGTGCACCTGCTCCCTTGGGGAAAGTCACTGTTTCTTTTTTAGGGGAATATGCTAGAGAGAGTCAGATAGAGAGTCTACGGTAATTGGCTGCCTTTACTCCCTTTACACTGTATGGGACTTTCAGTATAGCATCTGTAAACGACTCTGATTAAAATAAAATTCATGCCCAGGAATGAAAGGTCCACAACTTAGCTACACTGAAGTTCTCAGTATACACCCTCCCAGCTCCTGGAAATACATGTACATATAAAACAGTGCCGGATATCCCCAGGCTTCAAGCTCAATGTGTCCAAAAGTTGGGTCTACTCTGTGCCCCTAAACCTGCCCCACATCCTGCAGCCAGTGGTCTCCCTGGGGTTGGGAGGGCCTTTCACTACCCAGAGTCCAGATGTGGTGGCTGGGGGGTCAGACGGCACAGGTGTGGGTTGGCTCAGCATGGTCTTGGCTGCTTAGCTGACCTCAGGGAGCATAAGGAGCTTCGTCTGTAGAGCAGAGACCATGAGGCCTGTGTCACACAGCTGTGCTGAGAACCACAGCCCACTAAGCAACCTGAAGGGAGCACCAGCTCAGGGTCCGCCTCATGGGCTGGGAAGAGCCAGTGCTGGCGAAGCAGGAAACGCAGGAACAAACTCTGAAGGAAAGGAGCACGTCAGGCTGCGTACTTTCACAGCCCTGTCACCCGCTTACTCAACTTATGCGCAGAACGCTTCATGTGGAACGCTGGAGTGGATGAAGCACAAGCTGGAATCAAGACTGCCCAGAGAAATATCAATAACCTCAGATATGCGATGACACCACCCTTATGGCAGAAAGTGAAGAAGAACTAAAGAGCCTCTTGATGAAAGTGAAAGAGGAGAGTGAAAAAGTTGGGTTAAAACGCAACATTCAGAAAACAAAAATCTTGGCAGCTGGTCCCATCACTTCATGGGAAATAGATGGGGAAACAGTGAAAATGGTGACAAACTTTATTTTCTTGGGCTCCAAAATCACTGCAGGTGCTGATTGCAGCCATGTAATTAAAAGACACTTGCCCCTTGGAAGAAAAGCTATGACCAACCTAGGCAACATATTAAAAAGCAGAGACATTAGTTTGCCAACAAAGGTCTTTCTAGTCAAAGCTATGGTTTTTCCAGTGGTCATGTATGGATGTGACAGCTGGACTATAAAGAAAGCTGAGAGCCAAAGAGTTGGTGCTTTTGAACTGTGGTGCTGGAGAAGACTCTTGAGAGTCTCTTGGACTGCAAGGAGATCCAACCAGTCCATCCTAAAGGAAATCAACCCTGACTATTCATTGGAGGGACTGATGCTGAAGCTGAAACTCCAATACTTTGGCCACCTGATGCAAAGAACTGACTCAAACACCTCATGCAGAGTCAGCCAGGGTTCTGCAACAGTGGTCCAGGGACCAGAGCCAGCCCACAAGTCTCCTTTTATAAATAAAGTTTTACTGGCACACAGAACACCTTTCATCGCCACGCTGACTGGCTGCTTGGTGCCACAGGGCACAGGTGAGCAGTCGCATCAGAAGCTGTCTGACCAGTGAAGCCTCGGGTATTTGCATCTGACCCTTAAAGAAAAGTTTGCCCCCTCTGTCAAGAGCTGAGCAGGCAAGGCTGCCAGAACAGCTTGTTGGAGCCATCGGTCTTGAAAGGCATGAGCAGATCCCTAGCCATGGGACAGGGTTCAGATCAGTTCAGCTCAGTCGCTCAGTCGTGTCTGACTCTGTGACCCCATGGACTGCAGCACGCCAGGCCTCCCCATCCATCACCAACTTCCGGGGACCTTCAGGCGATCTTTAGTCCATGGGGGTCTTCACAGAATTTTTTATTTTGCCTCCATTGCATTGATAAACGATAGCAGCTATTGTATAATAACAATATCTTAAACCTACTTCGATTGTGAGCTAGTTTCCCAAGAACAAAGAATTGTAATAATTTATTTCCAGTTTGGAGGGAAACAGGACCCTCAGAGCCCCCTGGACACCATGGGGGTGACGGTGATGGTGAAGTGGGTAGAGGGCGGCCTCACCCCAGCACCCGTGATGACCAGGCCTCTCCCAGAGGTCCCCAGATATCCACTACTGACCCTGATGAGCCATGCTATCCAGACAGCGTTGCCATCCGGAACGTTCTCGGAATCCGATCTTGGATTCCTACCTGGAAACGTCTGTGGAGGGGTGTGGATACAGGCACTGTCGGCTATGGCCAAGCTTCACTTTTGCCAATGTGACCCACAGGCTGGCTTGTGGTCTGGTTGCTCAGGTCATGGAGAAGGGAAGGGCTTCCCTTCAGATGGGTCTCCCTGACCCAGGAAGAGGGCCTGGTGCAGGAACAGAGAGCCTGGCCCTGTGGTCTGCACAGCATCAGTCAGCTGATGCTCATCTTGGCTCAGCATCAGCAAAGGTTGAGCAGGCATTCAGGGATGTTAGCATCCTGGCTCAACAACGTGCCCTGCGTGGTGTTGACTCACGAAACACCACCTGATTGATTGTGCAAACACTTTCCTCCACGGAGCTGCATCCTACTGCCTCCTGTGGCCCGTTTACCTGCGCTGTCTCAGCAGGACTGTACCCCCTGCCCCTGACCCCAGTTTCCTGGAGGGCTTGATGGATGGGCAGCTTCAACACCCCCGCCTTCTCCTACTATGTCTGTGATGCAAAAGCCACAGAAGCTGTTCCCTGGCAAAGGCAGCAGCAAGTAGCACCAACCTGAATTATCGCAAACATCGCTGTACAAAGTCAGCAGCTTTTACCGTTGTTGTTATTTAGTCACTAAGTCATATCTGAGTGTTTTCAACGTTATGAACTACACACCTCCAGGCTCCTCTGTCCATGGGATTTTGTAGGTGAGAATACTGGAATGGGTTGCCATTTCCTTCTCCAGGGGATCTTCCCAACCCAGGGATTGAATTCAAGTCTCCTGCATTGCAGGCAGATTCTTTATCACTGAGCCACCAGGAAAGCTACTTCTCACTTATTTATTTTAAACTTTTTTTGGCCTCAACCACACAGCATGTGAGATCTTAGTGCCCTGACCTTAGAACCCTTGCCCCTGTAGAGGAAGCACAGAGTCTTAACCACAGGGCTGCTGGGGAAGGGCCACCTCTCACAAGACCAGGAGCTGACTGTGGCTCAGATCATGAACTCCTTATCGCCAAATTCAGACTGAAATTGAAGAAAGTAGGGAAAACCACTAGACCGTTCAGATATGACCTAAATCAAATCCCTTATGATTATACAGTGGAAGTGAGAAATAGATTTAAGGGACTAGATCTGATAGATAGAGTGCCTGATGAACTCTGGACGCAGGTTCATGACATTGTACAGGAGACAGGGACCAAGATCATCCCCATGGAAAAGAAATGCAAAAGAGCAAAATGGCTGTCTGGGGAGGCCTTACAAATAGCTGTGAAAAGAAGAGAAGCGAAAAGGAAAGGAGAAAAGGAAAGATATAAGCATCTGAATGCAGGGTTCCAAAGAATAGCAAGGAGAGATAAGAAAGCCTTCCTCAGTAATCAATGCAAAGAAATAGAGGAAAACAACAGAATAGGAAAAACAAGAGATCTCTTGAAGAAAATTAGAGATAGCAAGGGAACATTTCATGCAAAGATGGGCTCGATAAAGGACAGAAATGGTATGGACCTAACAGAAGCAGAAGATATTAAGAAGAGGTAGCAAGAATACACAGAAGAACTATACAAAAAAGATCTTCACGACCAAGATATTCACTATAACGTGATCACTGACCTAGAGCCAGACATCTTGGAATGTGAAGTCAAGTGGGCCTTAGAAAGCATCACTACAAACAAAGCTAGTGGAGGTGATGGAATTCCAGTTGAGCTATTTCAAATCTTGAAAGATGATGCTGTGAAAGTGCTGCACTCAATATGCCAGCAAATTTGGAAAACTCAGCAGTGGCCACAGGACTGGAAAAGGTCAGTCTTCATTCCAATCCCAAAGAAAGGCAATGCCAAAGAATGCTCAAACTACCACACAATTGCACTCATCTCACACGCTAGTAAAGTCACGCTCAAAATTCTCCAAGCCAGGCTTCAGTGGTACATGAACCGTGAACTTCCAGATGTTAAAGCTGGATTTAGAAAAGGCAGAGGCACCAGAGATCAAATTGCCAACATCCGCTGGATCATGGAGAAAGCAAGACAGTTCCAGGAAAACATCTATTTCTGCTTCATTGACTATGCCAAAGCCTTTGACTGTGTAGATCACCATAAACTCTGGAAAATTCTGAAAGAGGTGGGAATACCAGACCACCTGACCTGCCTCTTGAGAAACCTGTATGCAGGTCAGGAAGCAACAGTCAGAACTGTACATGGAACAACAGACTGATTCCAAATAGGAAAAGGAGTACGTCAAGGCTGAATATTGTCACTTTGCTTATTTAACTTATATGCAGAGTGCATCATGAGGAACGCTGGGCTGTGGGCTGGAAGAAGCACAACCTGGAATCAAGATTGCCGGGAGAAATATCAATAATCTCAGATATGCAGATGACACTACCCTTATGGCAGAAAGTGAAGAGGAACTCAAAAGTCTCTTGATGAAAGTGAAAGAGGAGAGTGAAAAGGTTGGCTTGAAGCTCAACATTCAGAAAACAAAGATCATGGCATCTGGTCCCTTCACTTCCTGGGAAATAGATGGAAAAACAGTGGAAACAGTGTCAGACTTTATTTTTGGGGGCTCCAAAATCACTGCAGATGGTGATTGCAGCCATGAAATTAAAAGATGCTTACTCCTTGGAAGGAAAGTTATGACCAACCTTGATAGTATATTAAAAAGCAGAGACAGTACTTTGCCAACAAAGGTCCGTCTAGTCAAGGCTATGGTTTTTCCCGTGGTCATGTATGGATGTGAGAGTTGGACTGTGAAGAAGGCTGATGGCCAAAGAATTGATGCTTTTGAACTGTGGTGTTGGAGAAGACTCTTGAGAGTCCCTTGGACTGCAAGGAGATCCAACCAGTCCATTCTAAAGGAGATCAATCCTGGGTGTTTATTGGAAGGACTCATGCTAAAGCTGAAACTGCAATACTTTGGCCACCTCATGCGACGAGTTGACTCACTGGAAAAGACTCTGATGCTGGGAAAGGTTGGGGGCGGGAGGAGAAGGGGACGACAGAGAATGAGATGGCTGGATGGCATCACCGACTCGATGGACATGAGTTTGAGTGAACTCCGGAAATTGGTGATGGACAGGGAGGCCTGGCGTGCTGTGATTCATGGGGTCATGCAGATTTGGACACGACTGAGCGACTGAACTGAACTGAATGCTTTGGCCACTTGATGCAAAGAACTGACTCATTGGAAAAGACCCTAATGCTGGGAAAGATTGAAGGCAGGAGGAGAAGGGGAGGACAGAGGATGAGATGGTTGGATGGCATCACCGACTCAATGGACATGAATTTGAGCAAGCTCCGGGAGTTGGTGATGGACAGGGAGGCCTGGCATGTTGCAGTCCATGGGGTTTCAAAGAGTCGGACATGACTGAGAAACTGAACTGAACTGAAATGTGTAAACCATCAGATTTTATAATGCTTGCAGCAACTGTTTCTTTCTTTCTGGATGTTGAATACCTATTCTGTTATCTGGACCTGTGGAGCTCACTTGCCATACCTGCTATACTCTGGGAAATAGCGTACAATGCAGTATAGACAGCCGTGGTCGAGACTTGCTTTTCAGATGCATGATTTTCCAGACGTGGCCTGTGCAGCCTTTGCCCCTCCTCCCATCTGTCCTTCCCGCATTGCGGTGGTCCTCTGTCTGCACTGCAGTGGCCAGAATGTGGGCAAGGGCAGGTGACCTCAGTCACACGCTGCCTGCTGCAAGGCCGAGGGCTCCGCCTCACTGATGTCAACACAGTCCCTCAGGGATAATTACAGTAATCATGGGAGAAGCTCTGATTGCAAAGTCCTCATTATAAAGACGGAGTCCTCACGAGCTGGGAGCTAAGCTTTCAGGCTTGGTCCGCCAGTGCTGCTGTGGGGTGTTTGCCACGGAGTGGCCCACGGAAGGATGCCCCAGAATCGTCCATATGCCCAGCGGCACACATTTGCCGGAAGGGACGTTCTCTCAGTCAGTGGACCCCCTGGGAGGGGGCATAGCCCTGAGGACTGCCCTTGACCAAGGACTGGTCCCTGGGGCCCGGCTCTGCGCCTTGGGCAGCTGGAAGCGGGGAGGCAATATGACCGGGCTCTGGGCAGCACCAGAGACCAGGACCGCTGTGCCACCTCCTTCGGGACCCAGTCAGGACCACTGAGAGCCTTTAAAGGACGAGGCCCCCACGAGGTGCATTTCAGCTCTGCTGCCAGCTCGGAGCTCCTGACCCTGGTGGAGCATGGCCACCCAAATGCCTCCACCTGAACAGGACATGCAGGGGTGTCTGTCCAGCCCCTCACACCACCACGCCCGGGCCTCGATCCCAGAGCAGGCAGAGGGGGCATGAGGTGAAGGGAGGGATGGGGCCCACAAGATGCCTCCCTGAGGCCTTGGGAGCCTTGTTCGTGTGTGACTTTGGAGAGCGGGTGGAAAAGCAAGTGGGATTCACCAGCACAGGCGTGGAAAGGCTGTTCTCGCAAAGAGGAATCAGACCTGGCATGCGTGTACACCGGCATCCTCCTGGGTCACGGGCACCCAGCACAGATCCCCGGCGGGCATCCAACCGGGGGCTGCAGCCCCAGCAGAGGTGGGCCGGGCCACGGGCGAAGGCCCGCCTTCAGGCGCGTTGTGTGTAAGCATCGGGAGAGGCCCAGGGGAGAAGGGGAGGTCCTGCCCCAAGGGGCCCGCCTGGCCTTGTCGTCCGCACGACTTGCTGAGAGGGGCTGAGGGGTGACTGCGGACAGAGCACGTGTGGTGGGGACACACTCCCTGCCCTGTCACACGGCAGTCACCATGGTGACTGTGGCGGGGACGCCGTCTCCCGGGGACTGAGGCTGCCAGACTCCGTCTTGACTCCTCCTCCCGAGTCTGTGGCCAAGTGACAGACGAGACGAGATGGACACTGGAGACCAACCTCTGCTCTACTTCTGGGGCAGGACAGGCGAGTGACTGCCACACCCTCCGGTGAGATTAGGAGACAGAGCGGCGTCCTAACTCCCTGCGGAGACAGCCCTGCCCCAGGAGGCCCACTGAGCCTCCCAGGGACACCGGGGGCTCCTCCAATTTCACCACACAGAGGCTCGTCTGCTCAAGCCTTCCGACGGCAGTCCCGTGGAGGCAAGGGTGAGGGAGGTGGCCGCCCCAGCCCACGGCCTCATGAGAGCTAGTAAGATTCAGCCACGTCACGCTGGAAACCTGCCTGATGATCTAGGTGAGGTGGCTTTACCGACATTGTTTCATTTAACCCTCACACAGGTTGTACAACCATCCAGATGAAGAACGTGACCTTGGCGGCGGCAGGGACACCTCCATGTGCGACCTCGCAGGGACTCTCCGCTCTGTATCACATGTGGGGCGAATGATCTCTTCTTCCTCAGAATCCCTGTGCCGTTCCTCGGATTTGCAGGGAAAGAATTCTTCCTCTTCTGACAGTCACCGTGAGGCTGCGGCCACTTCTCCTGGAGGTCGATCTTACACTGGTAAATGAGAGAATGGAATGCTTCCCTCATCTCCCTGGCTTCAGGCTTCAGACGCTGCCCCCACTGGAGTCTTTATGAGCCTCCCTCCCAGATGGGCTCCCTGACATCCTGCCTGGGCTGCCCTCTCTCCCTCGAGGACCCGCTCATACTCAGAACCTAGATATTGTCTGACTTCCGGGTGTTTGATGAATGTTTATCTCACGAGACCATACGTGTTCCTAAAGCAGGGCCCTGGGTTGGGTCCATCATCCACATTCTGGAATATTGAGGCTCTCCACAGATCCTCTTCCAAGCGTGAATGACATTCGGCGAATGCGTGGAGGACACAGGAGCCCAGACCCCAGGCCCCCAAAGAACACAGGAGCAGGGGCAGGAGACCCCAGTGAAACTCAGCTCGGGCGCTGGGTCATGTCCTGGTTTCCAGACTCCTCACGCTGTGCACAGACCACAGGCCTTTCCACCTCCTTGGCTATTGCTCTCTCTGTCCGGCCTGTGGGACCAACCCTCTTCCTACTTCACTTTTCAAAAATGCAGAATATGTACAGCCTCCTCCGGTTCTAAGACGCCTTTGCCTTCCTCGGCCACCTGGGGCTCCAGGTCCGGGCCCGCCTGGGTCGGCACTGCTCCTCCTGCCCCGTGAGACGGCCTGCCTCCACGCCAGCCCCGGAGGGAACGTTGCCCACCCCTAGGCCCCCACACGCTGTCACTGTCATCTGCCTTATTTCCTTCACGGCACTGGAAACTGTCTCATTCCGCTGTTTACAATGCTATTATCTGAGTACCTCCAGGATGCAAATTCCAGAAGAGTTGAGTTTTTGTCTGTTTGTTCCTGACATCGCCCAAGTAGCCCAAGTAACAACACAGGGTAAGAGTCAAGGAAGCTGCGGCAAACCTAAGCAGCACAGTAAAGAGCAGAGCCATCACTTTGCTGACAAAGGTCCGTCGAGTCAAAGCTACGGTCTTTCCAGTGGCCACGCACAGATGTGAGAGCTGGGCCATAAAGAAGGCTGAGCACCCAAGAATTGATGCTTTTGAGCTGTGGTGCTGGAAAAGACTCTTGAGATTCCTTTGGACAGTCAGGAGACCAAACTAGTCCATCCTAAAGGAAATCAACCCTGAAGAGTCATTGGAAGGACTGAAGCTGAAACTCCAGTACTTTGGCCACCTGATGTGAAGAGTCAGCTCACTGGAAAAGACCCTGATGCTGGGAAAGATTGAGGCCAGAGGGAAAAGGGGATGACAGAGGATAGATAGTTGGATGGCATCATCGACTCAATGGACATGAGACTGAGCAAACTCAGGGAGGTAGTGAAGGACAGGAAGGCCTGGCGTGCCACAGTCCATGGGATGGCAAAAAGTCAGACATCACTGAGCGACTAAACAGCAACAATAATTTAAATAAAGAAGAGATAAATTGACCTAATGGTGGGCTGCCATTTGAAATATTGGAACATTCTTCAGATTTTAAATGCTATGGTGAAATGAAAACAAATTCTATCAAGCACAGACCTCAAGATACTACCAGTCAATATAAAATAATTCCTCTATTTTTCTGGGAGGTTTTCCTTTTTAAATGAAACTTGAATTGCTATGACAGAAGGAAGATCATCTACATTTAGTAATATTCATCCGAAACCACTCCCTCTGCATCCCAAAGCAACCACCACGGAAAACTCCAAGTACACATTCTACAGCAGTCGTTTAAAAAACACCAGCATTTTCTTAATAAAATAAAAGGAGGTTAATAGGATGACAAGCCACTGTCTTGGAGAAAGATGCAGGAGTTAGGAGACCTGTGTGTAACTAGGGAGTAGATTTCAGCGTGCTGAGTCACCCCTCGTTTTCTTGCCCTTGTGTCCATTAGGTCACACTGTCAGCTGCCTGGTTAGGGTAAGAATTCTCAGATGCGCATAATGCCCCGCAGGGGCATGGGTTGTCGTCCCACCTGGTCAGGCCTTTGCTGACCCACAGTCATGGCCTTGTACTAAGAGAAAACTATCACACACGTGTTTCGGTTGCATAGAAGGGATATTTGATAGAGTCAAATACAAATGAATAAGAACAATATGAGAACAATTGCTAGGAGTAAATAAGAATCATAATACTGTAGCAATGGTGCTTTAAATAGTCCAAAGTGCTCTTCGCCTGCATAAAGAGACACTTAGGGATTCATGCTTACCATAAATAAATAGTAACCTCTGAAAGATGTGTTGTAAGGTAAAAATTCATAAATATTTTACGTGGAAGTCATTAACCACCAAGCAATTAAGGCGAACTAAAAATTTGGTTTTTGTGTAATGGATATATTAAAAATTTATCTCAGTGCAGGGTACCGGATTATGGCTTTGAATTCTAACACATGATTCAGGGATTAAATGACCATTTTCTCCACACTGTAAGGAAAGTTACATCTTCAACAGTGCAGGAGGAGCAGCACGGCAGAGTGTTGAGGGTACAGCCCCAGTCCAGGCAGGCCTGGGCTGAGAACCAAGTGATCACTCGTTTGTCCCTTCTTGGTGACAGAGGAGACAATTAGCCTGGCCACAGGACACACTGGTACGAACCTCATCTTGTTGGAAATGACCCATGAGCAGATACCTTTCTACACGTGCTTCATTTTCTTTAATCTAACTGTAAATTATTATTTTGAATGTCTGAGCTAAACTACATTAGCCTTTCTGCATATTAACTATAAGAAGCACATTAAAGGAATTCATGACCAACAGGAGAATCGTGAGTGTGTGTGTGTGTGTGTGTGTGAGAGAGAGTGGCGGAGGGCCGTGTGAACGAGAAGGCAGGATGAGGAAATGAAGCGGACCTGCGGAACTGCCCAGCTCATCGCAGATCTGGGAGGACATTACGCTCACCACTGGCAGAGCCACCTGCTCCAGCAAGCCCTCACTCTCATTAACATACAGTTTTACTGATAATCACATTCAGTTCTATAAGCCTGTGGTCTCAGAAGAATGTCAGCTGATTACTGTGCTGTCTGCTCTTCTCACCTTGGCCCTGAGTGGGTGGTCTGCCCCTGCACGCCCACCCCCCCGCAGATCGCCCACCATCCACTACTGCAATCTGCGAACGTTCAGGTCCACAAGGGCCCATCTCCTCGCGGGCGACGCAGGTGCAAGCCTGACTCATTTCCTGCTGGAAAGGCGCCCAATGGCTCGACCACAATCTAACTCGTTTCACAAAAGAGCACTGACCTCTCTGCTGCCTCCTCTTTCTACTACATTTAACTTTCCACCAAGGGCTGCATCACTCATTTTTATGTTATGAAATAATGGTGCAGTCAGTCTAGCGCTGTTCTCCATCTGATTCTCTTAACTGATCGCGCCCTGAAGGCAGGTGCTTCTGCTTGTGTACCTGTGCAAAGAGTGAGGGGAGGTGGTGGCTCCTGAAGTGGTTTCCGTACGGACACCGGCCAGCCTGGAGCCTAAACGGAAGACAATCTAGAATCCGGGTATCTGTGGGCTGCAGAGGATTATGCCATGCTGCTCCTCCCCGGCTTGGGGAAAAGGCTGCATCTCACACGCACACACCTCATCATCCCTTCTCACTGGTTGAGCTGAGCCGGGAACGCCCCACTGCCTGCCGGCCCCCTGGCTGCTGTTTCACGCGCTGACCCCTCTTACCGATTCTACCTGGAGTCGGTTCTGAGCTGCTGGAATTTCAGGCCCTCGGCCACCAGGTGGCAGTAACTGCCACCTCCCTCCAGGCTCCGCAGATCGTGGGGACCCTGTAGAGTTGTTGATTTCACAGGACAAGTTGCCTCTGATCAAGTCCAACGGACTTACTGTCAAAGTGCTATCACTGTATAATTTAACTCTTTAAAAATTATTTGGCATTAAACACGATTGTGCCATTTTTATCAAGTCTCCCCGCACAATTTCGGGTTCTGGCAGGCACAGTGTCACCATGCTGTCCCCACACCACCACCCCCGGCCGCCCCAGAGCCGCAGAGGGCAGACGGCAGTGCGTGTCTCAACCCCCTTCTTTCTCAGCTCCTGAGTCTCCTCCTCCCGAGACTAAAAGGAATAGGAAGGAGCGCCCGGCAGGACCAGTGCCCGGGGCCCTGGGAGCACCCACGCCTGTCACCCCCGTGAGAAGAGGTAAGATTTCACTCCACTTTCCTCAAGTTTTCCTCCTGTTAACAGCTTTTCCCCCTCTCTCTGGGGCTGGATCTTCCTGGATGTGTCTGCAGTGCCCGTGTCACCTGACTGTGTGAAGCTAGGATGCTGTGATGCAGTCAGCATCTGCTGCGGGAGGGACAGTGTGGGCGTCGGCCTGAGACTGTCTAGATTTGAACCTGGCTGATGCCTCATTCTCTATAAACGCTGTCGAGGGTGGTTTATGTGACCAGTCTGAGCTCAGTTTACTCATCGGTAGTATGAGAATAGCCCCTGACTTCCAGCACAGGGGCTCTGAAGACTCAAAGCATTAACACTCCTGCAACACCCAGAGCCATGCCTAGAACACGGCAAACGCTCCTGGTGAGGAGCTGAGGCTGGCAGGGAGCGTCTGCATGTGCCAGGTGGCATGCCCACTGGACAGACAGAAGCATTCCTCTGCATAATGGCTGGAGTGAGGACACGGCGTTTGTTCAACACCCTGTGCTTTTCAAAGTGATTCATGTACAAGATCTAAATCTTCAAAAACCCCCAACTTCTAAACAAAATAGAAAATTTAAGAAAATGTGAATTAATTGTGCGTGGGCTGTTGTATAATTTGGGACATGAACAACACTAATCAAATGTGCAGAGAGCTCAGAGTTGTTCCTCCTCCTCTTCCAAGAGAATTCTGGGTTTGCTCTTCCATAGCATCTGGGGATCCTGTTTGTGTCAAGTGGGTGCCTGGACTTTCAGGCAGAGCTGTGGGGTTGGGAGGGAGGAGAGAGAGGTGGCCGAGGCCTCAGTGAAGGCAGGGGAGAGCCACTGGGAGAGCAGAGAGTGAAGCAGGGGTGTCCGGGGTAGTTAGATGTGGTGGAGAGTGGAAATCCAGCCAAAGGCAGGAAATCCTGCAGAGTCTTCAGACTCTGAAACGCCCCCCACCCAGGGTTTCCCTCCAGAAAACAAATATCCAAGGGTAACAAAGAAGATGAATAGGAAGTAATTAGAAATATTACAGGACATTTTAGTTTTCAAAAGAAATAACTGTGAGTGTTGTAAAATGCATGTTTGTGCTGCAGCTGGAGGAGAAATTCAGAAGGACAGCGTGGAGGAAGTAAAGTGCTGAAGACCACTGAAATCACAAATCAACCCAGACAACCTCAAGTGCCGCAGAGCCAGCCCGGAGCGGGATCTGATGCCGTTTGCACTGACTTCCCAAACATCCCCAGAGATGTATCCGTTCTGGCAACAATACCACAAATCAAGAATCAAGAATCGGAGCAGTGGCTAATGCTCAGTTATGGAACATTTTCATATGAAGTGTACGTTTGGTTCTTGTCCAGCCCCTAGGACATGGGTGAAAAGTACTTCCCTGTGGACAGTAGTTCTGACTCGTCAGGAAGAGTAGGACCCAGCTCCGCTCCTGTTCCTGGCCCCCCACCTGCTCCCCTGGGAGGAAAGTCCCTCATTGTCTTTCTGGTCCACTGGCTCTCAGACCTAAGAGCCTCTTTATGTGGGTTATCTTGAGGCCCAGAGAGAGTGAGTTGGTGCCCAGCACACAATCATGCTCAATGTCATGCAAGATCCATGTGGATGTTTTCACTTGATTTGCTCTGAATTAAAGGAAACTGGGCTTCCCAGACAGCTCGGTGGTAAAGAATTGGCCTGCAATGCAGGAGATTCAAGTCTGATCCCTGGACTGAGAAGATCCCCTGGGAAGGGGAAGGAAGGAAGGAAATGCAACCCCCTCCAGTATTCTTGCCTGGAGGACCCCCATGGGCAGAGGAGCCTGGCGGGCTACAGTCCATGGGGTCGCAAAGAGTTGGATACGACTGAGCACTAAACAGCAACAACAGATGAACCTGTAATCCCAGATGTGAGGAGCGCTTCTGCTCCTGGGAGATGTGCCCTCTGAAGTGACTGGTGTGTGTGTGGGGGTTCCTGTCTGTTCCATCAGGGTCCAGAGTAAGCAGTGTGCCTGATGGATGGTGTTTATGAGGATGACCTCCTCTTCTGCACGTGGAACTGGTCAGGAAGAGGTAGGCCTAAGAAAATCTGCAGAGACCTTGTCCTGATCAGAAGGAGTGATTCAGAAGGGGGTGTGTGATCTGTCTGAGCCGACGGGAAACAACGAACCATGTGCGGCGGGCTTTCTCACCCTGATGAGGCTCCTTCTGGAAATGACCTGCCCTCTCACTGGACACTGTTGGGCAAGGGCTGGACCTACTGCTGTGAGGGTGTCTGAAAAGATATCTTAATTTATGTGTTTTACAAATTCACGTGTTTGTACACTGAGTTTTCTTAGAGCACAGAGCACCCAACAAGCATGTCTTCATGACAACTGAGAGTCCCTTTCTGTGCACTTCAGAGGATTTACACCCACAGGCACTCCTGTCCCTACTGTGCATATCAGATAGATCTCCTATGTTTTAGGCCAGCAGAGTGGGGACCTTCAGCATGTTTACCCCACGTGACTCTGTGTATACATTTCTAAAGAGCTAAATTGCCATGTGCCAGTTACAAAATATGGGGAAGAAAATGGCAGCCCACCCCAGTGTTCTTGCCTGGAGGATCCCAGAGATAGGGAAGTCTGGTGGGCTGCCATCTATGGGGTCGCACAGAGTCGGACACGACTGAAGTGACTTAGCAGTTACCAAATAACTGGATTCTGCCTAATTTAAAGCAGTATATGTACTTAAATTATATTTAAAATTAAATCACATATGTATTTCAGTAGCAGCAGACTTCGGTACACACACGTGAGCACACACCACACAAACATCTCTTTCACAGCTAGTCAAAGGACCCTGTCACCAAAGGCGACACTTTTTATTCACACACAAAACAAATTTTAAAAGCTCTTTTGCCCAGATTTACCATCCGTGCAGCAAACTGGGTAACACGATCCAGTATTTCATGCAGGGTTCCATGAAGTTCCCCTATGCATGTACCCATATCACCACAAGGTCAGCCTAGAGAACATCCCACCAGGGAGCCCTGTCAGCATTCCGGAACGTTCCTCCTGCTCCTCCCAGGAGACCTGCACTGCAGACCTCCACCGGCAGCCGTCACTCCTTCTGCTCTTGAACTCTACACAATGGGAAAAACAATGTGCACACGTTTGTGTCCTGTTCCTTCCTTGCAGCAAAGCCTCTGCAGGACTGAGCTGTGCTGTTCAAATATCAGTAGTTTGCGCTTCTGGCTCTGAGTGTTGTCCCACCGGGTCAATGGACCACTGAGCAGAGACTGATGGAAACACATGTGAGCACACGTGAGTGTCAGCATCTGCGGGTCGAGAGGTGAGAACCGTGATAACAGTCCCCTGCATCCACGTGACAACTCACACCGGCTTAGTGATGCAGCAGGAAGATTCTGGACTTCTGAGTCAGAATAGAGTTTAAGCTCAGCTTTCCGTGTACAAGTCTCATGAAACAGACTGAAGCGCTAATCCTGAGTCTTTCAAAATGATTGTACTAATTGCAATACCTAATTTATTTATTGTGGTTTATTGTGGTAATTTGATGAAATAATATATAAAATTATTTTTAGTTGAAAAGTATCATAAAAGTTCTAAGTATTAAAAAAAACAACCAACAAACAAAAACTCTCCTTTTTGGATGTTTAGAAGACGGTAGCAGAAACTAGAAAAAGTACCGGATCTGGAGTTTGTTCCCAGTTCTTTAGTTGTGATGTTTCAGTAAAGTCCTTTGCTTCTAAATCTTTCACGTCAAAAAGGGAAGAGAATTCTCTTCAGTGCCTAACTTTACAGACTGTGCAAGAATCAAAACAGACATGATCTCTGAAAATGAGACCCAGCATGAGGGACTGTCCCGTGTAAAAAACATAATATAGCTAATATATCTGGATTGTATATGTTTATTAAAACATTCATTTAAATAAAATTATCAACATTAGTTTTATATCAATAAATTTTAAAATATATTAATAGATGATGGAAAGGCAACAGATAAAATTCTATGGCAACTTTTAATATAGAATATACACAAATAGCTACCAAAGCTCAAACGCATAGGTCAAATTCGGTGATAAAATATTAATAGCACTGAATTAAGATCAGGAAGGGCTTCCCTTGTAGCTCAGTTGGTAAAGAATCTGGCTGCAGTGCAGGAGACCTGGGTTCAATTCCTGGGTTGGGAAGATCCCCTGGAGAAGGAAATGGCAACCCACTCCAGCATCCTTGCCTGGAGAATCTCATGGGCAGAGGAGCCTGGCGGGCTACAGTCCACGGGGTCACAAGAGTCGGACACGACTTAGTGATCAAATCACCACCAAGATGAGGGAACGGCATCACCGGGGGCAGTGAAATTACTCAGAGGTCAACACGAGAGTTAACTGCCCAACAGGGTGTGCATAAATGTTAAGACAGAGGATGCTTATTCACAGTTGAAAGGATGTCATACCAAGGAAATAGGAGAAAAACTTTTCTAAGAAATATTAAAATTAGTAATAACTCAGTGAGGTGGTCAGATTCAAGAAAATACACAATCATTAACAGCTTTTTGTGTCATTAGTGGTCACCACATTGACATAGAAATTGAAGGTAGACTTAAGCTGATAGAGTCTGTCTTGAGCTCATGAAGAGGAGCAGGAGAGGAGAGGACCGAACCATAAACATAGCTCAGTGCATCTCCGGTCTCCCCCAGACAGGCTAATCTGGGCAGGTGGAGTGCCGGATAAACTTATTTTAAACTTCACTTGGAAAAACAAATATGTGATAATTGCTAAATAATTATATAAAGATCATGTTCTACTGGCAGCTAAAACTCACTATAGAGCTAATGTCATCAAATCAGGATGGCACTGATTAGGAAAAATGGAAATAGAATGAAATGGAAAAAAATCACAGATCATCTACAAGGAATAAGGAACCAAGAAACAGTTTCGAACACATACAGCAAAACCCAGCGACAAAGATGGGCCTGTCTCTCCGTGAGCAGAGTGGCTGCACTCAGCAAGGGTGCCCACGGAGTTGACATCCACATGGGAGCAAATACAGACAGACTGACACTGCAAGGACACAGGGATGGATTCGCGTCGAATAAAGATCAGCGTTTGTAAAGCGGTCACCCTGGTGACTCAGCGGTGAAGAGACCAAATGCCAGCGCAGGACATGCATGTCAGACTCCTGGGTCGGGAAGATCCCCCGGAGAAGGAAATGGCAACCCACTCGACGTTCGTGCCTGAAAAATTCCATGGACCAGAGGAGCCTGGTGGGCTACAGTCCATGTGTTTGCAAAAAGTCTGATACGACTAAGCAGCTGAATACACACACACACAGTTCAGTTCAGTTCAGTCTCTCAGTCGTGTCCGACTCTCCGCGACCCCACGAATCACAGCACGCCAGGCCTCCCTGTCCATCACCAACTCCCGGAGTTCACTCAAACTCATGTCCACAGAGTCGGTGATGCCATCCAGCCATCTCATTCTCCGTCGTCCCCTTCTCCTCCCCCCACCAACCTTTCCCAGCATCAGAGTCTTTTCCAGTGAGTCAACTCGTCGCATGAGGTGGCCAAAGTATTGCAGCTTCAGCTTTAGCATCAGTCCTTCCAATGAACACCCAGGATTGATCTCCTTTAGAATGGACTGGTTGGATCTCCTTGTGGTACAAGGGACTCTCAAGAGTCTTCTCCAACACCACAGTTCAAAAGCATCGATTCTTCGGCGATCATCTTTCTTCACAGTCCAACTCTCACATCCATACATGACCACGGGAAAAACCATAGCCTTGACTAGACAAACCTTGGTTGGCAAAGTAATGTCTCTGCTTTTTAATATATTATCAAGGTTGGTCATAACTTTCCTTCCAAGGAGTAAGCGTCTTTTAATTTCATGGCTGCAATCACCATCTGCAGTGATTTTGGAGCCCCAAAAAATAAAGTCTGACACTGTTTCCACTGTTTTTCCATCTATTTCCCATGAAGTGATGGGGCCAGATGCCATGATCTTTGTTTTCTGAATGTTGAGCTTCAAGCCAACCTTTTCACTCTCCTCTTTCACTTTCATCAAGAGGATTTTGAGTTCCTCTTCACTTTCTGCTATAAGGGTGGTGTCATCTGCATATCTGAGGTTATTGATATTTCTCCCGGCAATCTTGATTCCAGCTTGTGCTTCTTCCAACCCAGCGTTCCTCATGATGTACTCTGCATAGAAGTTAAATAAGCAAGGTGACAATATACAACCTTGACGTACCCCTTTTCCTATTTGGAACCAGTCTGTTGTTCCATGTACAGTTCTGACTGTTGCTTCCTGACCTGCATACAGGTTTCTCAAGAGGCAGGTCAGGTGGTCTGGTATTCCCACCTCTTTCAGAATTTTCCAGAGTTTATGGTGATCCACACAGTCAAAGGCTTTGGCATAGTCAATGAAGCAGAAATAGATGTTTTCCTGGAACTCTCTTGCTTTCTCCATGATCCAGCGGATGTTGGCAATTTGATCTCTATATGTGAACCGTGAACTCCCAGATGTTCAAGCAGGTTTTAGAAAAGACACACACACACACATGTCCCTTAAAATAATACATTTTGCACCAATGAAACTGGAAAAAGTTCAAAAGATTGACAGTATCCACAGTTGTTGGTAAGAGAAGAGATCTGTATAACACGGTTGGCAGACATCTGATATGATTGATTCAAAGTTTGAATGATGTTTGTATCAACCCAACAGCCCAGTATATGGAGATCCCTCCTGGAGAAACAAAAGTCAGGTGTCCAGGCACAGCTGCACAAGGATACCTTCTGGAGAGGCAGAGCCCTGGGCTCAACCCAAGGTCTCCTGGCCAAGGAGTGGTAGAATGAATTAGAGCTAAACCATACTGTGGAATATTCTGCTATGTAAAAAATGAGATAGGCCGTGATATTTTGATCAGACTGATGTCCTGATTCACGATTAAGTAAGACAAGTTACAGAGAACAAGTTTATAGCAGTCCCATTGTTCACAAGAAAAAATTGGTTTCTCTCTACATAGAGATGATTGTGAGTGAATACAATTAAACCTGAACTCTTAGACAGAATGAGAAGAACCTAATATTAGCTTTGTCTTTATAGGCTTGTGTTTGCTTTGTTATAATCTTATTTTTTAAAATTCAAAAAACAAATCCAAGTAAGAAAAGAAAAAAAACCTTTAAAGTTTTCTTCATTAATGTTTATGAATCCAATCAGAAAGTTCACTATTAAAAATGCTAAAAAGAATTAGTCAATATTTAAACGGGAAAATGTGTCACCTCTAAATATTCGTTGAAGTCAGAGCTTAAAGATGGACAGCTTGTGCTGCAACAGCCATGTGTAAGCAGGAATGAGGTGTCTTTAGTAAGAACAGCCGACCACGGGGGCAAAGCCCTTCCGAGCCCACCTCACCCTAAACCGGAGGGGCTGGACCTCACTGCTCCGCCACCCACAGCGGTTCACACGCGGCTGCTGTGAAGAGACCACAGCTTCTGTGTTCCGCACACACTGTGTGAGATGCGCTCGGCGCGGAGATAAATCAGCAGCCTGTGACATCACAGTCAGGGCGAAATGAGACCGGTAATTACCAGCTTCCAAAAGCCTAACTCAAACGTATTCATAATTTTCAGTGCAGATGTCACTTTATCTTTTTGAAACAGTCTTTTTAATGAAAGATGACATTTTACTGGTGAAGAAGCTACATGGAGAGTTTCTTTACTTGCTGGTTAGATTTATCAATGCAATGCTGGTGGTTAGCCTTCGGGCATAAGGACGAAGAGGTGACAAAACCTGCAGTTGGGCTAAGGTGTGGCTTCAGCTTATGACGTGGCGCATGGTCGGGGGACACACAGACTCTGCTCAGAACCAGACACCTGTCTATTCCAGGGCAGCAGGCAGGGCTTCCAACGGCAGCAATGGCCAGAATTAACCGTGCAGCTGTACAGCATCTCCGAAGCCGGGATGTCAGGGCCCGCCCAGGTTTCCCGCATCCCTGTGTGAGAAACGACGTTGTGGAAACCACGTCCTCTGCAGAAAGCACAGGTCTCAGATTCTGGAATGGGACTCTCAGCTTTTGCTCAGCCTGTGACATCACGTCTGACTCTTTGTGACCCCACGGACTGAAGCACGCCAGGTTTCCCTGTCCTTCGCTGTCTCCGGGGGTTTGCGCAAACTCATGTCCGTTGAATCGGTGATGCTATCTAAGCATCTCAACCTCTGCTGTCCTCTTCTCCTTTTGCCCTTAGTCTTTCCCAGCATCAGGGTCTTTTCCAACGGGCTGGCTCTTTGCATCATGTGGTCAAAGTATTGGAGCTTACTGACTCTAAGTATGTGTCATATTTTGGCAGAGTCTAAGGTGCTGGATGGCATCACCGACTCGATGGACATGAGTTTGAGTGAACTCCGGGAGCTGGTGATAGACAGGGAGGCCTGGCGTGCTGTGATTCACGGGGTCGCAAAGAGTCGGACACGACTGAGCGACTGAACTGAACTGAAGGGACTCAGGAGCCAATCTATGTAATATCAAGAGATTAAGTCTAGGGAGCTATTTGAAGAAAAAATTAGGCCCTTTCAAGGCATCTACTGTCACCCGAAGTGCTCCCTGTGGCTGAACTGGGAGCAGATTTCTTGATAACTTGGCTTAAAACTATCCTGAGCCCCTATTCTTGGCCACAGCTTATTTTCTTTATATTTGCTGGCAATTGCTAATTTATGAAAAATATCATAACAGGAGAGAGGCCTTCCCCCTGCGTCATGTTGTCTCTTTCAGGGACAGAATCCACACATTAGAAAACGGTACTTTCTGAATGTTTAGGATGAGGGTGAGCCTGCTAATCTTACCAAATGAGCTCATCTCCAAAGATGCTTCTATGTGTTTCAGAAGATCACAGTGTGTCATATAAACTGAGTCCTAAGTGGGCTCATTACAGCCTCAAGCCTGAGCCTCCTACATCCAATTAATGTTAATCAAGCCAGCTTCTCTCGACATTCTCAAATTAGGAAAAAAATGTGGGATGAGGTACACAACACAGTAGAGAATTTAGCAAAAAAAAAAGGAAAAAATTGAGTGGAAACAATAAGTCACGTCCCTCATAATTTTCAAATGCCGTTCTTTCACGTTGTTAATTCTGCCTTTTCTCTTGGTTAAATCCCGGGAAAGGAATTTCCTTGAATCACCCCAGTGTAAGTCAAAAGCACAGAGATATTCTAAGTCCCAGATGTCTTTCCCTGTATTCTTAGCTTCACACAGAAGATGTTTAATTTTGGTGGTGGTGGTTTAGTTGCTAGATCGTGTCTGACTCTGTGTGACCCCATGGACTGTAGCCCACCAGGCTCCTCTGTCCATGGGATTTCCCAGGCAAGAATACTTGGGTGTGTTACCTTTTCCTTCTGCAGATCTTCCCAACCCTGGGATCGAAACCACATCTCCTGCATTGCAGGCAGATTCTTTACCCACTGAGCCACAGTCTGGAAGGGCACGAAGAGCTGCAGGATTTTTCGGTTACGTGGAGAATCACGACACACTTCCCATTTTCTAAGCTGGTGCTGATGTGACTTAGTGAAGAAGCAGGGACGCACTGTGTCCAGGAGGGGCCCTGACCCCACAAACTGCCCTGTGGGTCCAGCGCCCTCAGCTCCTGAGGCCGCTCTTCTCGACCCTTCACTAGGTGCCTGGGCATGTGGACGCACTCAGGGTCCCCATAGACACAAAATGACTGCTTTGAGAGTTAAGCAAACAAAGAAGAATTTCTCTAAATTTTGCATCACAATATTCATCTCTTTGTAGTAGAATAAACATTTCAGTTCAGAGGGAAATTTTTCATTGCTCCCCTCAGGGCTCTGTAGGTCCCACAGGCCCTCAGTCCAGCCACCGAAAGTCCTCTGCTCTCTGTGCAGTGACAACACTCACAGTCAGCACCTCCAAGAGCGACCGGCCACCTTCCCGCAAGAATCTGTCCGTGCAGGGTCCCACGCCTCCAGGGGCTCCGCCTGGGAAGCAGCCAACCTCCCCTGGGCTGGGCTCCTGCATCAGAACGTCACCATCCCTGATGTACCTGCGCCCAGACCCGGTCTCCCTTCCCCGCGCTATTAGCTCGGTTAGCACCACCCGCGTGTCCTGTCCAACGTGCTGTAAAGTCCCCGAGACCTTCTGTGCAGTCCGTGCCCTGACACCGCCTCCCCAGAGGAGGCGCGTCACTGGACAACGGAGAGACCGTGTCTCTCCCTGACTTGATTAAAGTCAGCCGCCTCTTCCCTTGTCTGTGGCTAAACCTTCAAACTCCTTCCCGTGGGTTCCCCAGGAGTGCCTCTTTCCTCAGCATTCCTGTCACAGCGGCTGTCTGGCCCAGGCAAACCTCTCACCCTCCTTCCAAGTGCCATCTGCTCTCTCACTTGCAAGTCTTCACACTCAATTCCTGCTTCCTCTGCTCCCAGACGACTTCTAGGGTGTCTCTGACCCACCAGACAAGTCCGGGTCCCTCCAACCACACCCCCATAGTGCCCTGTTCTCATCCTGAGCAGCGCTTATGAGCGAGTGAGTGAGTCAAAGTTGCTCAGTCGTGTCCGACCCTTTGTGACCCCATGGACTATACAGTCCATGGCATTTTCCAGGCCAGAAGACTGCAGTGGGGAGCCTTTCCCTTCTCCAGGGGATCTTCCCAACCCAGGGATCAAACCCAGGTCTCCCACATGGTAGGCGGATTCTTTACCAGCTGAGCCTCAAGGGAATACCAGCATTTATGAGTTTATTCCAATTATTTATCAGGCTGTCTGTGCCATCCAGTCATGTGTTGACTTGGCAGGGTCAGGGAACTTTCCTGCTTTTTTTTTTCACCATTCTCTCCCAAATACAACACAAGTCCAAACAATGTTGATGAATAATACAAGACGAATGAGTGAGTGGGCGGATGAATGACAGAATGGGAGCATATACAAAGGAAAAGAAGGACGGGTGATGAGTGGAGGGGTCGATGGACAGATCAACAGTGGACTGACAGGGGTGCTGGGTCTTTTATTCTGTGGGAAAAAAAGGTGTCCTTACACACCGCGGTGCTGATGGTGTGCAATCAGCAGTACACTGTGAAGGACCAGGAAGAAAGGGAAAAGGTGGCCAGAAAAATCTCTTTCACTGCACTGTCACCAGTGGAGTGTGGGTCCAGCAGGCTTGGTCGTCTCCAAGCTCCTTGTGAGTGGAAACTGTGCAAGCTGTGACTCTGGTGGGGAAAGTGCTACATCTAACCCTCAGAGAGGAACCTGTTCTCCCCAGGGAGCATTTTCTCCACCGCATGTCTCTCAGCCAACCCTGCTGAAGCCACGGTCTCTGGAGTTCAGACCATGCTGTGGTTTGAAAGAGTTAACGTGTTACCAAAGAGTGAAGAATCTAAATTCTTCCGCTTTCCACCAACAAGATCAGGTCTGATACCCAGAAAACTGTTGAAGCCTTCAAGCCTGGGATGAAAATTTTCCTGACAGGCAGATGCGTTTCCCAGCTCTAAGTAACAGTCGCCGAGAGATGCAGATACGGCAGCCGATTCCCTACTCTGAGGACCCTGCGAGTCAGTCATGGGGGAGTCCCTGTCTGTCAGCATCACCGATTTCTTTGTTAGTTTAAAATCAACACGTGCTCTTTCTCTATTCAATTCTGGTCATGAACCCTTCAATTTTAGTCAACCCGTGTAAGTTTTACTGTTTAGGTTTTCCTCGGCGTTCAAAGAAATCACTAATTTATCACACACTACTTATGAAGATGGTTAGAAATCAGAGCTGTCCCACTTCCCAGAGCCTCTTTCAGGCTTTCTGCCTGGACAACAGTGGACACGACCATCGCTAGTGTGCAGGCCATCCTGACCTAGGTGGTGGCTGTGAACAGCAAGTACAGCATCAACAGCTCCTCTTATCCAGGAGCGTGGCTGATTCTAGAGGGAGATCACTATAGCCCAGGACTCAGGATGCAGCCCAGGGAGTAAGCTTTCATCTGCCCAGGAGGTGTGGGTGTATGGGGGGACTTCCTTCAGTGGAGGGGGCTACAGGGTATCCACTCTTCTTCTATGTGTCCAGGCCTTAGAATGTCACTGTCTGGAAGGGGAAGTATGGATTCTAGCCTTCACTTTAGGCCAAAATTTTCATTGTCATTATTCACATGGTAGCCAGCTGAGCCAACAAGAACACAGGTGAAGCACATGCATATATAAAATAACGCACATGTAGAGGACCTCACGGAGAAGGCGATGGCAAGCCACTCCAGTACTCTTGCCTAGAAAATCCCACGGATGGAGCAGCCTGGGAGGCTGCAGTCCGTGGGGTCGCTAAGGGTAGGATGCGACTGAGCGACTTCACTTTCACTTTTCACTTTCACACATTGGAGAAGGAAATGGCAACCCACTCCAGTGTTCTTGCCTGGAGAATCCCAGGGATGGGGGAGCCTGGTGGGCTTCCGTCTATGGGGTCACACAGAGTCGGACACGACTGAAGTGACTTAGCAGCAGCAGCAGCAGAGGACCTCAACAATGCCCAGGGGGATCCAGCCTTACACAGAAGAGAAGGTAAAGAACATGCATGCATAAAATAATACACATGTATAGGACCTCGAGGGAGAAGGCAATGGCACACAACTCCAGTACTTTTGCCTGGAGAATCCCAGGGACAGAGGAGCCTGGTAGGCTCTGTCCATGGGGTTGCTAAGAGTCGGACACGACTGAGCGACTTCACTTTCACGCATTGGAGAAGGAAATGGCAACCTACTCCAGTGTTCTTGCCTGGAGAATCCCAGGGATGGGGGAGCCTGGTGGGCTGCCGTCTATGGGGTTGCACAGAGTCGGACATGACTGACGCGACTTAGCAGCAGCAGCATAGGACCTCGATAATGCCCAGGGGGATCCAGCCTTACACAGAAGAGAAATAACTTGTAATGTTAGGCTTAAGACCAAGCAAAATAGAACAAGCAGGAAATACTGACCTTCCTTCTATCATTACGGCAAACAGCACTATTATTTTGAGAAAAAAAAATAGAAAAAACACCTGTTTTGTTGATTAAAGCCACTTGTATCCTCAAGAAGGAAAAACACGTGTGGAATCATCTCAGATTTGTTATTTTATTTAATTATTTTTGTTCTGTTTTTCAGTGTAACATTTCAGATCAGGGAGACAGGATCAGTCCGAACTTCTGCATCATGTGATACAGACCATAAAGCACAATGTGAAATATCATATAAAGCAGACTGGGAAGGGATCTCTCACAGGGGAAATGAAATACTGTGCTCATCTCCCCCTAGTAGTCAATGATCTGCTGCAACACATGAGTATCTGCAAATCGAAATCCTAATTGAAGAGACTCCTCTAAGGCCTTCAAAACAAGAAAGTGCTGGCACACATTCATGGATGTCACTGCCATGTGTACAGTCATCTCTAACTTGGATTAAATGCTTTAAAAATGTGTCCCTAGACACTTGAAAATTTAATCCAAATTAAGTGAGGAACTCACAGTGTTCTGGTCAGGGAAGATGTTTGATGTGATTTCAATTTTTTTAAATTCTATGGCTTGCTTTGTGGCTCAGCATGTGATCTATCCTGGGAATGTAAATAGGTGCAGCTGCTATGGAGAATAATATGCAGGTTTCTAAAAAAACAAAATAAAGCTACCATATGACCCAGCAATGCAACTCTTGGGCATATATCTGGAGCACCTTCTACTTTGAAAAGATACATGCGCCTCAGTTTTCATCATAGCCACGACACAGAAACAACCTAAATGCCCAACATAGCTGAGTGGATACATAGGCTTTCCAGCTGGTGCCGGTGGTAGAGAGTCCTCCTGCCAATGCAGGAGACATAGGAGACATATGTTTGACCCCTGGGTCAGGAAGATCACTTGGAGTAAGGCATGACAACACACTCCAGTATTCTTGTCTGGAGAATCCCACGGACAGAGGAGCCTGGTGTGCTATGGTCCATGGGGGACACAAAGAGACCCAGCCGAAGCAACTTAGTACACACACACACACACACACACACACGGAATATTACTCAGTTATAAAGAAGAAATAATGCTGTTTAGAGCAACGTGGATGGACCTAGAGATTATCATACTAAGTGAAGTCAGTCAGACAAGAATGATCAATATCATAGGCTATAACTTATGTGTGGAATCTAAAAACTGATAAAAATGAACTTATTTACAAAATAGAAACAGACACTCCTTTATGTTTACCAAAGTGAAAATAAGGGGTGGAGATAAATTAGGAGTTTGGGATTAGCAGATACAAGCTGCTCTAGCCAAAACAGACAAACAGCAAGGTCCTACTGTATAGCATGGGGAACTATATTCAGTATATTATAATAATCTATAATGGAAAAGAATATGAAAAAAATATATAAATCTAACTGAATCACCCTGCTACATAACTGAAATAAACACAGCAATGTGAACCACTAGGGAGAATGCGTCCCCTTGTCTAATATGTGCATGTATTGCCTAGAATCTCAGTGAGATACATTTCAGAGACCCAGCTTCTGAGTCATGAATGAACTTCTGGGATGTCCTGTTTCTTACTGTTGATGGACAAGGCAAAGTGCTCCCAGGAGAGACACACCCACTGAACCCCCAACATCCGGAGAAGAGACAGTTCCTTCAAATATTTTTAGAAATCCCCCAGGGCTGATCATATCCTTTGGAATGTCATGAATCCTCATTCTCTGAGGAGGTTTGTGTCTTGTTTGATTTCTCACAAATAGCATAGGTCACAGGGGCCAAGACAGTCGAGTAAGTCGAGTTAGAACTCAGAACCAGGGTTTGCAGTCAAATGTTGTAAAGCACCCCATAAACTAGAGTGAAGTCTGAATTCAGAAGCCTGTTCTCAAAAGGTCACAGAACAACTTTTAGATGCCACAGAATTTCTGGAATGGGATCATCAGTGACACACTTCAGAGAATTTAAAATGTTATAACAAAAAACCTAAGCATGTTTTCATCTGTTATTGTGAAATTCTGGTTTTAGTCTACTGTAAGTTCAAGCAGATTTTAGAAAAGGCAGAGGCACCAGAGATCAAATTGCCAACATCAGCTGGATCATGGAGAAAGCAAGAGAGTTCCAGAAAACCATCTATTTCTGCTTCATTGACTATGGCAAAGCCTTTGACTGTGTGGATCACAATAAACTGTGGAAAATTCTGAAAGAGATGGGAATACCAGACCACCTGACCTGCCTCTTGAGAAACCTGTATGCAGGTCAGGAAGCAACAGTCAGAACTGTACATGGAACAACAGACTGATTCCAAATAGGAAAAGGAGTACGTCAAGGCTGTATATTGTCACCCTGCTTATTTAACTTCTATGCAGAGTACATCATGAGGAACGCTGGGCTGGAAGAAGCACAAACTGGAATCAAGATTGCTGGGAGAAATATCAATAATCTCAGATATGCAGATGACACTACCCTTATGGCAGAAAGTGAAGAGGAACTCAAAAGTCTCTTGATGAAAGTGAAAGAGGAGAGTGAAAAGGTTGGCTTGAAGCTCAACATTCAGAAAACAAAGATCATGGCATCTGGTCCCTTCACGTCATGGGAAATAGATGGAAAAACATTGGAGACAGTGTCAGATTTTATTTTTTGGGGCTCCAAAATCACTGCAGATGCTGATTGCAGCCATGAAATTAAAAGACGCTTACTCCTTGGAAGGAAAGTTATGACCAACCTAGACAGCATATTAAAAAGCAGAGACATTACTTTGCCAACCAAGGTTTGTCTAGTCAAGGCTATGGTTTTTCCCGTGGTCATGTATGGATGTGAGAGTTGGACTATGAAGAAGGCTGATCGCCGAAGAATTGATGCTTTTGAACTGTGGTGTTGGAGAAGACTCTTGAGAGTCCCTTGGACTGCAAGGAGATCCAACCAGTCCAATCTAGAGGAGATCAATCGTGGGTGTTCATTGGAAGGACTCATGCTAAAGCTGAAACTGCAATACTTTGGTCACCTCATGCGACGAGTTGATTCACTGGAAAAGAGTCTGATGCTGGGAAAGGTTGGGGGCGGGAGGAGAAGGGGACGACAGAGAATGAGATGGCTGGATGGCAACACCAACTCGATGGACATGAGTTTGAGTGAACTCCGGGAGTTGGTGATGGACAGGGAGGCCTGGCGTGCTGTGATTCATGGGGTCGAGGAGAGTCGGACACGACTGAGCGACTGAACTGAACTGAACTGAACTGAAGTTAAATGTTTCCCCCACTACCAGGCATTATAGGAAAATAAAATCTTTCCTTAAAAATATTTTTATTTTTTCTCAAAAGCTCAGAATTAATGTCATTTATGCTTTCTTTGCACAGCACAGATATGGTGTGATCACTATATCTGTCAGTTGCCTGTTTAAGTTCTATTTCAGGATGACGAGAATTCCTTTCTAGATTCAGCATGTCATCTCGTGCTGTTCCTCGCAGCCATCTCTTCTACAGAAACAATCGCTGACCTCAGATGAACAAGGATATGGTTGAGGGTGAGGGAGGCATTTGGGAGGCTGTGCTGGCAGGCTCTTCTTCCTCCGTGAACAACCTCTGGCTGTCACTCTTGTCTCCTTGCCTGGAGAATCCCAGGGCCAGAGGCGTCTTGGGGGCTGCCGTCTACGGGGTCGCACAGAGTCGGACACACTGAAGCGACTTAGCAGCAGCAGCAGCAGCAGCCTGTCCGTGTGTGTAATCGGGCCCGCGCGTGTGCACGTCGCTCACTCCGCAGAGGCTGTAAGAGCGCACGTTTGCGCGAGCAGGGATCCCGGGGAACACACCCTTGTCTCCGCGCAGAGAAGGCGGCGGGTGGCAACGGGGGACTCATGGTCAGGAGGTGTTCCTGCTCCATCTTGTGAGCCAGCTCCTACAGGACCTCCCGTGAGAACCGCGGCGGCCTCGTCCACGCTCTGCCAGCTCGCACGGGCCAAACCCAAACCTCATCGCTTTCATGGAATCTGAGGCAGAAAGCCGGACCTGACCCCTGACCCCGCCGGCACCCGCTTCCTGTGGCCCCGCCCACTAGGGAGGCCCCGGGCCTGACCCCTGACCCGGCCGGCACCCTCTTCCTGTGGCCCCGCCCACTAGGGAGGCCCTGGGCGGACAACTTCCGGCTGCCGCCCCTGCTTCCTGCGCTGCCGACCGCCAGGCCCGCCGGGCTGAGGCAGCGGCTTCCGCCAGCGTCTGTGTCGGGGGCTGAGGCGACTGTGGGAGTCCCAGGGCGGCTGTGCGGGAGTGAGAAGAGCTGGGGAGGAAGGGCTCGACGGGACACACGTGGGGGTGGCCCCTCACGCCCTCCGCACACACACGCTCATCTGCCTCGGGGGAGCCTGCAGCCCGGCTGGCGGGCGTGGCCGAGGACGTGCCTGCTCGAGCGCCCTCGGGCGCCCGCCCCGCTTCAGCCTGAGGGGAGAGCCCCTCAGCCCCTGACCGCCGCCCAAGCCCACCACCTCAGGACGGACAGGCTTCCGGCTGCAAGTCTCCGACAGACCCATCGACTCCCGCCTGGCGAGCAGGCCGGTTGCCAGTCTGTCCGTCTGGACATGTTCCATTCCTTGCGTCAGAGGACACTTTGTACTCTGCAGCAAGAAATAGGGGAACACTTTATTGTTCACTGTACAACCCAGTCCATGGTAATTATTTCAGGAAATATGAGCGAATAGGAAGGTTAGAGAGTAAAACTCTCACGCTTCATCGCTAAGGCTAAGGGGAAGGAAAAGCAGGAGATGACGCTTTGCAGGTGAGAGACGTGATGCGGCATCTCTGGCTGAATCCCACGGTGACCTTCCCTGTGACTTGGGAAGACATGACATGCTGACATGCTCTTGGAGGTTGGAAATGCCCTGGTTGTGTACTTAGATCCGCTGGAATAAGTTCAGGGACCAAAGGAGGGAGACTGTTTACAACATGCTCTCGCATTTTTAATATTTCTTTGACTCTCACGGGGTAGCCATGACTTGAGGCCACAGCTCACTCAGTGCAGAGTAAACGTGATGTGTGTGCTTCTCCTGCTTGGCAAATTCTGAATATCCTAATGAATTACACCTTCCATTGTGTAATCACCCCTGTAAATTTTTTCTAGAAAAATAAAATGTACTAGATAGAAAATAAGATATGCAGCTGACACCACCCTTATGGCAGAAAGCAAAGAGGAACTAAAGAGCCTCTTCATGAAAGTGAAAGAGGAGAGTGAAAAAGTTGTCTTAACTCGACATGCAGAAAACTAAGATCATGGCATCCAGTTCCATCCATTCCGTTCCATTCCGTTGCACAGTCGTGTCCAACTCTTTGCGACCCCGTGGACTGTAGCCTACTAGGCTTCTCCGTCCATGGGATTCTCCAGGCAAGAATACTGGAATGGGTTACTGTTCATGGCAAATAGATGGGGAAACAGTGAAAATGGTGACAAACTTTATTTTCTTGGGCTCCAAAACCACTGCAGATGGTGACTGCAGCTATGAAATTAAAAGACGGTCCTTGGAAGAAAAGTTATGACCAACCTCGACGGTGTATTAAAAAGCAGAGACATTACTTTGCCAACAAACGTCCATCTAGTCAAAGCTACGGTTTTTCCAGTAGTCATGTATGGCTGTGAGAGTTGGACTATAAAGAAAGCTGAGCACTGAAGAATTGATGCTTTTGAACTGTGTTGTCGGAGAAGACTTGAGAGTCCCTTGGACTGCAAGGGGATCCAACCAGTCCATTCTAAAGGAAATCCTGAATATTCGTTGGAAGGACTGATGCTGAAGCTGAAACTCCAATACTTTGGCCACCTGATGCGAAGAACTGACTCATTGAAAAAGACCCTGATGCTGGGAAAGATTGAAGGCAGGAGGAGAAGGGGACGACAGAGGATGAGATGGTTGGAAGGCACCACTGATGCGATGGACATGAGTTTGATCAAGCTCCGGGAGCTGATGATGGACAGGGAAGCCTGGCGTGCTGCAGTCCATGGGGTCGCAAAGAGTCGGACCCAAGTGAGCAGCTGAACTGAACTGAATTGAACTGAGCTGAGAAAATAAGATAATTCTATGAGTATAATATCTTGGATCATAGTTATCTTTACATTTTCTGTTGTCTTAAGGATATATACACACACATTCACATGCACAGAGAGGCGCACACACAACTGGGAGGGCGAGAACCTGTGTGAGCCCCAGGGCTGTGGGCCAAGAGCAGCCAGGCCTTGCGCAGCTCCTGCATGTGCCCTGAGGCGTGGTCTCCTCGGACTCACAGCCAGTACTTGGCCTGAATGAATGACCTTCAGGGAGATTATGATGTAAAGAGAACACAGAATAGCCAGAGGCCTGGGGCATTGAAGGTGGCCCTGGGGACAGGAAAGGGAGCCTGCAGTGCGTCCTTCCCTGACCGTGAGGACCAGTCTGGCCTCCTCTGATGGGACAGAACATCCTTCCAAAACTCCATCCGCTTTGTGTGTGAAGCAGAGACCTAAATAGCAGCACAGATGAAAGCAAACCACAAAACAGCCCTGTCTTCATGGCTTCCTTCCTGCTGCTTCTGAAACTGCTGCACTGCCGCGTGTTGGGTGGATAAAAAAGGTTTCCACGGGGCCGGATTTAAATAGAAAGGTTAGGAAGACTGTTGCACAGCTTAAAAACGAAAAGAGTAGAAGATGATATCGAAAAGGCAGAGGGAACCTAATTGTGTACACATATACTGCCAGAAAGGTAACTGAAACGGTGACTTGGGTATAAACTTAAAATGGTACGTACATATACACATGTAGATGCTATTTGCATCGTGTGTGCTTAGTCACTCAATCATGTCCTACTCTGTGACACCAAGGACTATAGCCTGCCAGGCTCCTCTGCCCATGAAATTTTACAGGCCAAGAATGCTGGGATGGGCTGCCATTTCCTTCTCCAGCGGATCTTCCTGACCCAGGGATCGAACCCGTGTCTCCCATGTTTCTGGAATTGGCAGGCAGATTCTTTACCACTGAGTCACCTGGGAATCCCTAGATAAATAGATACTATTTATTACAATATACATATAATGATATGTAAATATTTATATATTCATATTATGTAAATATTTATATATTCACATACAAGTATTTACCTATTCTAAGTATATAAATCTAATATAAAGTTTTGATAAATTTGCATTAATTGCATAAATTTGGCTTAAAACTGACAGTAATTTAGGAGTGTTGAAATAAGATGCACAGAGATGGCTATGCAAGGATTTTTATAAAATGGTTACTTAAAAAAATGAATCATTGTCCAGAGGACTTCTGTCCTTTCTATCTAGAAAATAAGGAAACCTAAACATCTGGTCCCATCACTTCATGGGAAATAGATGGGGAAACAGTGGAAACAGTATCAGACTTTATTTTTTGGGGCTCCAAAATCACTACAGATGCTGATTGCAGCCATGAAATTAAAAGACGCTTACTCCTTGGAAGGAAAGTTATGACCAGCCTAGATAGCATATTGAAAAGCAGAGACATTACTTTGCCAACCAAGGTCCGTCTAGTCAAGGCTATGATTTTTCCCGTGGTCATGTATGGATGTGAGAGTTGGACTGTGAAGAAAGCTGATCGCCGAAGAATTGATGCTTTTGAACTGTGGTGTTGGAGAAGACTCTTGAGAGTCCCTTGGACTGCAAGGAGATCCAGCCAGTCCATTTTGGAGGAGATCAATCCTGTGTGTTCATTGGAAGGACTTATGCTAAAGCTGAAACTCCAATACTTTGGCCACTTCATGCGACGAGTTGACTCACTGGAAAAGACTCTGATGCTGGGAGGGATTGGGGGTGGGAGGAGACGGGGACGACCGAGAATGAGATGGCTGGATGGCATCACTGACTCAATGGACATATGAGTTTGAGTGAACTCCAGGAGTTGGTGATGGACAGGGAGGCCTGGCGTGCTGTGATTCATGGGGTCGCAAAGAGTTGGACACGACTGAGCGACTGAACTGAAATGTTTGTCCAGTCCCACCCAGCCAGTGACAACCTGAAAGTTTTCAGGCTTATTTTCTTATGTTGACAAAAGAGTCATTGGCACCACAAGGTCAGACTTGGCAATGCTTGGAGCTGGTTCTAATGCGCACAGCCCAAGTTACACAGACGCTGTGCTACTGAATAAGCACATTCAGAGCATGTTTTGTATTTTTTCAAGTAATTTTTATGACGCATTATGCAGTCTGGCTTAGAGATTAGGGTATCTTCTTCCTTTAACCATCAAGGAGACAGCTGTGATGGATGTTAGGGTCAGAATGAAATGCCTTCCCTGTCACGCATGCCCGAGGTGGAGAGGGACTGGCAGCGATGCCCGAGTACCAGGAGTGGGTGGCGTGGACCCAGCCCCGCCCTCCTGGGGTCACCCCTTGGGCTGGTGTGAGGGACCACCCAGGCTGCTGTGTGCAGTGCCACACCTGCTTACCCACGCCTGCAGGCACGTGTGACCACGGAGCTAGATGGGTGAAAAGGCATGTCTGTAGGGGCTGTGGGCTGTCCCTGTGTCCTGACCAAGTGCAGCCCACCCAGGAACTGTCTTTGGGATTCAGGAATAAAAGTACCGCTGGCGTGAACAAGCACATCTGACAGTAAACCTGCCCAATTGTTCCCGTGCTGTCTCTGATTTTCCTCCTGCATTTGTTCTGGATTAATCAGTGAGATGACACCCATTGAAACAGCAACCGTATTATACACACGATTGCTTGATAAAGGTGCTTCTGCAACAAAACTCCAGACACGGCCCAATGTGACCTTAAACGTCCCCCAAGGCCACCTGCTCTAAATATAAGGCTCTTGTCATTGTGATACGTGGCGCAGGAATGGACGGATCTATACTGTTTGTTACCTCCCCTCTGAAGCCATCGCAGCCTTGTGACGGCTCCACGATGGATGGTCTCCCTCAGCAATGAGACTCGGCCATAACTGGGTACTGCAGTGATTAGCATTCAAAACCCATCGGGAGCTGCAGCTGAACTCCAGCTGCTAGCAGCCTTGAAAAGATCCAGGGCTTGCAAATCTCTCAGACAGAGGCATTTTGGAGATGAACATTCCATGACCAAATCACGTTCGAGGTACACTCGCCTCCTGATGATAATGAAGCCCTCAGTCAGGCAGCCATTGCAGCCCAGAGGCTTTCAAGTCTGCACCAGGATCAGAGGCTGTCGAAGCCGCGGCAGGACTCGGGCTGTGGTCCTGAACGGCAGACAGCGGCACCTGCGAGCTGGCGATGGCCCTGGGCAGGTGTGCAGGGGGAGCAGAGGGGGCGCTGGCCTGTCAGCTGTGCCCCAGGCAGGGTCTGGCCTTGTGGAGTCTGAGGGTGAGTGAGTCACAGGGACGTCCAGCTCACCCTGCTCCGGTCCATGTCCTTCTCAGTGGAAGCCACCGATTCTGCCAAGAAAATCTCAGCTGTGGCCTGACAGCTACTCCCAAGGACTCTGGGTTCTCTCTGCCCCAGAGGACTGGAGCAGCAGGTCTGTGGTTCACAGGCTGACAGCCTGCAGACAGGCTGCTGACTCTTCCGAGAATGGAAACAGTGGCCGCCGGATGCCAGCATTGCAACGGGACAGCTGGGGCACTCGGCAGGCTGCTCCATCCACCTGGGACCCCTCACCAGACAGCGCATCACTGCCACTTGAGACATGGGCCCATCTGCCGCCCTGTCTCCTGGCCACCAGAAGCCGTTCCAGCTTTGAATTTTAACAACTCTGCTTTTCACTTCTCCCTCAAGAAAGAAACACAGACATCACGACCTTCAAACCCAAGCTGGATCTGTCATGTTAAGAGCCAGATAGAGAATTTGGTCAGAAGCAGCTGTGAGGGGCCACTGAGGCGACAACTCCCCTCTGACCCAAGGGGACGCAGGGTCCACCCCCCACAGCCTGCAGGGCCTCATGGTCCCGAGTAAGTGACTAGAAAACCCAGCAGAGTGGCAGAAACGAGTAATGATGCTCTCTTCCATAAAGGTACAAAGAAGAGGCCTGAGCACAGCGGTGACTCATGTGGCTCCCAAACGAGACCGCCGGAGCAGGCAGGGCTCAGCGTGCTGGAGAGAGGGCAGGGCTGCCCACCTCCCTGTCTGTCCTCTGCAACACCCTGGACGCTGGAAACCTCAGGATGTGCCAGCATCAGAGATCGTGTCCCAAGGTCACACCACAGGTGGCCCACTGAACGGTCAGTGCTCCCCTGGGCGGCTTCCTGGTGGCACCCGGGTCACTCAAGGAATGACAGACGGTGTCCCCGTCATTCACAGACTGGCCAGGAAACCTGTCCCCTCCTCGGCCAGTCAGTTCTAGCAGCTGGAACCAACCTCGCTCTCCTGCTGGGATCTGATGGCCCTTGACCCAGTGACCGGGGGGACTTGGGTTCACAGATGACCTCCCTGGGCTTTGTGCCCTGCATGTCTCCCCTGCCTCCCTCCCTCGTTCCTCCCTCCCTCCTTCCCTCCTGCTCTTTCACCCCTTCCGGGAAACAAGTGATTGTTTCCTGATTATATCCTTGAGTGGAGCAAGTTATTAATGTAGAGAAAGCACACCGAGTTACCCCGGAGACGCTGCTGGGGTGAAGTGGGCGTGAGGAAGCCGTCCTCAGACAGAAGGCGCTGCTCAGACACACACAGCCCGCGAGGCCGTCACTGCTGAGGCTCACGAGTCCTTGCACACTGCTGAGCATGCGGTGGATGCCACTGCCCGAGGCGCCGGGGCCGAGCGGCTGGGACACGCCGAACCCTGAGCCCCTCAGAGGCCCCGCCGGTCTGACAGGCCCCCCTGTCCCCCGACCCTGCGTCTGCCAGTGAGCGGCTCTGTGCGGCTCGCGAGCCTTCAGCAGCCCCGCAGGGAGCAGGAGAGCCCGCGGTCCGTCTGGCAGGACGCTGAGCTGCGGGTGGGGGCTGGGACTTGAGCCCCCACGCTGCAGGCCCCCGTGTCTGCGTCTGCAGCACGGCTTGCCCGCCGGCTGTCTCTGAGGTCACCGCGGGGTCACAGGGCTCCCAGTGCACCCAGGCCTCCGCCGCCCAGCCTGGCCCCGCTGCCCACCGTCTCCACCGCAGCCGCTGCATCGGCCACCTCTTACGACAACCAGAGCTCACGGCTGCCACCGGCTTTCCCTTCCCGCCCCATGGCCCTCCACCCTCCCTCCCTGTAGGGGAGGCAGAGACTGAGGGGGCGAGGCGGGGGAGCCGAGGCCTGAGGCCCAAGTTACCCCTAGGAAGACGCGAGGCTGGGCTGTGAGGAGTCCCTGAGGGCTCCCTTCTCCGGGCCCGGGTCATCCCTCCAGGAAGCAGAGGACACCTTCAGATAAGAGACGAGCCGACCTGCCACATTGCTGGTCACTTAGGTTTCAGCTCACCTTTTGGACATATTTTAAAACTAAAGCAAATAGAGTCATTCTTAACACTAGAAACTGAAATCTAATTCAGATTTTCGGTGTCCATCTACTGCATACACTTGGTAATACAGGAGAGTAAGTCAATGTTTACTTACCTGAACTTGGAGAAGACTCTTGAGAGTCCCTCAGACTGCAAAGAGATGAAACCAGTCCGTCCTAAAAGAATTCAGTCCTGAACATTCATGGGAAGGACTGATGCTGAAGCTGAAGCTCCAATACTTTGGCCACCTGATTGTGAAGAGCTGACTCTTTGGAAAAGACGCTGAAGCTGGGAAAGACTGAAGGCAGGAGGAGAAGGGGACTACAGCGGATGGGATGGTTGGATGGTATCACCAAACTTGATGGACTTGAGTTTGAGCAAGCTCCAGGAGTTGGTGATGGACAGGGAAGCCTGATGGGCAACAGTCCATGGGGTTGCAGAGTTGGACACAATTGAGCGACTGAACTGAAGTCAGTGTTTAACTTAGAAAGTGCAGCTTGGAGGTGAAGTCAGTGAGCCCTCTCTTTCTCTGACCTGGTGACTTTGGCTTCTTTTTCAAAAGAGCCTCAGAACCGCCCCCCTCCCCCGGCTTTGGTACAAGTGAATGTTTTCTTAGGAATTACATCCTAGATGATGCTCATTTGTTTTGAACGTTAATAACATCCAAATATCTGTTTCATTCCAACACCTGGAACTGCCTATATTATCCGACTGGTTTAACGGTTTCAGTCTTATTTTTCTTCAAAGATGCAAAATACACAACCAAGTTTCCAGTGTGAGAAATGTGCCCATAGGAAGGAAAGAAGGGAGGGAGGGAACAAAGAGGGAGGGAGGGAGGGAGGGTGTACCGGAAATCTCGCCAAAGTGTGGCCAGTGATGTTGCGTGCACTCTGATGGGAGGCCCATCAAGATGAATTCAAAATACATAAATTGGATCTGGAAGTCAGAACTCAGTGACATTAATGAGTTCAGCTGAAGCTGGAGGAGGTTCAGGAAGTCCGTGGAAGATTGAAGGCAAAGTGGAGAGCTGAAACCACCTTTTGAAGAGATTTGAAGGAGAAAGCAACGCAGACTCGCTGCGCGCTGGCTCCCAGGGGCCAGGTGGCGAGCAGGTGGAAGGAGGGGCCGGTAGGAGAACACGCAGATGATCCCAAGGGCTGAGGAAAGGGATGCTGTGGGCGGGAGAGAGAAGAGGAGAGGGCCTGGGACCGGCTGTGAAGCAGGTGCAGCCTAGGAGGGTCTGGAGTACTTCTCAACTGTCCACGTTCAAGTTTATAACTTTCAGTGGCGGCATCGCAGCTTAGCAGACATCTCAGTCGAGGACCATGCTTTGCTTCCTACGTGCACATTTGTACTGGAAGGGCTTAATCTTACTTAGACGGTGATGGAAGAAGAAACCTTCCCAAGTGTTGGTTCCTTAGCCTTGGGCTTGAGACCCACTCACCACCTGTTGGCTGAGCCACTCTGCCTAAATAATACTTACATTAATTAGGATTTATTAACTCGATACCTTAGGAAAATTAAAAGTAACACACTCTGGCGCTTCAAATTAATGAGGCATTGCATGATTATCTAAAGAATGAAATACTATAGTCAGATTCATAAGTCTTTGCTTAGGATGACTTTCTTCAAAAAGTATTGGGTTGGATTTTTATAACTGGTAAAAGAAAAAAAGTTCATCTGCATTATAACGACCCATGTCAAAAGTACCCAAGGAAGGTCACTTTCCTCCTGGAGGTGGCTCAGTGTCACTGTTGGATGTTAGAATCAGCGGGACTTACTGTCCCCAGGTTACAGCCTCTGTCCCTCAGAACACTTAGGTAGGACCCAAAGGTGCTTCTGGAGTCCTGTGTCTAAGACAAGCAGTGTGAGATAACACATATGGCTAATTCACAGTGTGACATGGCAGAAAGTCGACAACACTGAAAAGCAATTATATTCCAATAAACACTTTTTCTTTCTATAGATGACCCACCACTCACTGAGGGTCCACTGAGTGGACACAAAGAAGGTTCCCTAAGGTCACCCAGGGTTGTCATGAAGTCACACTTGCCTGCCGCTGCCTGTCCCAGGCCAGGATTGGACCCAGACCTGTCTGACTCCAGAACCCTTGGTCTTTCCGGGCAACATACTGTCCCCAGTCTCTGAGGCTTTTGCCCACCACATACTGGGCGCTGGGCAGGCCTCTGTCGGCGCCTGCGGCATTGCACCTGTCCTGCCGCTGGAGCCCCGTGGAGCTGTCTGGACCCGTCTTCTCTGCTCACAAAGGTCCCAGACTACTTGGGTTTCCACTTCTGAGGGCAACTGTGTACTTTATCTTCTGTCAGGGGATGCTGGTTCCCGGCATCTGGTTGTCAAAACCTTGTTCCATCACTTACTACCTATGCGACTTCATCTTTCAAAGCTTCACTATTTTATACATGAAAGGGAGATGGTACCATGTCTAGACCCTCAATAATGATCAAAGGGAGATGGTAATATTGCTGGACCCTCAATAGTGATCAAGTGACAATAAACATCAACTCACTTAACAGGTATCTGGAGCAAAGAAGATGGATAGATAGATTTCAGAATATTGTTATTTCAAATATGTTGCTCCTTGGCACAAAATGGATTTCTAAACTGCACATAAAACCTGTAAATATGATTTTTAAAGTTTGGAATAAGGAGGCTGGAAAGCTCTCCTAAGAGGATATTTCTGAGTTATAATTCAGTTGTAATTTCTGAATTATAGCTCATGGATTTAGGACATCTATTTGGTTGTATGGGGCCTGCATGTGTCTCAGGGCCTCTGTGTTTTCAATTGCAACCTGGAAGGAAAAGCATGCTAACAGCTAACAGGCAGCTAACAGGCAGGGGGAGGAGGCAGAAATTAGTTACTCTTCTCCAGGTCAGGGTGGCTACCACCTGGATCCTCAAACATCAAGGTTGCACAAAGCATAGATTCGCAGGACAGAAGTCTGGTTTCCTGAAAAGGTGGTCTTCTGGTTTTCCAGAGAACCCCAAGAAAGGAATCATGCTTTGACCAGAAAAAAAGGAGTCTACTCCCAAATATCTACATAAGCACATGCAAATTGACTGAGAATTACATGTTTTTATGTAAAATGTTTTCAAAAAATTCAGACTATTCAGTTCTCATGAACAAGTGTAAAAAATGTCTAATTTAAAAATTAAATGTAGATTGGGGATTTATTGCAGTTTATTTTGATTCATTGGAGCCATTAAAGTGTTCTGATCCCTCCCAAAAGAGCATGAGGCTGGTTTTCATCCGCTGATGTCTGTCTTTCACTTAGCAAATGTTGGGGCAGAGGAGGGGACTGTGGAGTCAGCCAGCCTCTGGGCCATGGGGCAGCCTGATGGCACATAAGGGACTCCATTCAAGGCAGAGTGGATGGTCCTGGTGGGAACTAAGATGCCATGGGTGGTCCCTGTTGAGACAGGAGGTCAGTTGGAGGATCTTGGGGGAAACGAGGAAAAGCAAGCATGTTCTAGTGAAAACAAAACTATTTTTCTTTGCTGCTCATTTCGATCCATTTCTATCAAATCCGTCTTGGACCACAGAATTTTGATCATGGTAAAATAATTTGGCAAAATATGTATTCTGATAAATGCTGATTAAGTAACTGCTCCAATTAGATATTATGGCTACTCAGCCATTCAGAAACATGGAATTTGAAGACATTTTTATAAAATAAAAAAATAATCCTGATCAGTGAATGCACTGTCTAAAGTTGTAAGAGTAATTATCAGTTTTGTTTTTTAGGTTTTATCTCGGCTCTTAAAACTCTGATGAAATTATGTAGTGTAGTGAGAGCACCTTTAAAAGGAAAACTGATATACATACAGACAGATAGGAAGCATTATTATTATTATTCATAACTTAGGTAATAAGAATATATCAGGTAGCTTACCATTTTATCAAGTAATTAAGCAAACTTAATATGCCCATGGACTCGACTTCCATAAGACAAGCATTTAATGAAATTATCTTGTCATTCTGAAGAGTTTCCTGTCACTTTTAAGGGAAATGCAGGTAGTGTGAGTAAGTTGTAATTAATGTTGATTTAAAGGTTGCTGTTGTTTTTTAGCCTCTAAGTTGTGTCCAGCTCTTTGCAACCCCATGGACTGCAGCACACCAGGCTTCTCTTCTTTCACTAACTCCCAGAGCTTGCTCAAACTCATGTCCATTGAGTCAGTGATGCCATTTAACCATCCCATTCTCTGTCACCCCCTTCTCCTCCTGCCCTCAATGTTCCCAGCATCAGGGTCTTTTCCAGTGAGTTGGCTCTTCACATTCGGTGGCCAAGGTATTGAAGCTTTGGCTTCAGCATCAGTCCTTCCAATGAATATTCAGGGTTGATTTTCTTTAGGATTGACTGGCTTGGTCTCCTTGCTATCCAAAGGATTCTCAGGAGTCTTCTCTTGCACCACAGTTAAAGCATCAATTCTTTGGCCTTCTTTATTGTCCAACTGTCACATCCATACATTCAATTTCACTATGATTTTCACAAAGAACACCATTTTTAATATCTTTTTTATCGACAAAGTCAGAACTCATGCGAAGTTCGGATGACATATTAATTGGACATATGAGAAAAGATGCCAGATGGAAATTGAGAAAACCATACACATTTCATGAATATTCCAAGAAAGCAAAAATGCCATGGTTTTCCTTCTTATAATTTTATATGCTTTTCTTATAGGATAGGATGCTTTGCTTTCACTTTCATTTAATTTAAGAGAAAATGTCTGTTGCTACAGAAATGTGTTTTCATGCTGAGCTTGTTATCACACTGGCTAGTCTTTGAGATTTGTCAGCAGTAGTTAGGGCCTCTCTTAGGACTAGATTGGGTCCTATTTCCATAAACTTTAACCAAAGCAGACAAAGGAACCGCTGTTCAGATCTTCAGAACCTCAGAGGCCTCAGATCCGAGTTGCACGCTGAGCCCTGAAAGGGACTTCACACCTGGATCCTCACTCTGGGTCCCAGGCCGCTCTCTCTGGTGACCTTGAGAAGATGGCATCCACCGTCTGGGTGGGCTGGCAGCTCTCAAGGCTACATTTAAGTGGTTCTGGTCCCTAGAACTCTGTTCTCCTGCATCACATCTGTCCTGTGAGCCAAAGCAGCGAACGGCACGCCCAGATCACACCGGAGCCCTGCCAGTGGGTTTTGGAGTGTCGTCAGTGAGATGAATCTTAAATACGCCTTGGCTCTTGCCAGGCAGATTTAAGTAAAAAAGCTTCTGATTCCCTGTCCTTGTTTCCTGGGAGAAAATCTGCAAGGAAAGACTTGGCAGATTCACAGGGAGCCGTGAAGCAGCACCCTTGGCAGGGAGTCACCTCACCGGGAATGTGTATGTTCCAGGCTGTCACCCTGGGGCTTCTCCCCACAAAACCCGCAGGCCTGGTGAGAACCCACACCTAGCATTCCGGTCCCCCTCACACGCCAGCCTAGAGCAGAAGCCCAGCCAGCCTCCGCCGCCATGCTGACTCCCACTGGAATTTGGATGAGTGTACAGGGGCTCCGCTCTCACTTAGGGCTCTGCTTTCCCTGCTCCCTCTCTGTCCTTACATAACACATGGACAGGAATGCACAGGCACACTGGCTCACACGCAGTGTACACACACGTGTGCACACACTTGAAACCATACATAAACATCAACATGGAGCCACAGGCGGCAACGGCAGTGAGTCATCATCTCCCGGTCTTCCCATGACAGGTGGAACCAGAGCTTCTGCTCCCTGGAAGTTGGGGAAAGAGTGTTTGGAGTCTGCACCCTAACGTACAGGCTGTTCTGTTGCTCACTGCGGCCCTGGGACTGGTGGCAGGGAGATAAAGAGCCTTAATCGTGGGAGATTCCCTGGTGGCTCAGCTGGTAAAGCATCAGCCTGCAATGCGGGAGACCTGGGTTTGATCCCTAGGTTGGGAAGATCCCCTGGAGAAGGGAACAGCTACCCACTCCAGTATTCTGGCTGGGAGAATTCCATGGAATATATAGTCTGTGAGGTGGCAAAGAATTGGACGCAACTGAGTGACTTTCACTCTATAATTGTAGAAGAAGTGTAATCTAACATCTGAAAGAACTCCTGATAGCATGAAAGGAGTCCTCTTGCTTGTTTCTCAAATTAATAAGGACAGACGGCTGTAGCGAATGACCAGGGCAGGGACAGCAGATGCTCCTCGGACGCTGCCACAGAGTCAGGCAGAGCCAGCATCTCAGGCCTGGGAAACACCTGGGGAAGCCAGTGGGGGTCAGCAGGTGCCAATGGAGCTGCCATTCACTGAACTACGGACGGTGAGGTAAGTGGGGCTGTGGCTGGAGTCCCACAGTGACTGCGGCTCAAACAGTTTCATCAGTTCAGGTTCTGGACTCTTCGGCACGCTCTGGCACCAAGCCTGAACAGACCCTGTCTACAAGGCGACTGCTCTACCATGAAGAGGTGGTGGGGGACTGGAAACACCCTGAACAGACCCTGTCTACAAGGCGACTGCTCTACCATGAAGAGGTGGGGGGGGTGTCCCGCTGAAGGGCTGGAAATGCCTGAAATTACCTGCAGACTGAACAGACCCTGTCTACAAGGCGACTGCTCTACTATGAAGAGGTGGGGGGGGGGGTGTCCCACTGAAGGACTGGGAACGCCTGAAACTACCTGCAGAGCAGGCATCTGTGTGTGGCCTGAGCTTCCCTTCTGGGTCTCAGGTGTTCTGGAAGTACAGACGAAAGTGCTGCCTGCGTTTGGGCCAACTCCCCTCCTGTATACACCCATGCCCACTTGCCAACAGAGCCAACACTTAACGCCATGCTTCAGCAGGTGGGCATGTATCCCCTGCGGAAAGCTGTGGGGCCCCCGACATTCCCTTGTGTGAATAAGTACACCTGAGGGATGGGGAAGCCAGGAGCAACTTCTGGACTTGGAGCCCCCAGCAGCCTCCAGCCCAGCTAACCACCCGGACGACCCGAAACCCCAGATGCCACCCCCTTAACCACCTACGTTCTCTGCAGGGAATGGCTGGGGGTGGCTTTTTCCTGAACATCTTTCTAGGCGGTGCCTCCTTGTCCTCCCCTCGTCCCACAGACACGCAGGAAGATGCTCACGTGTTCACAGTGTGCCATGCTCAGAGCTGGGCCAGCCCTCGGAACTGGGGCTCCAACTCCACAGGTGGACAACTGTGGACAAGACCCCACACACCCGCGTCACACCTGGGGTTCCTCACTGCAGACAGGAAGAGCCGGAGCGCCTCCCTCATGGCTGTGGAGGGGTTTTAATGAGGCGACGCACGCACCAACCACACAGCACACAATGCTTGCTTTTGTCCTCATCAGTATAAACGTGCTCAAAAGTCAGATGATGCAAGCTTAGCAAGCACTAGGAAAGCTTCCTGAGACACCAACTTTTTCTCAAATAAATGCCTTCCCACTTAGAGTTTATAGTCCTCATGGAAGGAGAAGGGCTGCCACTATTTGGCAAAGGGGTAAAGGGCCAGAAGGATTTACTATGTTTTCTTATAGAAAAGGAGGCAAACAGTAGAGGGAGCATCTCTTTATGAAAGCATTCCAGCGAATCAGTGAAGGCAAATGGTAGAGGCCAGTCCGTAACCCTGAACAAGCTCTGGGGGTGGTAATGAGCATCACACCAAAAAGGTCGGCAGGTGACTTTCTAACGGACAGACAGGCTGGTGATGCATGACCCCTGTCCAAGCGTGGCCATACAGGAGGGGCCAGCGGGCCTCACAGGCTTCCCTCTCACTCTGATGACGCAAGTCACATCTGAGTCTCATGCTGCCTCTGATCCAGCCGCCATCTGTAGCGATACAGAGGCCACAGGGATACAGTAAATGACACCCCAGAGACGACACGGCCATGGCCAGCTGGAGGGCCCCTCTGCAGGCCGAGTGGGCAGCTTCACTGCTGTGGTTACATGGGGCAGGGGGAGGGGGGCACCCATGTGGGCACAGCAGAGGCTGCGGTCACCCCAGCAAGAGGCCCTGACCACAAGTCTGACGCAAACTCTACACAGAAGCTTGTGAGACAGTCTTGGAATTCTCAGTCCTGCCTGAATAGTTGATGATAATGAAGACTTTTTTTTAAAGGTTTGGTAGGTGGTTATGCTTTTATAATAAAGAACTTTCATATTTTAGCAATTTATACTGCTGTATCTGGGAGAGATTGGGGGCAGGAGGAGAAGGGGACAACAGAGAATGAGATGACTGGATGGCATCACCGACTCAATGGACATGAGTTTGAGTGAACTCCGGGAGTTGGTGATGGACAGGGAGGCCTGGCGTGCTGTGATTCATGGGGTCACGGAGAGTCGGACACGACTGAGCAGCTGAACTGAACTGAACTGGACTGATCTCTATATAAAATTACACACTAGCACGGATTTGCTTCAAAGTAACCTGAGTCTGGGGAGGCAAGGCTGATGGGGTGTAGAAAAAGTAGGTTTGGCTCCTCTTTGAATCACCCATAATAAAAAAATTTTAGAAAATGTTAAAGAGAGGATAAGTAATTATATTTGCCAGGTCACAGATCACAGGTAATGAGATTTAAGGAAAGAAGAAGAACCAGGCTTACGGGGCCGTGGCCATGAAGAGGGTGGAGGTGGGCAGCCAGCCGCCAGGGGCTCGCAGTACAGGAGCAGGCGCGGGGAGGCCAGGGGTTCAGAAGCTTGATGAGCGGCCGTGGGTGAGGACACACACCCTCCATTGACACAATAGGAATCTGTGGGGTATTCATTTAAAAAGTTCACACTCGGGCTCTCACGGCTGTAATAGGTCACAGATGGTGATCGCAAATTTATGGAGACAACAATCACCCCAGGTGATGCTCAGGTAGGCGGTCCTGGAGCTGCCCTGAAAAACGCGAGTCTAGCACCAGGCCTGCTGTTTCAGAAACAGACACTCTCGTGGTGGTTTACCCACAGGATGAACCCGCGTTAAGCAAGTTCCAAGTTCACAGACGGTGTTTAAGGGGTGAGTCAGCCTGAGCGCATCTGAGGGGAACTGAAATGACCTTTAGAGCCGAGTCCGCGTCCTCCCTGGGAGGCAGGCCTGTGGGCCAACGGCACCCATGACCCTTCCGGGGGCAGAGCGGAACCAGGAAGGGAAGCCGTGGGACGCGCGTGTCTGCATGCCCCGGGGGTCTGCACGGACGCACCGCGGTCTGGACTCATGGTGGTCCCGGTTCCTTGGCCCTGCCGACTTGTTGCAGGAGGCCATGGGCCTGGGGCCAGGGTCCCCGTCCAGGGGTCTGCGCTCACCAGCTCCCCTCCAGGCACTGGGTCTGGAACCTGATTTCCAAGAGATGGGAGGTTCACTCCGGCCCCACGCGCCCCGTACTTCTCAGCCCCCCGCCAGCCTCCTCCCGCCGTGTTCTGGAGCCGTGAGCTCAAACGGCAGAGCTGCTGGAGGAAGGACAGGGCTGCCCAGCTGCAGCAGGGCCGTGGTGTGAGCAGGAAGCACACGTTACACTTCCTGAGTTCATTCTGGGGTCCCTCATTAAGCCTCCGGGCCATCCTGACCAATTCAGACGCTAGTGAGCTGCTCAGACAGCGCACACACTCCGATCAGCTCAGGCGGCACCACCTGTGTCTACTGACAGGTGCTCAGGGTCATTTGCTCTGCAGCCTTTCCCGGCTCCTGGGGGCGGGGGGCCTCCTGACCACCCTCCCACCTGCCCCAGCTACACTTATTTGCATTTTCTGTGAGAGCAAATGATTAGTGGGAAATTTCCAAAAAGAGCATTTTAAAGATTTATATCTGAAATAGAATTTATATCATCTCCTGTTGTTGTGAAAAGTAAAACACCAGACCACGCAAACAAACAACTGACTCTGGCATTCCGAGCCACCATCCTGCGGTGGGGCATGTCCAGGGGTCAGTGGAGGTGTCTAACCAAGAAGACAAGGGGACTAGTATGGATTTGATAGTATCAGTGAAAAAAGCAACATTGTAGCTGATCTTGTTCACGGAGAGAAGCTTTTTCCCCTAGTGGATTTTCACAGGTGGGCTAACATTTAATGTAGCAAGTGTAATCTCAGCATATTTCTACAGCATGGCACCTATTTTTATAATTTAGAGATATACACCTACATTTCATATAAATACAATTTTCTTACAGATACTGAAAACAAAGAATGTGTGTGTGCTCGCTCACTTACACAACCGCATGGACTGTAGCCCGCCAGGCTTCTCTGTCCATGGAATTTTCCAGGCAAGAATACTGGAAAATACTGGGCTGCATATCCTTCTCCAGGGGATCTTCCCGGCCCAGGGATGAAACCTGCATCTCCCGTATCTCCTGCGTCGGCAGGTGGGTTCTTCAGCACTTGAGACACCTGGGGGAGCCCTGGACAAGAACAGAGACCACAGTCCAGCCCTTCTTGATAGACCTGGCTAATCATGGTGACTGTTTTACGTTACAAGAGCGACGCAACGCTGAGTGCTGGGGGCCCTTCAGGTCAGCGACTCGGTTGGCTGCTTCTCACAGAGTCGGGTCTGTGTTCTGACCTTTGTGGCCCCCTCCCCTCCTTCCGTCACTCCTGCGGTTTGCTTGGTGGGTCCTTCGAATAAGCTGCTCTCAGGCCACACTTCTGGGGCTGTTTGCACCTCTCTGCGCCCCATGTGGCTTCAGGAGCCCTTGTGCCAGGGAGCAAGTGCATGGGCGTCAGGGCAGCAGGTGGGTCCACGCTCACTGTGACCCCACGTCTGACTCCGGGGTGGCTGGGCTCCCCGCTCTGTTCATGCTCCTGCGATGGAGACCCGGCTCGAGGGCACCACGAGTGCCGGGGTGCTCAGACACTAACAGGCTCTTCTGCTTTCTGTGTGAGGATGAATTAGAGATAGGGTTCACACAACCTTGACATTTTGCCCAGCAACTCCAGAGCATGTGAGGGACAGAGATAAACTATTTATGGATGACGGATGGAGTTTTCAGGAGAGCACACACACTGCTTCGCAAACAGAGGAATTTCCTGTGTCATCGTGGGCCTTTCCAACTGCAGTCTCACGTATACACAGCATCACAGGAGGACGCAGGCACAGGCACTGCCCTCAGCAGACACAACACGGGAGGACGCAGCGCCTGAGGGGAAGGAGCCTCGGACTCAGGGTTTACTTGCAGCTCTGTGACACGTAGGGGCTTTGGCTTTGGAGAGCCCCCTGTGGGCGGGGGTCACTGCCAGTCGGGTGACCCCAGGATGAAGCTCTGTTCGATGGGGACCAGCTCCCCTAGGCGGCTTGGGAGCCGGCCCAGAACACCCCACCCAGAGCTTATCCTCACTCAAGTAGTAAAGGGGATGCCCAGTTCTGCTCTCAGCATGGCACAGGCTAAATGACTATGTGAAAAAATGGATGCAGGAAAGTTGCCTTGTGTCTCCATGGGCCGTGTCATGCCCACTGCCTAGTACTGGTGAGTGTGAGCCACACACGCACACACAGGCCTACACAGACACACACACACACACACAGAGGCCTACATAGACACACACACACACACACACACACAGGCCTACACAGACACGCACACACAGGCCTACACAGACACACACACACACACACAGAGGTCTACACAGACACAGACACAGACACACACACACACACACAGAGGCCTACACAGACACACACACACACACACAGAGGCCTACACAGACACACACACAGGCCTACACAGAAACAGGCCTACACAGACACACACACATTCAGAAGCCTAAGAGATGCACACACACAGGCCTACACAGACACATCCACATACATAGGCCTACATGGATACATACACACACCAAGGCCTGCACACACACATACACACGACACGTGTGCTCACACACCTGCACACACCCATGTGCTCTCTCTCACACACAGACACACATTCACACGTCCTCCTGAACCTTTTGAAAGTGGATTGTAGGGGTTACAGTTACTCAGGCCTAAACCTCCAATATTCATTTTCTAAGGGAGCAAAAAATTCTCCTACATAACCCAATAGTAATTTTAACAAAAAAGAAAGTTATCATTGTTTCAATGACATCAGAAAACGAGCATGCCATATTCATAGCCCTCAATACTCCCAAATATTTCCTGTAGCTCTTTTGCCACATTAAAAAATGCAGCTAAGATATAAAACCACCTTCTTTTTATACTCTAAAGAATCTCTGAAGAGTATGTTGCTATGTTTCTCCACTTTTTGTCATTACATAGCTATCTCCTGAACGTTATTTTAGAAAACACTTGAATCATTTTGAAAGCTGACCTTGAAATTATAACTTTATTGCTGAATAAGTGGACAAGCAGTGACATGGCTTCTTGTTTCACACCTTGCAAAGCAAGCATTTAGTTAGAGGACTTTAGGGATAAGAGCATGCGTGGAGCGCAGGATCACGGGAGGCGTGGCGGTCGCTCAGAGGTGCTGTGCGCACGTCCCCAGCATCACACGGTGATGGGGGCCGGGCCGGGTCCTGCCCTTCCTCACTCACCCGCCCTCTCCCGTCTGCCTCCTCCCTCCCCCTCCTTGCTTTCCTCCACCCTTCCCTCCTGGCCTCCTTCCCTTCCTTCCTTTATATTTGCCCGGCTCAGAAATAAGAAAACGTGAATAAACGAACAAATAAAAACAATGGAGACACCCCTGAATTCTGCCCGCTCTGCACAGTGAAGACACAGAGACACTTCTATTGGTTTCCTGTCCACTGTCCAGAAGTTTCTATGCATATACAAGCAAAGAGACCTGCAGTTCAGACTTCTGCTTCTCTTCGGCATCTTGCTTTTTTCTGTAACAAAATAGCCTTGAAATCTGTCTACATCAGTTCGTGGAGTGCTTCTTCATTTTTACACAGCTGCATGGCAAGAGAAGGCACTTTGATTGGAAGAGCAAAAAGCACAGCACAGATGTAAGTCAGATTACTTCTGCCTTGTGTATGGTGGCGAAGCGAGCATGTCTTGGTTCTTTATGAATAATAATCACAATGCTACAATGAGGGAGGGTGAGCTGGGCCTAAGGCGCTCAGCCCCGCGTTTCACGGGCATAGTTTCAGGCCACCCTCAAGAGATGACGAAGCAGAAGACATGCAGCCTATTTTACAGATGGAAATGCTGGGATTCTAGAAGACTGAGGGTGTCATTTCTTCCTGCTTTCAAGTCCGGGCTGTTCTGTCCTTTACAGTCCCATGCGATGCTGTCTGCGTCTCACCCAGACTTACACCCTGTCCTGCCTGCCTCCACGGCCACTGTCCCACACCTCTTCCCAAGCAGCCTTGCCCTGGGGGAGGCCTCGGCCTGCCGCGTGGCCCTCTGAACCGTGGTCCTTCTCAGCATCTTGTCGAGGACCGGCGCCCCCCGGCGGCCGTGTTCAGACTCCCCCGGGTTTCCTCAGTTTCCTCACTGTCCACAGAGCTTGCCCCCCACTCATGGCAGCCACGCCCCCTCCTGCCCCAACCCTCAGTCCCCTGGGTCTTTGCAGACGCTGGAGCATCGTCCATGACAACCGCGTCTGTCTGCGAAGTGTGTGTTAATTTCCCAGGAACCCCCACGGCCTCCCCAGGAGCACTGAGCTTCTCCCACTTTTAGGCTGAGTTGGGCTTTATCACCTCTGCACACCCTTCTTACAGCTCTTCCCACAGTGGGTGGTGTGTTTTGGGGGGTCTATGTGTCCCCTCACCATTAAAGGGCTAAATGTGAACAGATATGTGGCCGAATTCCCTAATTCTACTGTTTGTACAGAGCAGCTGAGTCAAAAATGTTACAGAAATGCACAGTTATGTGTAAGGATGATGCTTGCAATAATTTAACTTTTTTTATAATTAAAACAATACAAAACAAGGGACTTCTCTCGCGGTCCAGTGGTTAAGAATCTGCCTGCCAATGCAGGCGACACAGGTTTGACCCCTGGCCCGGGAAGATCCCACAGGCTGAGGGGCAGCTAGGCCCACAGGCTGCAACTACGGAGCCTGCACTCTGGAGCCAGGGCTCCGTCACGTGAGATGCTGCTGCACTGAGGGGCCCGTGCGGTGACGAGAGAGTGACCCCCACTCGCCGCAGCCAGAGAAACAGGCGCAGCAACGAAGACCCAGCACAGCCGAAAGCAAACAAGTAAAACCTGAAACAACAGGCACATGTTGCCTTTAAGTGTGGGGTAAACACAGTCCCTCCGCTGGCACCTGTGGGAAACAGACCCAAATCACACCAGGAAACACACGGGCTCCAGGCAGCAGGGTTAGCGTCTGTAGCTTTGTGGACATCAACTTGCAGGAGGGGCGGGGCCAAGCAAAGAAAAGGTGGCATTCAAGAAGGCACCACGGCAGCGTGGGGCTTCATGGAAAAGGCCTAAGGTGGTGTGTAGGACTGAACGCATTGAATCATGCTTAACACGGTAACACACACTCCAGGAAATTAGTGGAAAATAATGGCATAAAGTGGACATTCAATGTTCCTTCCACCTTTGACCCCCAGTAAATATATACACCTTTGTTACATAAATGTTGGGACACAATATGTGAATATATATATGCTTCCATGGTGGCTCAGTGGTGAAGACTCCGTCTGCCAATGCAGGAGATGCAGGTTTGACCCTGGGGTCGGGAAGATCCCCTGGAGAAGGAAATGGCAACCCACTCCAGTGTTCGTGCCTGGAGAATCCCATGGGCAAGGAGCCTTGTGGGTTATAGTCTATATAGTGGCAAGAGAGCTGGACATGACTTAGCGATTAAACAACAACAACATGTATTTGGACAGCATCACCAACTCAATGGACATGAGTCTGAGCAAACTCTGGGAGACAGTGGAGGACGGGGAGGCCTGGTGTACTGTAGTCCATGGGGCTGCAAAGATTCGGCCTTGACTTAGCAACTGAACGACGACAACACTATGTATTTAGAGTTACAGAGTGTCTGGAAAAACAAACTGAAGACCACATTTCTCCAAACCGTGCTGTGTTGCCTGTCCCGTAGCCCGGCCCCAGTACACAGCGCCGCTGACCCACAGGAGCGTCACTGGTTACGTCCCACAATAGCTCTCCCAGCTTTGAGGCTTGGCACACGCAACCCCTTGTGTGTACAGAGGGGGCGACAGCTCCAGTGCTTGCTTTAATTTGACTTTCTACCCACATGACTTTCAGGATGAGTTCAGGATATTTCTTGACAGGCCAGTTGACAAAGGGATGAAATCACTAGAGGGTGATCTCCATTCTAAACCCCACGGGTTTCGTGGGCCGGCCCCGCCTGCTGCAGGCATGACAGCTGTTCTTCCGTCTTCTTGCAGACTCTGGGTAGGCTCCACCCTGACTCCCCAGCTCACACACCAGCCAAGCGCTTGTCTATGGAGCGGCATCCCTGCAGACTACACTGGGTGAGTTTGCAAGTAATAAAATTTGAGGAGAGAGTCAGGGTATATACCCTCTTTCCCACATACAACAGCAACCATTTAGGAGCTTTTATTTAGATTTTTACTTGAGGCTAGGAGACTTGGATTACCATGGTATTGAATGGTTTACCTTGGAAAGGAACAGAGATCATTCTGTCATTTTTGAGATTGCACCCAAGTACTGCATTTCGGACTCTCTTGTTGACCATGATGGCTACTCCATTTCTTCTAAGGGATTCCTGCCCACAGTAGTAGATATAATGGTTATCTGAGTTAAATTCACACATTCCAGTCCATTTTACTTCCCTGATTCCTAGAATGTTGACATTCACTCTTGCCATCTCCTGTTTGACCACTTCCAATTTGGCTTGATTCGTGGACCTAACATTCCAGGTTCCTATGCAATATTGCTCTTTACAGCATCGGACCTTGCTTCTATCACCAGTCACATCCACAACTGGGTGTTTTTTTGCTTTGGCCCCATCCCTTCATTCTTTCTGGAGTTATTTCTCCATTGATCTCCAGTAGCATATTGGGCACCTACCAACCTGTTGGGGGGCGGTTCATCTTTCAGTGTCCTATCTTTTTGCCTTTTCACACTGTTCATGGGGTTCTCAAGGCAAGAATGCTGAAGTGGTTTGCCATTCCCTTCTCCACTGGACCACATTCTATCAGCTGTTTTTAGAAAAGGCAGAAGAACTAGAGATCAAAATGCCAACATCTGCTGGATCATAGAAAAAGCAAGAGAGTTCCAGAAAAACATCTATTTCTGCTTTATTGACTATGCCAAAGCCTTTGACTATGTGGATTACAATAAACTGTGGAAAATTCTGAAAGAGATGGGAATACCAGACCACCTGAGCTGCCTCTTGAGAAACCTGTATGCAGGTCAGGAAGCAACAGTTAGAACTGGTCATGGAACAACAGACTGGTTCCAAATAGGAAAAGGAGTATGTCAAGGCTGTATATTGTCACCCTGCTTATTTAACTTATATGCAGAGTACATCATGAGGAACGCTGGGCTGGAAGAAGCACAAGCTGGAATCAAGATTGCTGGGAGAAATATCAATAACCTCAGACATGCAGATGATACCACTCTTATGGCAGAAAGTGAAGAAGAACTAAACAGCCTCTTGAAGAAAGTGAAAGAGGAGAGTGACAAAGTTGGCTTAAAGCTCAACATTCAGAAAACTAAGATCATGGCATCCTCTCCCATCACTTCATGGCAAATAAATGGGGAAACAGTGGCTGACTTTATTTTTTTTGGCTCCAAAATCACTGCAGATGGTGATTGCAGTCATGAAATTAAAAGACGCTTACTCCTTGGAAGGAAAGTTATAACCAACTTAGGCAGCATATTTAAAAGCAGAGACATTACTTTGTCAACAAAGGTACGTGTAGTCAAGGTTATGGTTTTTCCAGTAGTCACGTATGGATGTGAGAGTTGGACTATAAAGAAAGCTGAGCGCCAAAGAATTGATGTTTTTGAACTGTGGTGCTGGAGAAGACTCTTGAGAGTCCTGTGGACTGTAAGGAGATCCAACCAGTCCATCCTAAAGGAAATGAGACCTGGGTGTTCATTGGAAGGACTGATGTTGAAGGTGAAACTCCAATATTTTGGCCACCTGATGTGAAGAGCTGACTCATTTGAAAAGACCCTGATGCTGGGAAAGATTGAGGGCAGGAGGAGAAGGGGATGACAGAAGATGAGATGGTTGGATGGCATCACTGACTCGATGGACATGAGTTTGGGTGAACTCTGGGAGTTGGTGATGGACAGGGAGGCCTGGCGTGCTGCAGTCCATGGGGTTGCCAAGAGTCGGATATGACTGAGCGACTGAATGGAACTGAACTGAGAGGCCAGTAAAATCCTGGCCTGAGGGACAGAGCCACCTGCCGCCAACTTTGTGAATAAAGTTTTATTGGGACATGGCCCCGAACTCTTGCTGACACGTCGTCCTGGCTCCTTTCTCACAACAATGGTGAGAGGACAGGATCTGCTAATACTAAGGTATTTACCACCTGGCCCTTCGTATTAAAAGTTGGTCCACCCTGATCTAAGCCGTCTAATGATTTATACCTTTTCCTTTTATAGACAGGCATGTGAAGAATTACCCTTTGTCCCAGAAACTGCTGTTATGACATACCCATGCTCCAATTTAAAATGCTAATCTGTTCACGTCATTCTACTGTTTTATTTCATCACCCAGGAACTTAAGTGTTTATGACACCCTCAGAGCAAATATATATTGATTATCCCGCAAGGGCCAAACACGGATCTTTGAAGGGTAAGAGAACGGGTAAAAATGTCCAGGAATCCAAGCGCAAGTGTGTGTGTCCCCTGCCCTTGGTGCTGTGCCCCGTGGGCCTCCTGGGTGTTGTCAGCAGAGCCCACAGGGGCGAGACGTGGTCAGGGCGGGGTGAGACAATGTGGGAGTGTTGGCCCTGCTCCTGCTGTCACTGTGACTGTTCTCCCATCGGCCTTGGGGCCTCCAAGTGTGCGTCACACCCACAAGCGTCCACCACCTCCAGGGCCTGTGACACTTGGCCAGAGGCCGGGCAGGCTAGAAATTTTAATCCTTTTTTGAGCAAGTCCAACCACCTGCCTTGAAAATGCACAGGTCTCAGAATTAAACATCCTGCCTCCACCAAGAAGACCATGCAAAGCCACAAGTTGAGTGTAAACATGGATTTCTCTTCAAAAACTAGCTTATTTATTTATTTGCTTCTTTATCTATTCTTGTCTAATCTCCAGTGAGATTGGTCTTTGAATGCTCTGCAGTACACCACACACACTGATAGCCATCATTTAAATGTTGAACACTTAACTCCATGCCAGAAGCACCAATTCAGACCCATGTGAAATATTCCACTAAATATTCTTTAATTCATGACCAAAGCACAAGGAGATTGGACAAGACAACATAACCGCTCTGTGTGAACCAGCTCCAGTTCAGAAACTTTATCTGACCTTAAAGTCAGCTCTTACTTTAATGCTCAAATGCATAGCTCTTTTTTTTTTTCTTTAAACTCCAGGCAAATGATGATTAAACATAATGCCTTTCCCAAACTAAACCAGCGAATGGGTTTCTTTAGGGAAAGGGAGCGAGATATAGATGAGAAAATAATTACAGCAAGCGTGACCTATTGTCCCAGTTCACAGAGCTCTGAAGACCGCAGCGCCCATGAGGCCGGGGTGTCTGGAAGCCGGTCCCAGCCCTTCACTCCACGTCACAGTGAGGAGCTCTGTTGTCAGGCAAATGGGGAGCCGGCAGACAGACAAACTGCTATCACACGGTGAGCCTTCAAAGCTTGCCAGAGTTCTCGGAAACCACCAGCGTGCCAGCACCTTCCCATTTCCCCCAGCGAAGTCCCAGGTGGAAAAGGGATCCTGAGTCTGGTTATAGAAAAGATACCACGAGCGTTTCTGAGGCCAGTTCCCTGCACATGTTCACAGGCTGAGCTCTGCCCCGGCGGGAACTGACTCACGTGACAGGCGTGGGGACTCTGGGCACTGACAGTCCCTGGAAACTGTGCTGCCTGACAGCCTCCCCCTGCCGTCTGCCAACCCCACCCCCGGGCTCTGAGCCATAATCAGTAAACCTTCCTGAACAATGTAGATCTGGGGGCAATGATTCAAGATGACGCCTTTCCATCTGAGGGTCCACGTCCCCCACCCTGGGGGCCCCAGGGACCCCTCAAAGCGCCCCAAGTGATGCAGGCGTCTGTGTGGCTTCAGGAGCAAGAACAGGCGTGCGTCCTCTCATTTAACTGCCAAGGGCTCTTTTTAACACAAAATGTCTGTGTGGAAAGGGTGCATAACAGGATTTCATCTGCCTCCCGGAAGCCTGGCAGCACCAGGCAGCTGAGATGGGGTGGTGACTCAGAGGCAATTTGGGGGCACCAGGGAAGGAGATGCTTGTCCTCAGCTCCTCGAGAGCGGATGATGGGTACCTGAACTCAGCAGCCGGGCAGGTGCTCTGTGCGTCTGACTTTCTCCCTCTGTCGATCGGGGTCCGGAGAGGCCCACGGACGCGATCTCACCAGCTCTCCTCTGGGTTCACTTTCTAGAGGGCAAGACAACAGCAGCTGAGTGACAGGAGCCCCCTCTCTGTGTCCCCAAGGGCAGTTTTACAGACAGACAGCCGCATGTGGGGGCCGCGCAGCGCTGGACTCAGAGATCCTGATATGGGGGCGCTGACAGACACGTGGGGGCCGCGCAGTGCTAGACTCAGAGATCTTGGTATGGGGGCACTGACGGACACGTGGGGGCTGTGCAGCGCTGGGCTCAGAGGTCCTGATATGGGGGCGCTGACGGACAAGCAGCAAGTGTTGCTAAACCTTGAGTTAATTTATTTTGAAATCCAAGATATTTAATATTTCTAAATACACATCTGGTTTTGAAGGTAAAATGAGTGCACTTTATATTTAAATTGACCAATTATCACCAACTTTGTAAGATTATTATCTTTTTTTAACACTTAGACGCAAATAAGAAACAAGTTAATAAGTGAAAAATATTTGAGATGTGTAAGTATTTCCTAGAAATAATGTGACTTCATTCATAACCAGATAGAGTCTGTTGATGACAAGGATGTTTCTGAATGTCTGGTCAATTTTATTTTAAAATAACAACAACAAATACAGTTTCTTATTTGATGTAAATTTAGATTTTATCTATCAACCTTCCATCAAGGTTTTCTGCAAGAGCATCTCAGTGTGAGGGACAGTTTTAGTTGAAAAAGAAAATATCAAGGTGATTTCAAGATGATCCTTATTGTCAGGGGAAAATGTATTTTGTTTAAGCAAAAAAGGCTGAACCGGAATATCAGAAAGTGGAGAGAACTAGGGGTCTCCTTGTCGACACTATTGTTTCTGGAGCGAACCTCCAAGTTCGGCGATGCTCATTAAGCCCAGTCTGTGACCCCGAAGCCCAGGTGTTAATGTGGCAGCACGGTGTGTCAGGCGAGTGGAGAGACCCCCGGGTCCCCTGCTGTGGATCAGCGCCTCCCACAGCATTACCGTAAATCCTCTGGAGCACACTGTCCTCCGCTTCCTGGTCACACCTCAGCACGGACACACACTGAGGGGCTTCGCAAGCGGGGTTTGCAGTAAGTCAGATGCACAGCTTCCAACAGGCGCACAGGCAGCCAAGCAGCTTCCAATATTTTCTCCAGTAAGAGCTTACCCAAACGCACAAAGAGCAGAGCAATTCTGAAATATGCACATGGAGCTGCTGCTGCTGCTGCTGCTGCTAAGTCGCTCCAGTTGTGTCCGACTCTGTGCGACCCCAGAGATGGCAGCCCGCCAGGCTCCCCCGTCCCTGGGATTCTCCAGGCAAGAACACCGGAGTGGGCCGCCATTTCCTTCTCCAATGCATGAAAGTGAAAGTGAAGTCGCTCAGTCGTGTCCGACTCTTAGCGACCCCACGGACTGCAGCCTACCAGGCTCCTCCGTCCATGGGATTTTCCAGGCAAGAGCACTGGAGCGGGGTGCCATTGCCTTCTCCGGTATTAAAGTCTAGACTCATTAATTTGGAGTTACCTTGTAATAGTTTAATATATATTTTGCTTTTAATAGAAATTGCAATTTGTGATTTTATTTATAGCTAATGACACTGCAAAACTGAGGAAACCTGCTTTGTGGCCAATACTCATGTCCTGTTACACACATTCACCCCCCCACACACGCACATGTGCATACATACACACACACCCTCACACACCCACACACGTACACATACACACACATGTACGCACACACATACACACATACACCCCACACATACATACCCTCACACACACACATACACACATACATGCACATGTGCGCACATACATACACACACATGCACACACATGCACACATGCACACACACATACACCCCCACACACATGTGTGCACATACATACACCCACACACCCACACATGTACACACACACATGCAAACATACACCCCACACGCACATGTGCACACATACATACACACACACGTACACATACACACACACGCACACACATATACTCCCCCACATGCACATGTGCGCACATACACACACGTATACATACACACATGCACATGTACACCCCCACACACATGCACATGTGCGCACATACACACACACACACGTACAGATACACACACACGCACACACATATACTCCCCCACATGCACATGTGCGCACATACACACACACACACGTACAGATACACACACACGCACACACATATACTCCCCCACATGCACATGTGCGCACATACACACACACATACACCCCCCACACGCACATGCACGCGCACACACACACACGTACACACACATGCACACACATACACCCCCACACATGCACATGTGTGCACACACATACACCCCCACATGCACATGTGTGCACATACACACACACATACACCCCCACATGCACATGTGCGCACATACACACACACATACACCCCCCACACGCACATGCACGCGCGCACACACACACGTACACACACATGCACACACATACACCCCCACATGCACATGTGTGCACATACACACACACATACACCCCCACATGCACATGTGTGCACACACACACACACATACACACATGCACATGCGCGCACACACACGTACACACATGTACACACATACACACACACCCCCACATGCACATGTGCGCACACACACACACACATACACACATGCACATGCGCGCACACACACGTACACACATGTACACACATACACACACATGCACACATGCCCACACACATACACACCCACACATAGGCCATGTATACACACACCCACACACAGTCATACACATATGCACACATGCCCACACACATACTGGGAGTACAGAGGTTCCTTTTCAACTCCAGCGGCTCTTCCGTGTACAGCACCATTTGTAAACCTAATGTTTAGTGACAGGCAGGCACACTCAACCGTGCTGCTGTCAGCTCACAACCACAGGTCATCTGGACTCAGGGACGAGTCTCCATCCGGGATGAGCACCCACGTCTTCCACACTCTGGTCTCCAGAGCTCAGAGTTCGCAGCTCGCCTCCCACGCTGGTGGCTGAGCGCACGCGGGTGCTCTGGGCCCAGGCGCCGCATCTGGGGAAGGCCAGTGTGTGCTCGCTGCACACTTCCTGCCGGCAGCCGCCACTCTGTCTGGAATCCAAGCTTGCTTTCCATTGCCGAACGCTCGGCTGCTGTGCACCAGTGCCAAACAGAAACTCGGACACGGGTTTGGGTGAAGTAGAAACGATTAGCCCTATTGCTTTGCCTGGCAAAGGGGGCCACAGCGGGCTCCTGTCCTGGAAGGCTGTATCCCAGCCCAGTGGGGAGGGGGGCTTGGTGCGGAGTTTATAGCAATTGCTCATGGGAGGGGCTGCCAGTAAGACCAGTGTGCCCAGGGTCTCCACTGCTCCAATCTGGTCTCAGGCAGTCTTCTTGAGCTTCTCTGGTTCTTTTAACGTACCTTCAGGTGGGCTTTCTCTGGCTTGAAGAATGCTGACATTGTAAAGAACTTAAAGACATTGCTCTGTGTGTCCCCTGAGGCAAGGGGGCACTGCTCGAAGGCTGAGTTATTGTTTCCTGGCCGCCCCTTCCTTGTCTCTTCATCTTCCCCCTCCCTCCTCCCCTCCCCTGATCAGCAACTGATCAAATCTGACCTTTGGAGCTCAGTCAGTCCAGTCTCTCAGTCTTGTCCCATGGACGGCAGCGCGCCAGGCCTCCCTGTCCATCACCCACTCCCGGAGACTGCTCAAACTCATGTCCATCGAGTCGGTGATGCCATCCAGCCATCTCATCCTCTGTCGTCCCCTTTTCCTCCTGCCTTCACTCTTTCCCAGCATCAGGGTCTTTTCAAATGAGTCAGTTCTTTGCATCAGGTGGCCAAAGTATTAGAGCTTCAACTTCAGCATCAGTCCTTCCAATGAATATTCAGGACTGATTTCCTCTAGGATTGACTGGTTTGATCTCTTTGCAGTCAAAGGGACTCTCAAGAGTCTTCTCCAATACCACAGTTCAAAAGAATCAGTTCTTTGGCACTCAGCTTTCTTTATGGTCCAACTCTCACATCCATACATGACTACTGGGAAAACCATAGCTTTGACTAGATGGACCTGTGTCAGCAAACTAATGTCTCGGCTTATTAACATGCTGTCTAGGTTGCTCACAGCTTTTCTTCCAAGGAGCAAGCATCTTTTAATTTCATGGCTGCAGTCACCATCTGCAGTGATTTTGGAGCCCCCCAAAATAAAGTCTCTCACTGTTTCCCCATCTATTTGTCATGAAGGGATGGGACCGGATGCCGTGATCTTTGTTTTTCAAATGTTGACTTTTAAGTCAGCTTTTTCACTCTCCTCTTTAACTTTCATCAAGAGGTTCTTGAGTTCCTCTTCACTTTTTGCCATAAGGGTGGTGTCACCTGCATATCTGAGGTTATTGATATTTCTCCCAACAATCTTGATTCCAGCTTGCGCTTCATCCAGCCTGGCATTTTGCATGATGTACTCTGCATATAAGTTAAATAAGCAGGGTGACAATATACAGCCTTGATGTACTGCTTTCCCAATTTGGAGCCAGTCTGTTGTTCCATGTCCAGTTTGTAAGGCCGGACCCCGGTGGCCATCATGGCTTCTCCTTCTCCTCTTCCCTTTGTGCTCTATTCTCTCATTCCCTCCCCTACTGCTGGAGTGTCCTTGATGGAGCGGCTCCTGGTAGAAATCAACCCTCTCCTAACCTCCCCCTCCTAACCTCCTGCCCAGAAACAGCAAGAACTATTCTGCTGCGTCAGCACAACCTTGAGCAGACCGGGCGACCAACCTGGCCTTGCCCCCGGCTGACTGACCTGTGAGGGACGCCACTCCAAACCCTGCCTAAAGCTGTATAAGTTGCCTCTTGCCTTTGTTCCGTGCAGACTCCCCCGACCTCGCTCTGTTAGGTCCGGGAATCCCGCCCGGGGGCGCCTGGCCATTAAAGCCTGTTGCATTATCTATTTGGCGTCTGGGTTCTTTTATTTAACGTCATTGGGCCGTTTCGACCTTACACAGTTCTAACTGTTGCTTCCAGACCTGCATACAGATTTCTCAGGAGGCAGGTCAGGTGGTCTGGTATTCCCATGTCTTTCAGAATTTTCCAGTTTGTTGTGATCCACACAGTCAAAGGCTTTGGCATAGTCAATAAAGCAGAAGTAGATGTTTTTCTGGAACTCTCTTGCTTTTTCGATGATCCGACAGATGTTGGCAATTTGATCTCTGGTTCCTCTGCCTTTTCTAAATCCAGCTTTAACATCTGGAAGTTCACGGTTCATGTACCACTGAAGCCTGGCTTGGAGAATTTTGAGCATTACTTTGCTAGCGTGTGAGATGAGTGCAATTGTGCAGTAGTTTGAACATTCTTTGGCATTGCCTTTCTTTGGGATTGGAATGAAAACTGACCTTTCCCAGTCCTGTGGCCACTGCTGAGTTTTCCAAATTTGCTGGTATATTGACTGCATCACTTTCACAGCATCATCTTTCAGGATTTGAAATAGCTCAACTGGAATTCCATCACCTCCACTAGCTTTGTTCGTAGTGATGCTTTCTAAGGCCCACTTGACTTCGCATTCCAGGATGTCTGGCTCTAGGTAAGTGATCACACCATCGTGGTTATCTGGGTCATGAAGGTCATTTTTGTATTGTTCTCCTCTGGACCTCAGGAAAGGTCGGAGGCTGGAGGGGTACCGGGAGGATTCTGCCTGGGGCTCCACAGGGTCCTGCCCGTTTCATCTCTACCAGATCCTACTAAGGCCGTTCCATATGGACTTGATGTTACTGATGCTGAAACCATAATACAATGGTTTAAAAACAGAACTACTCCTTTCATGGAATATTAGTAAACAGATGTATTATCAGTAGATTAGCCAGACCCATCTTAACCAACAGCGGTGTGAACATTGAGGGGTCATGTGCGTCCCTGGAGTTCGGGTTCTCTGATAACAGTAGAGCTGAACTGAAAATGCAGACTATGTCCTTTAGCTCCAAGTGTCAGCACGCCTACAGTCTCCAGCGCCTTGCCGTCAGGCCCTGGGTGTGAGTTCCGGGCCAGAGGCCCGTCTGTGCAGACCGTGTGCTCCCTCACTTGTGCACACACTCAGGTCTCCTCTGTTTACATGGCAGGTGCACGTGCAGTTCTGAACGTCACCTGAGGGCCACCGGGACCTCCCCTGCAGGCCTTTCTGCCCCGAGGTGCGCCTGAGTGAGCAGCACTCAGCTGGCGGCAGGCGTGCGGCCGTCTGCCCCACTCTCTGCCCTGCAGGGGCCGCACACTGAGCTGGGAACACTGGGTCCCTGCTCCAGGCGCCTCCCTGAGGATCCTAAGTGTTGCTCAGATGACACACGTGTAAACTTCCTGGCACCCTGAGTCACGGCTGTGGGGTTATCTGCCAGTGGAAATGCTTCTTGCCTTTTTTTTCTTGCTCTGAAAGTTCTATATGAGATTGGGTGAAAAGTGAGGGGCATGTTTTGACAGCAGCTCTTTCCAGACTCACCACACTGAGTCACAAGAGCCAGACAAGCCCTGCTGGCTCAGTCAGATGCAAATCCTCCTCCAGGAGCCGACTTGGAGGCTCAGGAAGGAACCGAAGCCCCCAGAGGACCCTGCTGCGCTCAGGACCCTCGCCTGGGCTGGCGGAGAGGGAGGGCCGCCCTCTACGCCTTCTGTGTGGCTCAGTGGGCGCATCGGGGGTGGCTGATGGTCGGAAGAGAGTCATGTCTCAGCCCCAGGTTGGGTGTGGCCTGGTCACCGTGCCCTTGATACTCTGCTCACGCACCTCGTGTGTAAGCGTCAGTGGAAGCTGGACGATCGCTCAGCGGTCACGATGAGATGAGCCGCCACTTGTGAGCAGCAGCCCTCCACCACTAGGTCCATCCTCAAGAGACGGCCTGTTTCCCCCCGTGCCAAGTTCAAGGTGTGTCCGTGGCCCTCCCTGGCTCACATTCTTCCTTCCAGAATACGTTCCTCAGGGGATAGCTCAGCTCCGGTTGGCTGTGAACCTCCTGTGTAATTCTAGTTTTCAGAGAAGAGAAATACGATCGCTTTCAGAAGGCAGAGATGGGGAGGTAGATGAGGAAGGGGAAACGTTGACAACGAGTGAAGGCATCTTACGAAGAGACGGCAGGAAAGCGGGGGAGCGGCGCAGGCTTTCTCATCCTGCTCCCGTCCAGGTTCGGAGGAGACGCCCTCCTCTCTGTGTGTCCTGACTTGACTCTCTCAGGCACCTGGCTGATGGCGCCTAGGACGCAGAGGGCTGGGATGTGACTTTGACGTAAGGTCAACTCTCCCGCCCATGCCTGGGCTTTCGGATCCCCGTTTCTCTCCGGTCTCCTGGGCCAAGTCGCTCCTCAGAGCGTGACCTTCCTCTAGAGCTCTCAGCAGCAGGGAGTTGATTCCAGCACGAGCGCCACAGGATTCCAGCAGATGCAGCATGCGGATTGGAGCCTTTCAGACACAGACCTCACAAGCACAACAGGATCTCTGCCACCAGGCGTTCCCAACCCTGCACCCGCATCTAAAGCAAACGTCTCTGGTTCTCAAAACGCACGCTGCAAAGGAAACTCGCTTCTCACAGTGCGGGCTTCTAGCTATCGGGACCCCTGCACAGAGGAGAGGGCCTGGAGGCTGCCCCTGCCTGCGGTTCCCGGGCCGGCGGCAGGCTCTGAGCAGTAGGGAGCTGGGCAGTGTGAGGGCAAACCCAGCTCCTGGAAGCCACAGAGGTCTGCAGAGAGCAGTCCAGTGCTGCATCGTGTTCAGGCAAACAGGAAACAGCGCCAGTGGCGCACCGGCCAGGTTACCAGCAGAGTCTCGGATCGACTGTGTGTCTCCACAAGCAGGGCCAATGGCGGGCAGCACCACCTGCCCCAGAACCGAGCACAGCGGCAGACGCAGCTAATGCCAGCCACCACAGCTGTGCAGACCAGAAACGGGACAACACGCTGTCCATGCCCACGAGCACGGGCCTGACGGCCAACAAGGATCATCTCTGGAGAAAGCAGTGGAGAATGAAGCCTTAGGCAGACGTTCACTTTCTCACGTAAATAATTCTAACTGCTCTGACTTAGTTCCAATCTTATTCCCAAAGCAAACTGATGTAACATTTCGTGTCACAGAAAGGAAAATATATATGATTATTGTCTCAGAGATCTATCACTAATTTCCAAAGTTACATATCAATTGCTGTAAAAAATGATTAATAAATTCAGGTTAAAAAATTTTGCTTCCAAAGTCACATAACAATTAGAAGCAACTTGAACTCTCCCAAAAGCCAACAGTTCACTGCTTCACAGTATATTTATAAGCAGTTCTGGGGTCTGCTGATTACACACCAATAAATAATGCTACAAGGAAGTCATATGTAGGCCCAATGATATCATTCTAGCTCATTTAAAAAATTCTTATACATTAAGCAAAATAATATAGAAACATGGAGGCAATTAAAAGAAAGGCCAATCAGGTCTGGGAGGAAGGGGCTGCTTTGACCCAGGACCCAGCCCCCAGCAGGTGAGCCAGCAGTTTGTCCGGGACCAGGCCTAGGGGACTGTTCCCAGACTCCCAGCTAAAGGAAAACTATCTCAGAGAAATCTAAGAATGTGCTCCTGTTAACCTTATCAATAATCATAGCAAGCTATTGTGTTCAGGGTCTGACGACTGCTCCTGTGGTGTTGTGGGTAAAGCATGGGGACCCCTGCTCATTGGGGAGGTGGGTGTACAGTGGGGACCCCTGCTCGTTGGGGAGGTGGGTGTACGATGGGGACCACCCGACCACAGAGCAGGTTTCCAGCTCTGCGGTTCATCTTACAGCATCACGTGTCTGGGGTGAATTTACTGCGAGGACTGACCCCGCCTGTCACACCCTGTGGGCGGCTGTATGGACCCCAGGGTGGGGGACATCCACCCCCTAAGGCTTTCAGGCTCACACCCTCTGCCTGTCAGTGAAACAAGAGGTCTGCACTTAAATCAGAGCTCCCCACGAGGGAGTGTCCACACAACCCCCAACCAGGAGACCCAGAGACTTCAACCCGACCCCCACTCTCTCCTCAGAAGCCCCTTGGTCCAGACCACAGTGCCCCTTAGCTGAGCTAACTTCACCTCCCCACCCACCCCTCGAATCCTGCTCCTCCTCCTGTTGATGATGATCCCTTTGTGTCACAGCACTGCACAGGGGAGAGCTCAGCGCAGGGGAGAGCTCAATGCAGGGGAGGGCTCAACGCTGTTAGCAGCCACTATTAGCACTGTAACATCCGACATACACTCAGCTCAGTCGCTCCCGACTCTTTGCTACCCCATGAACCGCAGCACGCCAGGCCTCCCTGTCCATCACCAGCTCCCGGAATTCACCCAAACCCATGTCCACTGAGTCGGTGATGTCATCCAGCCATCTCATCCTCTGTCGTCCCCTTCTCCTCCTGCCCCCAATCCTTCCCAGCATCAGGGTCTTTTCCAATGAGTCAGTTCTTTGCATCAGGTGGCCAAATATTGGATTTTCAGCTTCAACATCAGTCCTTCCAATGAACACTCAGGATTGATCTCCTTTAGAATGGACTGGTTGGATCTCCCTGCAGTCCAAGGGATGCTCAAGAGTCTTCTCTAACACCACAGTTCAAGAGCATCAATTCTTCTGCGCTCAGCTTTCTTTGCAGTCCAACTCTCACATCCATACATGGCCACTAGAAAACCTATAGCCTTGACTAGACGGACCTTTGTGGGCAAAATAATGTCTCTGCTTTTCAATATGCCATCTAGGGCTGACGTAGGCACCACAAGTCAGAATTGAAAGAACTGCACATACAAACCCGTAAGTTATGGCCGTTTACAGGTGGGAAAGTGAAGCTCAGAGAGCATGGCGTCCGTTCTCGAGAGCTGGAAGCAGTCGCCCCAGAGGCGCCCGCCTGGCTTCCAGGGCTCGTAAAGCTCACTTGCAAATCATCACAGGTCTTACGTCTCACTCCTGCTTGGTGTGACCTTCAGCTTAAGACGTCTTATTTCCCACTGTCCCTTGAGTAAGAGCTACTTTCTCACTTTGGTCCACATCATCCTCTCCCTCTGTGTAAACACCAAGGACTCCTCAAGCCTCACAACAAATCCACAGACCCCAAGGTCACTCGAGCCTCAGAAGGAGGCCCTTGTCTTCTGGAAGATGGACTTGGCTGCCCTCCAGCTGGCTGTCATGGGTCCCGGATCACGAGTGTGGATGGTGTCCACTTCTTGTCTGACACCACTGGCTGACTTCCTCATTTTCTGGCTTTGGCTGCTGCTGTTACTGCTATAAAAGATGTTATTTCCTGATGGAAGGGGTCGTATCTGTTCACCTTTGTCTCACCAGGTGTGAGAAGAGAGGGGATTGGCTAAATGAATGAATTTTAATAACAGTCGTAACAAGGAGGCTGGGTTCCTGGGAAGTGTCGAAGATGGTTTCTATCCTGTGGGTTCCTCATTATCACATGTTGTTGCTCCATTGCTTGATTGTGTCCAACTCTGCAAACCCCATGGATGACAGCATGCCAGGCTTCCCTGTCCTTCACCACCTCCTGGACTTTACTTAACTTCATGCCCATGCTGCTACTGCTAAGTCACTTCAGTCGTGTCCGACTCTGTGCGACCCCATAGACGGAAGCCCACCAGGCTCCCCCGTCCCTGGGATTCTCCAGGCAAGAACACTGGAGTGGGTTGCCATTTCCTTCTCCAATGTGTGAAAGTGGAAAGTGAAAAGTGAAAGTGAAGTCGCTCAGTCGTGTCCGACCCTTAGCGACCCCATGGACTGCAGCCTACCAGGCTCCTCCATCCATGGGATTTTCTAGGCAATAGTACTGATGTGCTCCTAAATACTTACTGGTCAACTGGGAAAGTGTGAGCCATTGGTCTCAGTCTGTTTGAGCTACTGTAACAAAAGACCACAGACATTTTGTGGCTTATAGACAACAGAAATTTATATCTGATGGCTCTGGAGGCTGGAGGTCTGACCTCAGGTGCCAGCCTAGTTGAGTGAGGGCCCTCTTCTGACCTGCAGATGCTCCATGTGTCCCCAGAGGGTGGAAGGGGTGGGGTAACTCCCTGGGGTCTCTTCATGAGGGCACAGATCCCATCATAGAGACTCCAGGCCCAGGACTTAATCACCCCCCAAAGACCTCACGTTCTGACACTGTCCCCTTGGAGTTAGGATTCCAGCATGTGAACGTGTGGGATGCAGACACTGAAAACACAGCGCCATCTTTCAAAACACAACCAACAGCCTCATCATGAAAGACAAGGGTGGAGCGGACCCCTCTGAATCAAGTCTGTCTCAGGAGTGAGTGTGTGGCCGGGAGGTGACCTGATGGAGGCGTGTGCACCCTGAGTCCTTCTCATGCCCATTGTTTCTGAGATGCAGAGACTCTGGGGCTGAACTGTGCTCTTGATCGCTCACCGGACTCCACAGAACACGCAGGGGAAGCCAGAACTGCAGCAGCAAGCCCCCCTCTTAGGATGTATACAAAGTACTGTCTATCATGGGCTGTGCAGAGTGTGAACTTGAATGTGTTACTGGTTCAACTCAAACCAAACCCACGGAGGAGGGATAGGCCACCCACTCCAGTCTTCTTGGGCTTCCCTGGTGTATTAGATGGTAAAGGATCTGCCCACAATGGGGGAGACCTGAGTTCGATCCCTGGGTAGGGAAGATCCCTTGGAGAAGGGAACAGCTATGCACTCCAGTATTCTGGCCTGGAGAATTCCATGGACAGAGGAGCCTGGCAGGCAACAGTCCATGGGGTCACAAAGAGGCGGACATGACTGAGCGACTTTTGTTTCACCATGGTCTAACTGGAAGCTAATGCTGAGGGCCTGGGCACACTGAGAGAAGCGCTGAGGACTGGTGATACTGCTGGCCCCCCAAACTGGCAGCTGCTCATCTGAGGAAAGAGGTTTCTCTGCATCAGAACTTCCTCCACAGGACACCTTCCCCAGCGACAAAAGAGGACCTTTCCAGGGAAAGCTTTCACAGGCTAATTATGTCATTTGCTCCTCAAGACAATGCTGAGAACAGGGTAAAGAAGACATTGTTATTAGTTCTATTTTCAGAGAGAAGCTCATTTTCGAACGGCAACATGCCCAAGACCCCAGACTGGGACTGGGTCTCCACTTTTTAGCTCAGCCAGTAAAGAATCCACCTGCAGTGCGGGAGACCTGGGTTGGATCCCTGGGCCAGGAAGATCCCCTGGAGAAGGGAACAGCTCCCCACTCCCGTATTCTGGCC